>NC_141326.1:1247500-1270000 GCF_037954235.1 Aulostomus chinensis | reverse complement strand
TCATATGATGAAGCGAGAGATCCATTTCCGCACTGGGGACAGTAAAGATTTAGGCTGCTTCATTTAAATGGGTGAACACACCAGTAGGCGCACAACTACCCAGTGCAGCTAACCAGCACCACAGATGAATGTCTCCAAAATGACCAGAAAAATGAAACTGAACATTACAACTGTAATCACAGTGGAGGGAGGGTGATTGCAGGCTGCTGGAATACACAGCGTTACTCTCATCTGCTTGCTCAGTGGGAGACCTCAGCACCCTGGGCAATTGCAGCCATTCAAAAATGGAAGGTTACTGCCCCCTGGTGACGAGCTTGGAGATGACCTTTTCTCAGGTCGGATGTGACATCATGAGTCGTCATGCATCAGGATAGTGCTTTAATTCTGCATGAAGTCTTTATTAAAGCCTGGCAGGTGACAGAGCTGCAGGTGTACCTGGTGCTGCCCCTCCCTCTCTCCACCTGTCTCTGTCACACCTGAGGAGTCTGCCCCCCCCCCCCCACCAGTGTGACATGTTAGGCCTTGTTATTTCAGTTTGCTGGTTTAGCTCGCCTTGGAGGACTCCCGTAGTCCTGCTTTCAGTTTCATTTCAATTCATTCAGTTTTACCTCTCTGTGTGTGTGGGGGGGGGGGAGGGGCGGGGCTTACTGGTTCCAGCTGAGTTGCTGGGATGATGGTGAGTGTTGGGATTCTGGTTAACAACCTCCTGACTGCTGTCTTCTATCAGCAGACACATGAAGAAACAAGACCAATTCAAGAGGCGCTTCAGCAGCCTCCACTGAGCCTCCTCCCTCGTCCAGGGAGGCCACAGCAGCGCCCGCTCAGAGAACTGCATCAGATTTCAGAACGTTTTCAAATTTAGTGAAATTACAATGTTTAACCTGTGAGGGAACATTGTCCGAGCCGGTGAGGAGCAGCTGGTCACAGCTAGGCTGAGAGCTCACTGGTACGTTCACACTCAATCCACATTAGCAAAACCAAAATGGCTGTCAGTCCTGTCACACTGAGAGCAGAAACCCCTGCTTGGGATTTTTGGCTCCATGTGGTCACTACACGATGGCCAGCTACAGCTGAACCACTGTGGCCATCATTACCAGGTAAATTAGCCTGAAAAATGTCAAAACCAGCAGAATGTCAAGGCAGAAATACACACAATAATCCAAGTCACATGGCTATAATGGAGCTTTATCCAGCACAGCAACTCTGGTGCGTCTGTGGACCTCCCTACAGTTCTGAGAGAGAAGGACGACGAGGCTCTTGGTCCACCAGGATCTCAAATCATCATCCTCACTCTGACTTCATGTGTGTGGAGGAAGTGTTTGGCAAGTGTGAACCAAAGATTTAGAATAGAATTAAATCTCTGCAACAACAAACAAACAAACAAACAAACAAACAAACAGAAAAAGGAAACACCTTCGGTTTTAGAGTTTGGATGAACAATTCCTGACCAAAATGTCTCTGCGATCCAGAACCGATGTGAAACATCTGAAGTATTACAGACAGACTTCCTGTGGTGGGAAGTAACAGTAAAAGTACAGTGTTGTGGTAGCTTTACTTTACCAGAGTATTTGTACTTTTACTCCACTAAATTTACCTGAAGCCATCAGCAACTTGAGGAGAAAGATTTTGCATCGAAAACAGGATGAACCTTCACCAAGGAACGAACGAGCTGAGCAGGACCTGAAGATCCGAGTTCATCGAACTCTGAAAACGTTCCAGAGACGGCTTTTGCTCGCGCATTCGTTGTTTTAACAGAATTCCAATTGAACACAACTTTCTGTTTGAGTCATCAAATTTTGTTGGTGATGTCTAACAAGTGGTTGGATTTGTCTTCTCTGTTACAGCTGTTGTTCACTTCCTCTTTGGTTTATTTCCTCCCCATTTTACCGTTTTCACCATCACTGCTTTTATTTCTCCCTGTCCGTCCTCTGTCCCTCTCTGAAGGGTTGGGCTGTCCTGTGTGGGTCAGTTGGCTCCACTTCAAAATGATAAGACAAACTGTATTCACCCCCAAAATTTGTTGTTACAGCAGCATGGGGGAACAAAAAATGGAGCAAGGAAACTTATATGAGACAAACAGACGAGTTAAACAAAATACACAAAGAGTACAAACATAATAAACATAGATAAAAGATGGTGGGGTGGTGTAATAAAGAGAACAGCAGGAAGAAAGATGAGATCGCCTGACGGAGAACCTCTGCTGGTTACGTGCACTTCCTGCTCTTGCTGCACTCACGTGAGAGCTGCTGTCACTTCACTGCGCGTGCTACAGGGACAAGAAAACACAACTTCTTATCTTCAGATGACGTACTTTTAAATGCGAATCTCTCCAACTACAAGAAGACAGTCAGAGCAGCACAGCTGGAACACACACACAGTGTGTGTGTGTGTGTGTGTGTGTGTGTGTGTGTGTGTGTGTGTGTGTGTGTATGCGCATCGAGCGCGCAGGAGTGAGCCTGCTGAGCCGGTGGGAGAGGGATCTGGGATCACCGAATGGCGGGGCAGGCTGGGAGTGACGCGCCTGCAGCGCATTCCGGTTATATTTAGCGCCTTTATAAGCAGGAGTCGCCCCCTGGCCGGGCCCGGCTCCGCGGCTGCAGCAGCGGCCCTCAGAGTCAAAGCACCGCCATGTGACCCACATTGATCCAGAACTGTTTCAGTCACTAAAGCTACACGTCAATCACTCTGACCGCAGAAGAACATTGTTTGTGTAGATGAACTCGCCCCCGGCCGCGTGCAGCCGTTAGTCCGGTAACCGAGCGCTGCATTGGTCGGTGTTCTCAACGACCCGAGCCTGTAACGCGCGGGGCTGCCGCGCGGAGAATCAGGGTTGATTGCGACACAGAGGAGTCGTGCTGAGGTGGTTTGGCCCCAAACCGGTCTGAGTCTCCAGCTAGGCTTTCTGGGTAAAGTATCCGCCCATATTGGTGTGGAGGAGGCCGACGTGAGCTGCTAGGCCGGACGCTGGGCAGATGGAAAGTTCAATCGATTGATTTTCCCTGTTTTTCTTATGTTCCCGCTCGCGTCTGGACCGAGGAAGACCCACTTACATGCGGCCGAGTGCTGTGAAGCAGGAAATGCGGAGATCGTGTGAGACGAGCGGATTATCAGCTTGACTCCTTCGGTCGCTACTTCGGACGCGGAACTCCATCGCTAAAAGGTAAAAGCAGCGGATTCCTCCACCCGAGACCCGGCGGGCTCGCTGTCGGCCTTCCACTCTTTCGTGTGACCGTGGCGACTCGCAGCAAGTCGCCGCCGTTGTTATCTGCTTGGTTTTCGTGCGAAAGCAAACTACGCCCAGTGGCGAGCGTCTGGCCCCGGGTGCAGCCCCGCTAGCTCGCCTGTCAATGGCGGCCTCAGCGGCTCCCTTCGCCCTGTGAATGAATGGTGCCGACCTTCTCCGGACACCTCGTCGCCGGCAGTGTTGCATGTGATAGTTGCGGTATTTAGAAGTGCGAGTCCGGCTAACTCGGGCCCGGGGCTGATGTCGGGGGCTCCATGCTAGGCTAGGCTAGGCTAGGCTAGCTGCTAGCACACTGCAGCCTGCTTGTTCTCCGTATTCGTTTTTTTTTTTTTTTTTTTTAAACAACCTGGCAACACCGCAGACACACGGCAGCAGATTTAAATCAAGTTCCTCCCGACCCGTGAGCGTGAGTGGGGGCGAGGGTGGCCTCAGCTCAGCCTGGCTGAGCTGCAGCGACCGGAGGTTCGTTCGCCGAGTCCAGCGCTGCGCTCTTTGTCGCGCTGCCTATTTATAACCTGTACATGTTAAAAGGTGTTGGTCTTGGGGTGGCAGCGACTCTAGGGAAGCATCGGATCCCCAGGGAGGGTCCCTTCATGTTCCGTCACAGCACCAACAACCTCCGGTACCGTCAGCATGAGATTCCCACAACCTGAGAAGCTGAAATCCAGCGAACTCCGCATCAGGATGGGGGTTCTCCGTGTGCACGGAGCTGTGAGCGGTGACCTGGTGAGACGCGAGGGCGCTGGGACCCTCACAGGTGTCTGCCTGGATCTTTGAATGCTGTAGGGATCAGGTTTGTTCGGGTGGGCCAGGAGGTCTGGGTCCGTGTCTCTAGTTATCTGCGCAGGTGCAGATAAGAAATGATCCTGTCTCTTATTTTTGACTGCTGGTTTCTTCATGTGCATCATTACGTGTGTGTGTGTGTGTGTGTGTGTGTGTGTGTGTGTGTGTGTGCTGGCTTCATAGTCTTCCAAAGCCTCAGCAGCTTCAGTAGCTGGTGTAGCAGACAGCCGTCCCCAGCTGCTCCTCCCTGACTGCAGAGATGTGGTCTGTCTCCTAGCAGGCCGCCACTGCTCCATAGAGCAACCCCAGTTCCTGGGCTTAGTTTGGGTTTGCCAGCGGCTCAGGTGATACCACTGGGATCAGAACCAACTCCGTTAATCCTGAGGAGAACTCTGTCTCTTTACCTTTACCAAAAGAACCTGAAGGTGATGCTGTGTACAAGCCGCCCATATCGACCTCCTCTTGTTCCCGGCAGCGCTCTTTTGAGTGGGAGTTTATTTTTGTCCCAGTTAAAATTAGAAATGCTTATTGATGGGGCTTCACAAGTTTTGATGACTTTTTAGGGATTTCAGAGCTGATGATGATTTAATTGGCTACATTTGCATAGATTCCTAATCATTGTTTCCTCATTTGCACATAATCTCTTGCAGGTGAACAATTAGGTGTTTGTGGATTCTTCTTCTTGCTTCATGAGTTCAGAAATCAGTTTTTACACAAAAGGCTAAAAAAAATAGCGTGACAAGGATCGTGATCATCAGTGGCCTTACAGCGGGGATGGCGTGAAGGTGGTCGTTATCATGGTTACTCATCCACAGGACTGAGCAGTGAGTCTGATCCGCCAAGCAGGAGAGTTTTCAGGCATCATTTCACTCCAAGTGGTTTTGTGGGTCGATGCTTAAGAAGGGTTTCATCTTACAAATACGTTTTGACTGAAACGTTTCATGGGGTTCACGTACAGTCACTGAAAGCTGATTAGTCGCAGAGGACTACAGAGCCATCAGGTGACCAAACCACATGGTTCACTACATCAGCGGCATGGAAAGTATCAGAAGTATCAGCCGAAGGAGAGTTGTCAGTGTCGACCTTAACTGGCCTACATGGACTCTCATATGTGGAGGAATAAACATTCCTAACTTCTGTAAATTGTTCTGGTTCCATTTATTGTTCTTAAACGTTTCCAGGCTGTAAATTTCTCTGTTGAATGACATTTCTAGGTTTTACATCTGAAGCGTTCGCGTGTCTGTTTTCACTCCTCGGGTTGTCGTTACTAATGACGCTGTAACTAATCACACCGGTGCTGCACGTTTGCAGCCGTGATATCATCGATGTAACAGCTGAGAATAATTCTCTGACAACAGTTGCGCCTCCTTTTGTGTGCGGCGCGTCCTGTATTAACTGAAGTGATGTTGAGGCGTGTTTTCCACCAGCCAGTCTGAAGCGTAGTGACGGTGCAATCAAGTCACAGGCAGGACTGAGGAGCCAGTAACCCATGGCCGGACACTGGACGGTCTTGAAGCGTCGGCAGCAGGATCAAGCAGGAGAGGCATCTGTGGGGGACGTGGGGACCCCCCCCCCCCAGCCCTCCATGGCAGCATCTTACCAAGCCGCTCAACAGAACTTGTGATGACTGTTCTTTTCTGTGTCCTGCAGGTGAATCATGACAGAATATAAGCTGGTAGTGGTGGGAGCAGGAGGCGTGGGCAAGAGTGCACTTACAATCCAGCTCATCCAGAATCACTTTGTGGACGAATACGACCCCACCATCGAGGTAAAGATGTCGCACGTGTCTGTGCTCTCGTCTGCATGCTTGGGTGTTGCAGTGTCAGGGTGGAACCGAGAAACTCCTCCCAAGGAAGTAGCTGGAGCTGGTTTGTCAGGTTCAGGTCCTAAAAACACCAAACAGGTTTCTAATCATTTTCCTCACGTCTGCCATCCGACGTCCTCACAGCCTCTTTCTGATCCAGGTGTGTGTGTGTGTGTGTGTGTGTGTGTGTGTGTGTGTGTGTGTTCGTCAGAGTGTGAGGACCTAATTATAAATCTAGGTCTGCTGGGAAATGGGAGTAACTTCCTGGAACTGGAGTAGAGTCATGATGTAATGCAGTAGCAGTAGTAGTGACAACTTTCAGTCAAATAATTCTATACATTTTTATCATAACAGCTGGAACGTCTTCATCCTACAAGATGTTTTTACACAAATTATTTCCCACTTGACTGTTGTATTTATCAGTATCATGAAATATTTGGGAGCTGTGAGAAATACAAAATACTAGAGGAACTGCGTGGGGGGGGTTATACATCGATCTACTCTCAATCGCTCTCTCTCTCAATGCTACGGCGATGACGGCGTGGTCACACACACCCCCCCCCCCCCAGTTGTCCAACTGACCACAATCCACATAAACGTGGATGATGAAAATATCGGCTTCTTGTTCATACATAAATCCCATGATAACCTCTGACCCCGCTGACCCGCGTCTCTTGCAGGACTCTTACAGAAAGCAGGTGGTGATCGACGGGGAGACGTGTCTGCTGGACATCCTGGACACGGCAGGTCAGGAGGAGTACAGCGCCATGAGGGATCAGTACATGAGGACGGGGGAGGGGTTCCTCTGCGTCTTTGCCATCAACAACACCAAGTCCTTCGAGGACATTCACCACTACAGGTGAGCCGGGGGCTCAGGCTCCAGTCTGAGGACCCTGTCACTGCCCTCTTCTGGGTTTGTGGTGAATTTCCTTTTTGATAGTGAAGTGACCTGTTGACCGCAGGATGCGATGGGCAACACGTTTATGATACTGCTGTTGTGTACATACAAAAATACACATGTAAATACTGTAAATTTGGGGAAAAGACAGCCTTTTGGGAGTGTATCTGTACTTTCAGCCAAATATAAACTTATTTTCACATTCAAAACAATCCACCTTGTAAATGTAGGTGAGTTGTGACTCCTTGTACTTTGAGCAAATCAAATATTTCTAATCTTCTGTTAAAGGCTTTTATTTATTTGAATTAATTTCCAAAACATTTGATTGTGTTTGTCAATGTCCAGAGAACAGATAAAGCGAGTGAAGGACTCAGAGGATGTTCCCATGGTGTTGGTGGGCAACAAGTGTGACCTCCCGTCCCGGACAGTGGACACCAAGCAGGCTCAGGACTTAGCACGCAGCTATGGCATTCCCTTTATTGAGACCTCAGCCAAAACCAGACAGGTAAGAGTCCGGCCGGAGTGGGCCGCGCTAACCGCTGAAGGATCCCACTGCGGCTCCAGCATGTCGTCTCAGGGGCTTCGAGTGCGCTGTGATTGTTTTATACACTTCACTCTGAAATCAAGATTCATAACCCAGCAGAATAAACCACCGTAACTTTGTCAAGTGTCCTGGCTTGATGATCTTGGCTCTGGGTTCTCAGGGAGTCTGGAGCCACGTGGTGCTGCTGATTGTGTCAGTAACATGTCAGGGAAATATGCTGCTGATGGTTCAAGACCAGAGTCACTGTCATGCTGTAATCACTGCACGCTCCCTCTGTCATGATTCTGTAGTATGACCTCATCATTCAGGCACCAGCAAACGCTCCCACCCCCTAAATGATCTGTAGATGTGAGTTAAGGGTTCTGCATGTGTCGACCAGCTGGTGTGGATGATTCTGCTTTCTGGTGACTGTGACTGGATGTTGGAATCGTTTCTGTGGTGTGCTGGCGCCCAGTGGCTGGTGGCTCTCCTACTGGGCCAAACCACACACCCCTCCTGTGTGGGGACATCGGACACTCGATGAATCGCTTCCTCCGGTCAGGCTCACCTGCTCCTACCTGAGTCCACCATGAATTGTCTATCCACAAGGTGCTGCTATAGGACCGTCTCTTAACTCCAGAGCCTGTCGCTGTCTCCCTGATCTCATGTCTGCCACGTTTACAGACCAATCGACACACGTTCCCGGTGCATGCGCTTTTCTTTTCCATCAGGCAAATCAGTGACACTCCACTCAAATCTTGTTACTGTTGAAATACACCAGGCATGGACGCGGTGCAGCATGGCCATCGCAGCTGGCACAAACCAAGAAAACTGTGCCAACGACGACAATGGCTCTCATTCATGAACTGATCTTGTTCTTACAGACGAAAGGACTTTTGTAGCCCTCAATTTAGACTTGCAGAGAGGAAGCAAAGCCTGATGGCTATCTGTAAGTCCTGGCTCCTGACATCTGTTGTGTTCAATTTGTAACCATTAATCACCCAGTCGCCAAGACTTCGTTACTCAGGGGTTCACAATCGGTGTCAGCAGCACGGAGCTGGACGCAGCCATTGGCTTTCCTTCTGTTAGACATTGAGGCCGATGAAAGTTCTAGTTTGAGAGAAGCAGTTTGTGCATCACAGCATTTCATGAAGGAGCCAAAGATGGCAGCTCCTTATTGCAGCAGATTATTGAAGGCAGTGTTGTGCCTTTCTCACTCACCAAAGTAAATAATTCTAGCAAGCAGTACTTGTACATGCGCGGTAGCAGTGGCGCTGCAGCTGCTTCAGGCCCGCAGTGGGACTGCTGTGTGTCCTGGCATCCAGGAGCCCCTTGCAGCTGCTGGCACTCACTGTCTTCTGATAACTGTCGGCATCACATACCAAACATCCTAGCAAGCGACGTCCCTGCTGAGCCGCAGACTCAAACACTGTTAAATCAAGTGAACAAATCTTTGCGCTGAGACTAAATTTATAGTTTTGGTTGTCCAGCAATGTGTTGTTTTCCCTGCCGTGATGCTGCCAGCTAGGGGCCGACTGGCGTGTATACATGTCGATGTCATTCGATTCCCAACCGCATCATCACGTGTTAGAGACTGAGAAGAACAGTGTGAGTGGGACACACCTGTGTCAGTGTTTCAGCCATAGTAAATATGAGTGTGTATTATTGAGCATTTACTCAGTGAAGCACTACTGGCACATGAACAGCAGCAGTAGCCTGAGTAAGAGCTCAGCCGGAGCAGAGCTGGAGCGGGTGTAGCAGGTAAAGACCGGCTCGCTTCACCGAGGTGACGTGCTGCATACCTGCCTGATGTATTTCAGCGGTTCCTGTTACCCCCCCCCCCCCCCCCCCACACACACACACACACACAGAAGGCCTGGAAGATGGCTACTCTTAACTTCAGTTAGTGCGGTTGAAATGGAGTCAGACCGGTGTCAGACTGGTTAGAATCGTTCTGAGCTTCAAAGAGCAGAAATATGACTCGGAAGCATTTTGGTTGGATTTCGTGTTTTGGATGCTGTCATTTCTTGCCACCTTTGGAAACGAGCCCAGCCCCTCTTCATCGAGAAAGAGGGAACTTGAGAATATGTTTCAGGCCTACAGGAGGTAAGTGTGCGACACAGAAGGGAGGTTTGGGTGGAGTGAGTTTGTGTTGACGCGACGTTTGTAGATTCCGTTTCAGAAAGACCTGAATCACACTGTGTGTGTGTGTGTGTGTGTGTGTGTGTGCACCCATTATGTTGCCCTGTCCTCCTCAACACTGAGGGACGTTGTGTCTCATGCTGCAGAGAGTGGAAGATGCCTTTTACACTCTGGTACGGGAGATCAGGCTGTACCGGCTCAATAAGCTCAGCAAGGAAGAAAAGACGCCACGCTGTGTCAAGCTTAAAAAGTGTGTTGTGATGTGAAAGGGGTAAGTGTGTGTGTGTGTGTGTGTGTGTGTGTGTGTTTAGAAAGGAGACGAGTTGGTGCTGGATTCTCCAAGCTAACTTGCTGGTTTCTACTGGGCTGTGGTGGGACTCTAACATGACGCTAGTGTGTGTCTGTGGATGGTGGCTCATTATTTATAATCTCAGGTTGGTTTCACACTGGCTGAGTTCACGTGAATCCAATCCTTTAACTCCACTGGTTTGCCTCAACATTGTAATTTCCTTCTGAACTGAACGATGCTGCCACAACGTCTATGCATCATTAATTTGAATAAATCACCACGATGCACGTATGGAAAATCCAGGACTACATACAAATGGGTGGAGCCAAGTGAATGAGAGCGCAGTCTTGTTTTATGCTCCTTCGCCAGACCTGCATTTGTTCAGATGTTATCATGAGAGATACAGGTTTTCCTGCAGGAGCAGGGCTTACACCCTGACGGCGCTCCAGCTGCGTCCACTGGTGATTTAGAGATGAATCACCCTAACCCCACCTCCATCAGGTGAACTAAGCTGCCGTCCCTTGGTGTTAACTTGGGTTCCAAAAAAAACTTCACATTACGAAATTTCCAGGCAAACCCTCTCCAGATTTTGGCTAAACTACCAGTGTGGAATGACCTCAATCTACTGAAATCAACATGAGGAAAAGTGTTTGGAGTCCTGAGCCAACGGCTGTGATTAATGGAGATTAGAGTGAATCGGGGAGTAAATCATGTGCTGAAAGGTTTCCAAGAGGGATGTGTGTGAACTGGCAGATGTGTTGTGAGCAAATGTGTGTGTTTGTTGGTGAGATTTTTTTTCCTGGAGACACAAATCCCTTCTTTTCTTCCCCTTTCTGCTGTCGGCTCAAAGAGACTGCAGCTCTTTCATTCGGCAGCTTCTTGCAGATTCAACATAACATTTATTGCAGTGTTGAGTTTGTCCAAGTACGCGCGTGCACGTCCTGGCTTCACCACCTAGTAGCTGCATTTACACGGAGCCTTTTATTCACAGACAATAGGAAGAAAAGCCCGGTGGTAGCACCTCAGTCAGAATGCATTGCCTGCTTAGTCGAATCAAAGATGTCGACCCCAGGAAGGTGCTTCTCTTTTATTGGCTGCTTCCTCCTCCTACGCTTGCGTCTGTCCCAGGGGACGGTCCTCCAATGTTTATTAGTTTTGGAGAGATAAACAGAAGGCTATTTCTCGCCTCCAATGATTGTTTGCAGAATATTTCGTGAAAGGGTTGCTTCAGCACAGCAACCACAGCACTCAACTAAAATTAGTGCCAAGCACTCGATGCAGCAGGTCCATCTTTTTTTAAACCTTGCTTGAGTTGGCGGACTGCACAAAGAAATGTGAAAAGGACAACTTGTCCCGTCTGTGAGCAGCTGGCTGCTGGAACTGCAGCTACTGTCTGTGCTGTCGGCAGCGGTGAAACTGATGGTGACCTCAGAGGTTCAGCTCTGCTCCGTCTCACAGCCCTCAACCAAGTGATGAATTCACCTGAAGTCTGTGTGTCACGCTGACCTACCCGTCACCAGTTGTATGGACAAATACTTCATTGATGATGGTTCCTTTGGGTTTCTGCCTTTGAATCGGGAAAACTGCCATGGGTGTAAAAATGATGTCATCAGTTTGACTCTCAGATGGCGAGTTGGGCTCCTCGTTTCTTCTCTTGAACGCGGTTAACAAATGGTTGGTCTGTCCTAATTATCCAGGGATATTTCTCTTGAAATTCTGCTACCCTAAAGAACCAGTGTGTGAGATTTGGAGCCGTGCAGACGTTAATGTTTCATCCACTGCTACACTTTCATGAGGGGGGAAATCAAGGATGCTCTTGAGCTTGACTTTGTCGGCGTAATGGAGATATTCAGGGTCAGCCGCTGCTGGCCCATCATGTCACCTTCAAAAGTTTGACAAATGTTGTTCAGTGCACAGAAGAACAAATGTGAACTTCATGGGCCAAAGAGTTCTCGCCTGAACCCAACAAACAGAGAAATGTAGTTCTGGAGCTGAATGAAACCTCTCCATGACCTGAACCCTGGGACCAGGTCCTGTGTAGAACTGCGACCGTCGATTTGAACTGTTTCACAGCTGATTGCTATTAATGTTGATGTACAAATGTTATGACAAGAAAAACAGTTTCTTACCTCATGAAACGTGACCGGCCGTCTCCCCCGGGCCGGCCTTGACGCACGCGAGCGGTCCTCCTCGCCAAGAAGCCATCCAGGTGGTCTGTTGCTGATTAGAGCAGCCTGGCCAGTCACGGCGTCATTGCGAAGTCTACTGGCTGTCACGATGACGGACGACAAACACAACGCTCGTAAATGCTGCTAACGTTAGCATCGATGGTCTGCGGTCGGGTCGTTGGAGCGTTGCCGCCTGATCCCCTCGGCGCTCTCAGAGCTCACCGATTTAAGCAGACCTGCGAAGATGGAAGACGCCACCGGGTCTAACTCTTACACACTGGTTCCTCCCAAAATGACCCTCCTAATCAAATGTGTTTGCTCCAAGACAGAGTGGTGCGCAGCAGCGACATGATGATGTACTAACCTCCTCTTCTATTCTTCTTCCAGGGTGTTGATGATGCCTTTTACACATTAGTGCGAGAAATCCGAAAGCATAAGGAGAAGATGAGCAAGGAAGGCAAAAAGAAGAAAAAGAAGTCCAAGACAAAGTGTACCCTTATGTGAATAATCATCCCTTTTCAAGACAGACTAAAAATATGTTGAACAGTTCAAGTAATACATTTTGTACATTACACTAAATTATGAGCCTCTTTCTCAATACCCACCATACTGAATTCTAAACCTGACCCAGTTTTTCTGCCTTCTATTCCGTGCTTCTTGGACACCAATAAGCTTTATTTTCAGTTTAGTGCCAGTCGCCCACGCGTGTCGGCCGTCAGCGCGACTCATTTTAAAGGATGGCGTTGATTTGGATGGTTTTTCTACAACTGCTGAGCTGTTGGCTATAATTCAGTCACAAATTATTCCTTTGCTTAAAAAGGTCATGACCTCTAAAGGTTCTTGAATGCCCTTTTAAAGTACTGGATGCCAAAGAATGAATTTTTATCCCGTTCACGTAGACATAACGAGAGGACCAACCTCCAGCCAGGTGAGATCCACGTAGTTGTAGCCACTGTGTAATGTCCCCATCTGTAACGTCCTCTAGCTATGACTTAGTTATGTCACTGATGTAAGTATGCATGAACATTTTACTCCACGTTTTAACACCCTGATTAGCTATTAATTAATTTGCAATTTGTCAGTGCTTTGTATTGTGAGGGGAACGATTTCTTGCCTATACTTACTTTTTGCATGCGTTGTGTCCCGGACCACATGGGTGCTGCAGACCCCCTGTAGCCGGAAGGGTCAGACCCAGGTGGACATCAGTGGAGTCGGTCAGGTCATCGGTAAATCTGCCTTTGTTTCATCCATGCGATCCATGACGGTTCTGTGATGAGAGAATGGGACTCGCTGCCGGCGTTGGTGTTGCAGGGACTCAGGCTCCACACAGACAAGCGGCTCGTTGTCTCCTGCTCGCCTCCTGGCTGAGGAATGACATGATGATTGGATGCGGTGGTCATTCACCATCAGCCCACATAGAGGACTGGAACAGGCCTTCTCACCAGATGATTCAAGGTTTTAGTTTTAGATTCCAGAGTTTCTGATCTAAGATGCCCTCAACATTTGGTGGCGAGACAGCAGAATGCATGTTTCCATGAGCTGTGAGGGCGGTCACTCTCGCTGTGTTGCTGCTTGTCCAAATGGATCCCCACATTCTTCTTTTTTGATGGTGTTCCAGTTCCCTCAAGCCTTGAAATTGTTTGGACGATCGCCTCTCAGCAGCAATGATTGTCCAGCAACTATTTCAAAGAAAAAGTCCGATTTCTCTTGTGGGTCAACCTGTAGTCCACCTCCTTTGTGGTCTTTTAAGCGGTTCCTGGGTTTCCTTTGCCTTTCCATGTTTGCGTTAGGTGCTACATGTAGACAGTAGAGGGCGCTGTGGCAGCATCTGTCGCCCATGTGCTCAAGAAATGCACAAAATGCTGTTTTTTAGGGGAGCGTCCTTCACACGGCGCCTCCAGAGATGACGCGTGTCTCTAGAGTACATGCAGTTTGACCCAGTATATATTTGTGTTTTCATGAAGTAGGTGGCAGGTAACGCTATGTTAATTACAGAGCCCCGTGTTGAAGAGGAACCCAACGCCAGGTTGAACCTCGGTGCTTTGCTGCCCTCTCGGTTGGAAAGGTAGTCCGTTGCACCTTTAGCCACGCCCAATGGTGATGTCACAGAGTGCGCCTCAGCTCTAGATCACCACTAGAGGTCAGCAAAGACCAGATTTTTGTTGTTGGTGTTGAGTTTCTCTTCAACAGAAGTTTTTTTTGTTCCTCTTCCTTGATTGCGTGCCAACGGCTGATTTCTGAAATGTATCATTTATACCTTGATCGTATTTTAACAACCTTTGTATAGTTGTGATACTGAAAGGTGCATATTTTGTAAATTGTGCATTTCGTTGGTGTGTCTAAATGAATGTTGCTTTAATGGAGTTTCACTCCGCTCTGTGTATGTGACTAGAGTGTGACTGCGTCCAGGTTAGGGAAGTGAATGAATGACCACTGGCGACACGCCTGCTGTGGCGAGTGGTGATCTGATCTCAAATGAGTCTATTTTTTGCCATGAATCTCACCACTCCTATTTAATGTGTAATAAAGAACAAAGTACAGAGGAACCTGCCTCAGTCTTTCTTGAAGCTCCACCCCAGACACACAAAGACACACAAATACTCTGCTTAGAATATTTTCTTCCACAAGACGACATTCCGGGACTTGGATTCTTCTTCGCTCCTACAAGCAGATACCCACCCTATAAACGTGGGCAGGTTCCAAAAGTTTAACTGAGCCTTAAAAAGATGGACCAAGATGCTTGGGAGCTACAGACGGCTGAAGAACCGCAATGGTTCGTCAGAGGCTTCGTGGGGTCTCTGGAGGTCCTGGACGCCCCCCCCCCCCCCCACACACACACACACTCCTGGTATATTGATTGTTGATCCATGCATGGGGCCACTGTCACGCTGAAAGAGAGCCCCCCACCCTCGCTCCAGACAGCAGTGACTCATGATGCTGACCGCTACACTGTCTGGTCAGCATCTCCCGTCAACATCTCCTGCACGTCTGTCCGTCCTGGTGAGGGATCCTCCTCCCCTCCTCACCCTGAGGTTTCTCCCATTTTTCCCTGTTAAAGGTTTTCTATGGAGTTTCTCCTCAGTCGATGTGAGGCTCTGAGGGCAGAGGATGTTGTTATGATGCCATGAAGCCTGGAGACAAACTGGAGGGGAAAACAGGCTACAAAGAAAACTGCCTTGCCGTCTTCAGCAGACGAATGAGCTCTCTAGAGTCAGTCTGCAGAAGACATGTTGGACGAAGCATGCTGATGGAGGGTGAACGCCTCAGTGGTGTGTGAACAGTGCGTAGACTGACCAGCAGGTGTCACTGTTGACTCAGCTTCTCACATCTCCAGGTTCTCCACGTCCAGTGAGCAGTTTTAAGATGCATCATGGAAAATCATGAGGAAAACAATCCAGGGGCTGCGATGTGAAGATGCGTCCAGATGTCGTGGCCAAGGTTGAATAAAGGCTTTGTTCTTGCGTGATGCACCAGTGCGCCGGGGCGGGTGCCAGGGCTGGTTCCACTCCCCCTGTATGTGCTCTGCTCTCAGCTGCAGTGCAGCGTGCTTGCTTTATATCATCGTGGATCCGTACAAGAGCGCAACAATGATCGCACTGGCTGTGAGCTGTTCACTCCATCTGGTGCAAAAAGGATCAGTATTCATTTTATGTATGAATGGACCCGTCTGAGCGGAGGGAAAAGCAACATTTACAGTTGTTTGTTCCGAAGTATCAACATGCTGGATGTCAGACGGGTCTGGTGTAGTTATTCTGATGAGTCTTCTACATCTGGTCCTTTGAGCCCTCCGTTGCACTCGTCTGAGCTGACCAGAGACAGATAGGATGTCAGTTCAACCTCCAAGTTTGACAATCCTGTTTAAACAGGATTTGCTTTGGTTAAATAATGACGTGTGATGTTCCTGCAGTTGCTGACCAAAGTTGCTGTTCAACATGATGCCTATGACCAGATTTCCTTAGTAAGCAGTTCAGATGAAATGTTAAACACATGTTCAGGGTCCTCTTTCAAACACAGGATTTTTGTGTGTGAAAATAGCATGTTTGAGAACATTTGGGAGGTTTGCTCCTTCAGAAGAAAACTCTTGAGAAGAAATGTGGCGATGTCAGGAAGTCACATGTGTTCTTGACTCTCCAAGCGGCACAAGCGACTCGTCACTGCAGTGTCACTTTTCTGTGACAGTGTTGATTCTGACTGCGACTCCTTTCAAATCAGTTTTTCAGGGCATTTCGGTGTCGGATTCGGGATTAAAACAAGCCAGAGATGTTTAGTTCAGCCAGCAAAGGCGTCAGCAAATGTGACTGAAACCAAGATTGTTTGGCAAAAACGCACTGGAATAAGAAAAAAAAAAAAAAAAGATCTTTTAATTTTGATGTGCAAACTATTTTTTTCTTTAACCAAACATACAGAACTTCCTTTTCGTCAAATTGTGGATATTTTTCTCTCAGATCAACCATTCAGCTTCTACTTGTGGTTACATTATCACCCTCAAACAGATGCTTTGCCAATTCAGTTACTCTTTATTTGGAACAAGGATTCTGTTCAGAACATCGAGCCTTCAAACCTCGTTTGAAGTCCTACCGATGGTGTTTTTCATATTTATTGGCAGTTTTTTCATCCTGATCTTTGAAGCCTGATGTTTTTGGGTCGCCCTTAAGTTTTTACTTGTGATTCTCATTAATTTGACTTCTCAGGGACGCCTCAGTGATATTTCTTCAAGTTTGACACAACTATCCACTAGGACACAAGAATGAACTGTAAAAATTTGGGGGGTCAAAGGTCAAGGTGGCTGAGAAAGGCACACATCGCCGTGGCGTACACCTGCTATGCCCTATGTCTAGCTTTCCCGTTCATTCCCTCACTGACTTCTTTTCCTCCTTCAAAATGAAAGTCCGAGGGTCGGCAGAGTGGAACACATGCAGGGAAGGAAGACTGAAGGAGGACGCAAGGACGGAGGAGGCTATGGACATCAGTGTCTCGCTGATGCAGGATGTGGTCCGTCAGTGAAGCACTTCTCCTGTAACGATAACTGGTGCTGCTCCTTCAACTTTGATCTCAGAGACTCTTGAGAGAAGTTGTATATTTAGCATTTGGATATTTGAATTCTAGTCACTTCTTATTACGACCTCAGAATGGAACGGCCCACTGCTGTTGGAGTCCAGCTCCACGCCTGCTGGGGGTCAGAGGTCGCCAGTACTCTGCCTCGGCTCGCTCTCAGCTGAAGTCCCATCTGAGCAGCTCTTGTTTACTGCCACAGCCACAAAGCTTGTTCTCCGCTGACGCCGTGCTGGAGGAGGAGTCGGCTGCGTCATATTCTGTGAAAGGGAATGTCATGTAGCATCACGGAGAAGATATTTATCCATGCAGATTTCCAAGAAGTAAATGCCAACGACATTGCTACCAGAGACAGTATACAAGCTTCAAAAGGACACGCGTGTAAGTGTCACACGGAGGCAATGCGGAGATAATTGCATGAAAACCAGTTTGCTGGGAGGAAACCTGTGCACTGCATACTCTTCCTTCATGAGTCCCTTGATGCTGCATGTCAGCGAGTAATTAAATGGCTGAGTGTCTTAAATGTTTGTCTATTTGCAGCAAACATCTTGTCAGTCTTGCCATGGGGCGTGCATGATGCGCGTGAGCGGGCTGGTATCCAGGCCATGTGCTCGCCAGCTCCTCTGGTTTGGGCGTGACTGGAGAAGGCGCACATGGACAGGAGCCTCCAGATTATATGAGATGAATGTACAGAATCGCCTGCTTCGGAAGAAGTTAAGTTGTTCCCAAAATGTTGCTGCCAACGATCAACTATGTTCACATGTTGTGGCAAGGTCTATTACTCTTTGGTCTTAAACAATAGGGCGACGGTGGCTGCCACCCAGCAGCCAGGAGTGAAAAAGAGAGGAGATCTAATGAATTATGCAGAGAGAGCTTTCTCTCAGCCTGACAGTCTGAAACAGCGTGGAGAAAATTGTAAGAGAAGTACGAGTGAGTGCAGCCATCACACATCCCCCTCCTCTCCACCCCTCGGGACCGGAGAGGCCAAGGCCTGTCAGTCAATCGCCCCCTCCCTAAACTATAATCTGGGGACAGCTCTGTCTGAGAAGCCTGATAAAAAGTAGAAAAGATGCCAGAGAAACCAGCCCAGGTGCTGTGGGACTGTGGAGTGGATGGGGGTTAAATCAGCTGCCTCGCCGTGTGATGCCAGCTCAATCACCATCACCTGTTCTGACCCTGGTGTCTGTGAGCTGAGAGGTGAACTCACCATCATCCCACTGTCTGACCTCTGCCTCTCCGGCGCACGGAGCGAGAAAATGTCCTTATTATTTTAATGAAGCGAGGCTTTCCTCTCTGGCAGGCAGCTGAGTGTGGGGCTGCAAGAGCGCCGTCGGGTAATGAGGGGCCAGAAGGTTCAGGTGTCTTCAAACTGCAACACATAGAAGAGACTTAACACAGGCGTGTTTTCAGCAGCCCTGGAGGAAACGGGGAGCTGGATGAATATTCATGGCGCCGTGATGAATTGGGTTGCCTGCAGCATCGTGCCACTTTGAAAGCCCTCATGTAGCTTCTTTTATCAGCAGGGGTCCTTGCCACTGAACCTGCATGTGCCACAATCCAGCGCCCCGGCATCCAGCTACCAATTATCGTCTGAGATCATTAACTTGTTATGTTGACACAAACACGGCAATTTCAGGTGCCCGTCTGTATTCAAATGACCCCACTCATGAAGAGGGGCTGCCTGAGTTGATTGGATTTTTTTCTCTGAAACGCTTCGCTATCACTCAAGTAATGTTTGGACACAGAATTAATGAACAGCATGCAGCGCTTTGAACCGCACGCACGCTGTTTCACGACGGATAAACAAGCTTAAGCAATCCTTCAAAGAATGCATCGGCACAGATTGATACAATAATAGCATGAATAGATTTTGTTCTTTCAATCTCCTCATAATAACGGCGAGGCACCAGCTCCAGGAACAAAGTGATGGAGGCGAGGCGGGGTGGACGGCCTGGGGATTGAGCAGCGTCATGTTCAGCAGCACCCCCAGACGGGTGATTCATACCAGCCTCATCACTGGCAACAGACAGGACATCCAGGCCTTTATTACCTCCATCCATCACCATCTCTTCATCAATCCAAGTTCCTGTGAGCCAGTTCTCCAACCAGTCCCCAAACAGCCATCCCAACATGAGCTGGACAGAGATTTACACCCCCCCCGTCCCTCGCTGGTGCACACACACACACACACACACACACACACACACACACACACACACACACACACACACACACACACACAGGGAGTGAGAGTGAAAGAGGGAGCTGTGGTTTGTAAAGGCCATTCTGCAACCAAACATGGTGTGAAGCCGTCTGGTGTCCCTGAGGGCCGCCGGCTGACAGGTGATCCTGCAATCTGAAAACCACTTCCACTTCAGCCACATTATATCACCTGCTGCTGCTGACCGACGTGTCAGGGAGCCACGTTATGATGGATCCACTCGGCAATCATTAAATCATTTTCACAGCTCTCCCCATTGTAAAGCCCCAGCAACATACATAATGCACGACTTGATTTCCTCCCCGGTGGCGCAGACACACACACTCATGCTTTTAGGCTGTGAAGCGATGCAGCAGGATGGTCGTGCTGCAAACGCCGCCTCCTCATGTGTTGCTGCGTTGCTGTCGAGAGACGATTTCAACTCAAACATACAACAGTGCCCTGTTTAGTGTGTAACAAATGACATCATAATGGGCGTGCCACAGAGTGCGCACAGTGTGTACATCCACATACACACAGAGACGCCTACGCCTCACCACCTTCAAACAGATCTGCTTCACGAAGGCTTTAAAATCAGGGAAATTGTCCTGGGTGTTTTTTGTAGTTCAGCTGACAGAGACAAAGAACTGCTGTTGAAACCCAAACCTGTGGACCAGTCCAGGGTGATGTCACTGAAAGAACATGACGCGACCACAGCCTCCTGACGCTGTACTGTGCGGTGGCAGCAGGTAATATCTTAAAACCATGATTACCAAACTGTGGGAACTTAGAAAACAAAAACAACTGGTGCTTCATGTTTCACTCCAAAGCCCAGCTCTGCCTCCTCTGATCCCTCTCACGCCTGAGGCAACCAAATACAAGAGGCAGAGCAGGGCTGTGGGCGTGTCCCTCCAACAGGTCAGGACAAGAAGGCCTTTCAGCACCCAATACATCAGCTGACACAATCACACGGAGACAAATGGTTGAAACGACTTCCCCCACGCTCAGGGAGGCAGCAGTGGATGCAGAACATCAGCTGAAGCCTCCCAACTGCCTTAACAGCGTCTGACAGAGCTAGCACTGACGTTAGCGCTGCTAGCCAAGCCACTGTGGTTACCAGAGGACGTGGTTGGAGTCTTAGTCCTGAACCGTACCGACACTTGAAACATTCCCTCCCAACAGAGAATGTTTCAAGAAGCTGTTGTCAGTGAACAACTACAAAACGTGAGCCAGAGAGCGGTCGGCCTGACGCCGCTTCATGGTGCTGACACGCCATGTGAGCCCCGCCGCGGCGCACATGGACATCTCACACTCTTCGTCCAGATCTGATTATGGATCAACCAAGCAAACTTATAAAGAAGCTTTTAGTCATTCCCTCACATGGATTTTCTTGTATTAGGAACTTTCCAAGGCTGGATCATTCGTTTGAAACAATTATAAAAATATATCTGGTCCCTCTAAAGCCTCGACAGACTGAGATGTCAGCAGTCTCACTGGTTCAGTACCATATGGACACGCGGCTGAGACATCAACGCAGACGGTACCATGGCTCCACCTCCTGGATCACAGGCCGCCACGCAGCTCCCATTCCTGCTGGCGTGTTAGTCGACGTACTTGGTAGCGGCTCCCCCAGTGACATGGTCATCCCAGATTAATGACGCCGCCACATCAACTCGGGTCACAAGACCTGGATAACCATCGTCTTTGAACCTCTCACAGTTCTGGAGCCACGACCAGCGATCTCGCCACGTTCAGTCCTGGCTGGTCTGAAGTAGCCGTTACACCTCCAGCTTGGTGCAGTTCAGGGGAGCGGGTCCAGAAATGAGCATTTTTAATTGAACAAAAGTCACGTGATCACAGCAGGGGCGGCGGGGGTTCCACAAGCATGTCTTTAATGATGTTGTGTGTGGACACGGTCCCAATTTGTCCTCCACATGGCTTCAAATCAATATGCTGAATATTCCATAGTTTTTTCATCTTTTCATCTCCTTCTGCTCCCAGAACTGGACCCACACCTTCTGTTCCACTGTCCAGCTGCAGCTCAGCGTTCCAGCACCTTCTGTTCTACTTTGTGAGTTTAGACTAGTTCTAAATATACTGTAAGAGAAACACCCCCGCCCCCCGCTGTGTCTTCCTCAACGCTCTCAGTCCATTTTTGGTGCGCACCTGGGTACAATTGTTGATTCTCACCTGCCCAGATAATCGGCACCAAGGAAGGAAATGAACTTTGGAGCAATTCAAGTGAACTAAAAGAGGCAGGAGTAGAAACCTTGTGAGGCAGCCAAGAATCACAGTGTCCACCGGCTACAGACAGAGGAGCAGAGTTCTCCTTCACAGCTGAAATGAATGAATGTCTTTGAAGGTGCTGGTTGGGTGGCACTTGGTCCTGCCTGTACCTACCTGCCTGTTGGAGGGTGGATTTCAGGGTTTTACCCACTTGGAAGAATCGAAAGTAAGTGCATCAGAAGCTGCAGCCCAGAGAGTGATCAGCACCTCTGTGACAGCACCAACATGGACGTTACTTGATAAGCTGCAGTTTCACTGGGGTGTTGGCTGCTGCTCAGAGCTCTGCCTGACTGTGCTTCCTAGAAATAAGCTCTTTGGAAAGAAGAGAAAACACCTAAAGCTTTGAATTATTCTTCATAAAACAATTTGCTCTTAGTTTGCATGATCAAATTGGTTCATGATTCATGTTTGGCTCTTATTTACTGACTAATAGCTCCCCCTCTGCAGTTTTTATGCTCACAGGCAATAGAACTTTCTCACGTAAATAAATCATGATTTTGAATTGTAAGACTTTGGGTGGAGCCAATGGTTTCCTCCAGGCCAGACTCACCTTGTGAGGCAGGTTTAAAGGACAAAAAGAAACCCAATCATTATTGGCCATTGTGTCCTATTGATTTATGGCAGCTATTATATGCTGCTACCTATTCTGTACATCCATGTGCACACATGCACTGTCATAGTATATGATGTGGCACACAGGGTGTCATTAGAGGGGGTGAAAACAGCCAACTTGGGGGAGATAAATCAATGTTCAGTCGGGAGAAACATTTCACTCTGGGCCTTGTATGTTATTGATTCAGGCACCACGTAGTGTTCCACCAGTGGTTTTAATTTATTTGAGAAACTATTGAGTACACTGAGGTTTTCTGCCCTTTTATGAAGGCTTAGAACAAAAAGCACTGACTGTGAGCTTTGCACAGTCGCTCAGATGTTTACTTACTGGACCACACTTGGGAAGTGATGACAGCAGAGAGCGAGCGATGGAGGGAAGGAAGGGAGAGAGAGGGAGGGGGAAGACACTTTTAATGTAAGAGTCCATCAGCACGGGGATGTTTGGGTAATGGTGGTTTCCGTGGTGACAGAGTGAACGGCAAATACACTGAGAGCGAGA
>NC_141326.1:1222500-1240000 GCF_037954235.1 Aulostomus chinensis | reverse complement strand
GCAGGTACCAGGTTCATCAGCAGGTACCAGGGTCATCAGCAGGTACCAGGGTCATCAGCAGGTACCAGGGTCATCAGCAGGTACCAGGTTCATCAGCAGGTACCAGGTCTTGTCTTGTCTCTGTTGTCTTCTGTGAATAAAAGATCTCACCAATAGGAAGAAGTATAACTTGTAATAACTGCAACTAATCAAAAACTAGTAACAAAGAATGTTCTTCCTCCCTCCCATCAGCTGTTAGCTGGTTAGTTACTGAGTTACTTACTGAGTTAGTCAGTTAGTTACTGCTCCAGGATGCGTTGGCCGCTTCCACGCATCAACCTCATTTATTGAGTCGGTCTGGACCTTCTGTTGTGCGGCGCCTTTCCTCTGTGAGTTGAGTTGAGTTGGTAACAGCGCCGTTGTCGCTAAAGCGCGGCGGCTTCCTGAGGGGAGGCCTTTAATTAAGAAACCCAAAGTGTGCTTGACTTCGCTGTTGCGTCTCCCGTGTTCTCCTCCCCTCAGCGCGATTTATTTTTATCCGCTCATTTGTTCAGTGATTCATTTTGATGTTCCTACTGCCCTCATTCCTTTAACACCCTTTTCAGGTGGCAGTCTTGAGGGACTGTAGTTTTCCTGTGCAGTTTTCTTCCTGCTAGCGCTCCCATTTGAGGATGTGTGTGTGTGGGGGTGGGAGTGGGGGGTGAGGGGTGGGGGGGTGGGGATGCAGTGTTTTGATGGTTGTCAGGCAAAATTGGTTTGATGTCTTGATTTCAAAGATTCCTTTGTTCACACCAGGGGAACGTGTTTATATTGAATTATTCATACACATTTTCACTGTAGAACACAAATGATTTCAGATATCATCCCAGTGGAGATTCATCACGCCCCCTATGTGTGTGTGTGTGTGTGTGTGTGTGTGTGTGTGTAGACAGGGATGCTCCGTCATCCCTCCCCATCCATCTACTTATCTCCCTCTGTGGTGGCTGAAACCTCACATTCCCCACAGAGGCGACCTGCCTGCCCTCAGCCTGTGTGTTATTACTGCTGACCAGCAGCCCTCTCTGTCCGCCCTGATCCCCCCACCTACCTCAGGGGCAGCCAAGAGCAGGAGCTGCAACCAGGGAGGAAAGCTGCTAGATGGAGAGGGTAGGAGGAAGACAAATGGAAATTTGAGGGGGGGGGGGGGCAACTGGGTAGGAAAGAGGAGAGAAGCAGGTGAACAGGTGAGATGATGAGAGAAGAAGAAATGCAGAAATGGAAAGAGGTAAATAGATGGAATGGAGAGAAGAGAGATAGAGGGAAAAAAGTCATCAGATAAGCCAGGGAGACTTACAGAGAGAGGGGGAGAGAGGGAGAACGAGAGGGAGAGGGGGGAGAGAGGGAGAACGAGAGGGAGAGGGGGGAGAGAGGGAGAGAGGAGAGATGCTATTTCAAGACGATACTTACTGATAATGTCACTCTACTTCAAAGTGCAAAGCGTTCCTGTCATGCTCCTGCATGACTGAGCCTCTGGAGAATTTCCTCATAGATCAGATGATAAAAGGATGTCTGTCAGTAGTGTGTGTGTGTGTGTGTGTGTGTGTGTGTGTGTGTGTGTGTGTGTGTGTGCGGGCCCGCCTCCCTTTCACTCTGACTGACACGTTCTGGTCTAAACTGTAACAAAATATTCTCAATATTCTCTGGTTTAATTTGGTGTTAATTTGATTTAATCTCACAGCTGCTGACCAGAGGATGTGAAGGAGATGGTCTCCAACATCAGGTCAAATCAGGACCAGGTAACAGCCCCCCCAGTTATTCATATTACACCAGTCAGGATCATCATGTACAAGTGTATAGTCCCAGACACCCTCCCCCCGCCCCCCCCAAAAAAAAGACCATCCAAATCTACGGGACACACACATTGTACTTTAAAATCAAAATTTCTCACTTTTTTATGATTCCAAGTATGTTTTCCTCTCATTGCTAATTACTGTTGATGCTGCTGCTGGTTCCAAGCAGGAACACACACACACACACACACACACACACACACACACACACACACACACACACACACACACACACACACAGCAGATGGCCATTCCTCCTCCTGCCAAGCCTGTTTCCATTTGTTTCTTTGCTGTGTCAAACTGCGATGGGTTTCAGTCCTGGTTTGAATGGTTTACCAACCTCAACCCTTTTCTGACTATCAGATATTTGCTGATCCAGGGACCCGCTCTGATCCGTCCGTCCACTCCCCACAGGAATCGGGAGACACTTCAACAGGTTCAGATTTTCATAATCAGGACAAGTTTTGCAAATTATCAATGGCTGATAAAAGTCACAGTCCTTTTTTCATGAATTTTTTTATACAAGAGGCAAACTCACGACAGACCAGCAGACCTGCGTGTTCTGGAAATCGTCCCAATCAAGGGACGGTGAGCGGAGCACCGGCTGTCACACAGAAATCTGAAGTTCACCAAGAATTACAGCTGTTTGGATTAAAACCCTAATCACACGAAACCTGATCTGATTCAGTTTTTTGTTTTGTTGGGTAAAAACATGTCAATCATTAGCTTGACCTCATGACCTCAGGCAGCCGTGTCCACCTCCAGGAAGTGATGCCTGAATTATGTTGGCGCTTCATTAGAGGTGAAGAGGTAAACCACCAGTCGAGGTTGGAATCTTCAGCTCCATCAGCGCGGCGGGCAGGGAGCACGCTCCGATTCGTTCACTCACTGAGCTGCCGGCGTTCCACTCAACCGATTGGGAAAGTTGTTTCAGCTGGACTCCCCCCCCAAATCAGAATCAACGAATTGGCTATTGAGCAAACTTCCGAGGTCTCCTACTGAAGCCTGAAGACCTGTTCATGACACGTATCAAGTGTCATGAAACACGCCACGATCTGCTCCCCCCTCGGGCGCAACCCTCAGACCAGATCAGCTGCTGGTGACTGCAGCTTCACACGTTTAGTCAGGACTTGTTGTACTGAAGTAAGACGTTTCCACTGAGATCAACTGTTACCCCACCGTGAGCCCCTCAGCCCCCGTTAACCCCCTCCTCTCTTCTCTGCTCCCAAGGTTACGTCTCAGCCCAGGAGGAAGGGAGACGCCCCTCCCCCTTCGTATTGGGTTTCTACATGTGTGTAATATGGCTTTTTATTCCTATGTGATGATGAAAAAAAGTGTTCGTGTAGGAGTAGAAGCCATTTTACACGCGGTGAGAGAGCAGCGTGCCAGCAGCAAAGGTTGATGATGTAAAGCGCTGTCTGGCGTCTGACAGCTTCCTGCAGCAGCGATACGTTCACGGTCATCGCTCACATGCTGACGTCAGCCTTCGTGGTGCGCGCACCTGCTCGGGCCTCCGGGCTGGTTGGCGTTTGATATGTGCGGTGACAGCTGCCTCTACAGGGAGCAAAGCTGGAAGACTTGCAAGAACGTGTGATGAAGAAAGGAGGAGCGAGCACAGAGAGACCAGCACGGATCTTTAATAACCATTAGAAAAGAGGCACTTAGTGAACCACTTTACAGCTTGCAAGAGGCACTGCATTTCCCTTTCTTCTCACTCTTTTGCACATTATTAAAATAAAACTTTGACATTAAGCATGACACCAAACAATACTCTACCTACAATATTATACAATATAAGATACGTACAGTATAAACAAGATAAAGCACCTTTGTTGTCCAAGTAAATACTATTAAACAGTTGGAGTTGAAGACAGATGATGAGTTTGTGATTTGTGTGGTATTATCAGTGCACGGGAAGAACTCCGATTACAGGTCTCGGGACTGCGATGCCCTTGTATGCACCTGAGTTTATACAATGGAATCTTTCCGAATTTTGTTGTCTTTCAGCCTACATAGGAAGTATTTGGATGGCTAACACAGTATCTTTGATCAACTACAGAGAACCAGTAAAACGCTTGATGAATGTGCTGTAACTGCTACAGGTCTCATGTTCCCTTCTGAGGACGTCGGCATTCACATTACAATAAAACACAATGTAGCACCAGGTAATGTTTATACAAAAGGCTAATATGATGAATGTCAATGCAGTGCAGTTAAAAAAAAATTATACAAAATGAATATGTTGGAAGCATGAACGAAGACAACAGTCCAGGTGAACTACTCGACCGTTTGGTTATGAATGAAAAATGTTTACTGTATTTTCAAGTATTCTTTTTTTTCTTTCCTTTAAGTAAATGAAATAAAACCTCTGAAATATATAATATCCAACAAAAGAAAAGCAGAAAAAAGATTTTTTTCCAACTAGCATATTCATTTTCGCCCCAATATTCATATCTGCCATTAGTCCTCACATTTGTGTGATAAAACACATGTACAAAGAAGACATAAAGTGACTACGTAAGTATTTAAAGATAGCGTTTCACAGAAAAGAGCTGTGCAATCTCATTCACCATAATGAATTGTCTCCAACACTGGGAACTGTGAACGTTCCAGTCTCTCTTATTCACAGACCCCTCAGACTCTGCTCAGTTAATAGATTCAGACGTGTCCTTCCTTAAAGGAATCTTAAAGCTAGGCAGCTTCTGGCCAAACAGCTGGCTCAGGAGGTGGTTCTGGGACTCCGCTGTCCTGTACGAGTGGCTCTCATTTGACCTCACCCCCTGTTTTGGCCGAGATTTATTCAAGGAATTGTTCATGGGAACTGAGGACACTTTAGAAATGGAGGCGTGCAGCGGCCGCCCCAGAGGTCCCTTTTTGGCTTTGTAGTCCCCATTCAGAGAAGTCACCACCTCTGCTTTCTTGGGTGTGTTGTGATCCAACAAACTTCTTTTGAACTGCAAACCCAAGGTTGAAGTCTTGCACTTGGACACTATTTTGTTGCTCACGACATCGTCACGCACCGAGGACAGCACCGGGTAGTCATTGGGTCCATCCGATTTTCGTTGCAAAGAGGGATTCACAAACTTGCCGGGACGGTACTTTTTTTTGGCCCGAGAGTCGACCCCAAAGTTCTCTTGTGTGACTGGAAAGGAAACTCTTTGCAGGTTGTGAGGTGATTTTGTGTCTTTTCTCTTTTTCTGTGGCCTGAGTGACTCCCTGTCTTCGTTTGAGGCCGATGTGTTGGGGGAAACCTTGGAGAGGAGGACAGCTGCTGAGTCTGCAGCCCGTGTGCTGATAGCTGGGCTGTTCTTCCAGCTGTCGCTCGTTTTGCCTGGGACACTTTTGTCTTTCACGTCACTGCCGCCGTCCTCAGACAAAGTTTGATGTTTGCTGTCGTAATTGGAGGTTTTTGTTGCTTGGTGCTGCTGCTCGTCATCTCTCCGCTGGTCCATCGTGTCAGCTGCTACTTCATCAGGCGTCTTTGAGACGCTCTCCTGTTCTCTGGCGCTGACAGAGTTGTCGCTAGCTGGAACTGCATCTGTTTTCTCTGGTTTTGGACTTGTGTCCGCTTCAGCAGAGCCTTGGTTAGCGTTAACAGTCACGGCCCTTGCGCCACTCTTCTCTTTCGTTGCTGACCATGACGTCATCTCTGCTCTGATACAGACAGACTCATTCTCTTCTTTCACGTCACATGATTCAGGAATTGATTTTCCATCGGCCTCTGTCTCAGGGTCAGGTGAAGGTGTTGGGTCAAGCTGCTCTTCCTTGGGAGCGGCGGACTCAGATGAGCCCATATGCATGCACTTCTCCAGCTCCACCAGTAGTTCGGAGTAATCCTCAGCAACATCCTCAGTCTTCACGTTCGTGCTGCTTGTGTCTCCGTGGTACTCATTAGTGATGGTTTGGGTGGAGTCATCTAACGTGGACACAGACGGTTTGGAGGCCTGTGTCTCAGAGTTCTGATTCAGGTGCAGCGAGCTCACACTGGCGATGCCGCTGTCCAAGCTATTTTCTTGCAGGCTGTCTGAGAGAAGTCTCCTCTTTTTGCTTGCAGGAGACTCACAGTCATCTTCTTTGGACACGGATGCTTTGACAGGTCTGAGAACACCTCTGAATTTGAAAATTTTGTTCCCACCTGACAGGTGTTTTTCCATGTGACGATCAAACTGTTCCTTCTTGGAGAAGGTGTAGTTACAGGTGCTGCAGATGAAGGATTTTTTAATCACGTGCATGACGTCAGCGCAGAGCTCGCAGGTGTAGAGGGTGGTGTGTTTGGAGTCCAGCTCATCCACTTCCTCGTGTGCTCTCTTCAGATGGTCTTTGAGGTCCTGGGCCTCTTGGTAGGAGACGGGGCATTTGTGACACAGGAAGATTTTTTCCAAATTGTGAACCACCAAATGTCTTTGGAGTTTGAATGGTTTGGGGAACCTCTTCCCACAGTGGTGGCAGTCCCTGGAGGGGTCCTTGCAGTTGGGATGCATCTCTACACTTTTAGGTGTCTCTGTTTTGTGGAGGACCTCCAGTGGGGTTAATGTGTTCTGCCTCCCACCTGCTGTGCTGCTGCTTTTAGTTTTATGAAGTTTTGGCTCTGTCCATTCAGAGGTTTTCCCCTCCCCTGCAGCGCTGTCTGCTGCAGCAGTCTTTTCTTGTTCTTTAGTGGCTTTGCTGGACTCTCTGCTGGCTTTGCTGGGGCGGTGCTGCATGATGGAAGTGATGAAGTTCTTCACGGCTGTCTCCTGCATGAAGCAGCCTGGAATGCCTAACATGGAGCCCTGAGTCTGGCCCCGGCGCGCAAACTGAGTGGCGTGCTCTCGTAAATGTTCATTATACATCCACACATCTGATATCTCCTTCAGGCACATTCCACAGGTCCAGATGCCCGTCTTGTTCTTGGCGTGTTTCTCTGTCAGATGGTCCCTCAGTTGCTCCCTGGAGCTGAACTTGCGCTGTACACACATGTAGCAGGTGGGGGGTGGGGAGGGGTTGTGGGACAGCTTGTGAAAGTTCAGCTCACCGAGTGTGAGGAACCAAGTGAAGCACACTTTGCACTTGTACTGCTTATCTTTGACCTTTATCCCGCCATCTTGTCGTTTTCTTCCTCGCCGCTCCGTCACTTTCTTAGACTTGTCCTCCTCCTTGCTCTCCATGTCACCACTTGTACTGGGGGGGGCCACTGAGATGTCTTTACTGGAATCAAAGAACTGAATCTCAGGAAGCTGAAATGTGGTGTTGATGTTCTGAATGTCGATACTGTGGAAGTTTTGTACGCTGTCTGTAACACAGGGCTCCGTGGTGAAGGGGTTGCCAGGCGGGGGCAGGGGGCAGGGGGCAACTGGTGCGTTTGCTGTACAGGTGCTGGGGTCAGAGGTCACCACAGAGCCTTCATGGAAGCCACTGAAGTCACTGGAGCTAGTCCATTCAATTGAAGATTTATCAATGGTGCTTTGGAGCGGGGTCAGGAGGTCGCTGCTGAGCTCTTTCACGCTGTCCGGCCCGTCCTGCTGATCACTCTGTTTGAAATCTGACGCTGGCTTGGATTCAGCCTTCAAAGTGCTGCTGTGGCATATGTTCAACATGATGGTGTCATCGATAGATATGGTCTCATACTCACAGGGGTGAGTGGGATTCTCGGCAGGCGTCATGTCTGCTTGGCTCTCCATGAGGTGATCTTTCTCTGCCGTGAGGGTCTCTGAAGGAGGAGCGTACTCCTGGGTCACATTTGAGCCGGGCGACAACTTCTGTCTCTTGTTTCTTTTGCTGTAAACCCTCGGGCACTTTTTCCTTTTCGCCTCCTCATCTCTAGGAAACAACTGTGAGAATATGGTGTCATCGTCAAGTAAGGCCTTCAGATCAGGGCTTATGCCGGGAGGACTAAGCGGGGAAGGAGTCAAGCAAGCGAGAGGTTGTAGCGCGTCTGAAGGGCCGCTGTTTTTCTCACATTTGATCTCGACTGCCACTTTTCTAAGAATCTCGTGGGCGAGGCACTCCTCTGATCCTCTTGGCTCACAAATGTCTTTCACAGCACACAGTGACTTACTGGAACCATCCAGCTCTCTGCTAACATCCTCGTTTACAGAAATCGTTCTTTCCAAATTATCTGTACGCACCTCTCCATTTGCTGGATCTACCATATTTGGACATTTAATCTCTTCGGTGTCAGAAATTTCAGTTAATTCAACAGTTTCATGAAGTACTTTCGTCTCTTTTGTTGTATCAAAGCCAGAGTTTGAGGTAACAGGGTGAGGGAACTCCTCTCTGTCAGGATGCACCTTGATGTCTCCCTCAGATCTGCTGCACTCTTGTATTCCACTGCTTTTGAATTCAGGAGTGATGGCCTGAAGGATGTCTGTTTTTAATATATTCAGGAGCTCATCAGAGAAAGGGTCCAGCTTTATCTCACTGCTTTTGTTCTTACGAGCTTTGTTGTTCTTTTTGGCTTTCGTTGGCAGCAGGGAGTTTTGACTTGTTTCAACAGTTGGCGCTGCACTTGTCTCCATGTCCTCCAGGACTGACTCTGTCTCTGCTGCTTTAGACACAGCAGCGCTAATTTTCTCAGACGCCCCATCTATTTTTGTTTGGTACGCCTGTGAATCATCTTTATGTTCTCTCTCTGTGGTGTGTGCAGCGTGACCAATAAGCACGGTTCCCTGACGGACAGATGCTGTGCTGCTGTGTTTCTCAGCTCGGACCACGTGCTTCATGGCCTTGTGTCTCTTTAACCCTGGCACAGTCCTGAAACACATGAAGCAGATTTCACAGAGAACTTTGCCCTGCTGAGAGTTGGTCTGGGTCTTTCTTGGTGTTGTCGGACACTTCTCTGGCGGGGCAGCTGGAGTTTGTTCACTGTCACAGATGATGAGTGGCTTAGGACTGAGCGGACCATCTGAAATGTCTTTACCGAGAAGTGAACTGCCCTCCCCAGAGGCCTCGTGGGAACTTAAACTCTGGGATTCACACTTTGCCAGGCAGTTAGCACTTATATGAAAATGTTGAACAGATTTGATTGGATTGTTGCAACCCTTCAACTCCCTCATTACATCCCTAGCTGAGGAATCTGCACCTTTGTTTTCCAACGAGAAACCTGTGAATTTCCTATCCTCCTTCAAGGTCAGGGGTTCAGCTGATGAACTGAGTTTAGTTGTGGGGTCGGAGTTCAGGGACACTGGTGTGGCGATGGATGCTTCAGGATTGTTGAAAATCAGTGCAGGGTGAACACGGGTGTCTCTTGGACTCTGCTTGACTTCTGGATTGTCCTCAGATTTACTTGCTGGTGAAATGGGTATATAGTCATACTGGTTCAGCTGTGGAGGTTCATCTGAGATGCTGCTGTAGTTCAGAGGACTGAGCTTGAACTCATCTGATGCTGCTGATGGCTCAGCTGAGCTGCACACGGGGAGAGGAGAGGGTATGAGGGTGTCAGAGCCGGAGATTTTACAATCCATGATCCCCAGGTCCAGGGGAGGAGGGCTGATCAGAGGATACTCCATCTCTGTTGCTGTGTTCAACTTCTCATCACTGCTCATAACCTCATTTTGGTATTCAGGGTTGTTTGAAGGGGGACTCGAGTTCTCTGGGATACCGATATTGCTTTGTGCTTGACACATGTCCTCCTCTGGGTGTAATTTCTGCATGGAGGTTTGATGAGAGGTTGGTAAAAGAGGACTGCTTGGTTGGGAAGTTTGTGGAAAGAGACTTCCTTCCTCCTCCTCCTCCTCCTCCTCCTCCTCCTCTCTGCAGGGGGAGTTCTGATGGCTTGCCATAAAGTCCATAGGAAGTTGTTCTTTGATATCCTGAACATTTAAAATCTCCTCTTGTTTACAAATGGTCTTAAAGTTGACACGTTGCTCAGTATTCAAAGAGTCATGAAATGGAGAAACTTTGCAAGGGTAAGTTTTGGCGTCACTGTCAACGATGGCGTCAGTCGGGGTCAGGATCCCTAGACTGTTCTGTCCCTCTATTGATCGGATGTCTGGAAAGCCGTTACCGGGACTCTCTGTCTTGCTCTCCACCAGTATGGGGCTGCAGGGCTTGTCTGTGGTGACAATCTCCACTGACAGGTCTGTGGGACTAGCAGGGATGCAGTTCTTAGAGGGAGAAAGTCCAATCAAATGAAGCCGATTTGCTGTGTCGACTTTATCTAACAGTCCGTCTGAGCACTCCGTGTTCATGTCATCAGCATGTGGAGAATTCATAACTACAGGGTTATTATGCATGTCAGTGGATGGCTCTTTGAGCGCTATTTCCTTTTCATCCTTGGTTCTTTCGCAAGTGTCTACACCGGCATCGAGAGGAGCCGGCGATGGCTGATGGCTGCCAGACTGACCAGTAATTCCCTCCGCAGCCTCTGCATCCTCTTGACTGTCCGTCAAACATTCTGGAGTTTCACAATTGTTTTTAAACAACTGATTTCCTTCTGCATTGGTGATCCCCAGGGACTCCTCCACGGCATCGGAGGCAGGTGTCGCCACACTCGAGCGGTGAGAATACTCAACCAAAGCATTATCCCCCTCACAGAGGACTGCAGTCGCTGCCTTGCCAGAATTGTTTTCTGTGGGTTTGCATGGCTGTGATGAAATTGGCTGGTTAACATCCACTGTGTGGTCAGCACTGCTGGAGAGAGAGGCCTGTGACTCCCTCAGAATGAATTCAATATCATCCTTCCGCTCTTTGATTTTTGAAGGTGATAATATATTCCTCTTCTCTGTAATTGCTTCCTTTCCACGGTGATCTTCTCTCCCTAATGCATCAGTTGCCTGCAACTCAATATCTTCTTGTTGTGGACTTGTGAAAGCAGTGACATTCAGCTCCTTGTGTTTGGATATAATAGTTTCTTTGTTGAATATGGAATCAGAAATCACCTCCAGGCTTTTCATCAGGGTTTCTGTGTATTGCTTCTGTTCTAAGATGTCCTCCTTTGTTTCTGCAGGAATCTTTTTCTCTGAATTTCTCTCCTCTGACTGTTGGAGCTCTGAGTGTTCAACAAGAGCGGCTGTGGTTAATAAAACGGGAGCATTATCTTCTTTTTCTGTAAAATGTTCAAGCCCCCCTGGTTCACTGTGAATAGCAGTGCGGGGACTCTGGTGCCCAGCCATGAGCTCAAACTGGAATGGACTGGACCAGGGGAGCCCTGACTCGGTGAAAGGCTCCGACGGTAAGCTTGTCACTGGGACGTCTATGTTTTGCACGGTGCACCTCAAACCGGCACCTTTATTCTCTGACTCTTCCTCCAGACGTAACGGGGAGAATTTGCTCATCTGTAGTCGCTTGGGGACGTCCTGAGCTGCTAACGGTGGGCTTTCCAGCTTAGTTGTCTGCAGCTGGTTTTCAAGCTCATTCACTATTCTCTTTATCTCCAACTCGTCCTCTGAAGCACAGCTGTTGAGATTTGCACTGTAGTCTATTATTTTTTCTGGCAGGGACAAAGGTACGTGATTGTAATCTGCTTTCTTTTCACTTGAATTGCCTTTATACTGAGAGATCTCATCTGGTAGCACAGGGCTAACCATCAGGCTCCAGTCCCTCTGCTCCAGGAAGGGAGAGAAGGACGACGCAAATTCCTCCTTTTTATCGACTGCGTTCTCTATTGAGTGAAAACCTTTCTGAATGTCCGAGTAGAGGCCACTGTCGAATCCTGCCAGGTCCCCAAACATTGATGAGGTGTCAAATGAAAGTGGGGATTTCATGAGCCCCTGCTCCTGGTCCAGGGGGTAGGGTATAACCTGCAGGGTATCTTTCTGTATCAAGGGGCTTTGGTTTTCGGTGGGTGATAGGCACACGTCGTCCATCAAGGAGGTGCAGAGAGCTGCAGGCGGGTGTGTGTCAAGGTCACTGACCATGCACACACTCTCGCTGGGTTTTTCATACGTGCTGCTGTCCGAAAGCTCCGGCTGCGTGGCTCGGGCCATCTCTCCTCTTTCGCTCTTTGTGTTTCTGTCGAGGTTGAACTCGCTTTCTTTGGTGTTTGTCGGAGAGTGTGAATCCAACTGCAGTGACTTGTTCGCCACGTCTTCCTCAGGGCACAGGTTGTCTGTGCTCTCCAGAGTGTTTCTGAGTGACGTATCTCTGCTGTGTGAAACCAGCTTCTCTCCGGGTTTGATTGGTGAGTTTTTGCTTTTTACAGCTGTTTTGATCAAGTCTTTCTGTGAGGACAAAACTGGTTCAGCTACATCTGTATTTGAATGATAGTGTGCTGTTTTCTCTGTACCGTCTTTGTTATCTGAGACAATGGGTTTGTCTGGATTCAACTTCTTGACAGATTTAGTGAATGTCAGTGCTAGTGTGCTGGGCTCTTTGCATGACTTCTGTGGCGAGGACCTTTCATTGGTCCTCCGCTCAGGAGACTCTTTCTTTTTGATGTCTGTCTTCTTCTCACAGTCCGAGTCAGTGCGGTCTGTGCTTTTGGGGCTGTTGATGCTGTCGCTGGAAACGCTCACAGATGTGCTGAGTTCACTGCTTGTGGATGACCTGCTCCCCCGTCTCCTGAGTCTCTGGTGAGAACCGTGTTTCTCAGGTGAAAGAGAAACCTCTTCACGTTTTTTCACCTCGAAGCACTCCTTTGACTCGTGTCTCCAGGCAGCTTGGTCCCTCTCACTCCTCGCTCGCCACTTGCACTCTTTCGTGTACGTGTATTTACACCGGCTGCTTTGATTCAGCCGGCCTTGGCTTGCTATCTTTACAGGCTCACATTCATCATCTGAATCTGAGACATAGTCATATTCTCCAAATGCGGGATTCTGAACAGTGGGGGTCAGTCTTTCCATCACCAAGGAAAACTGGAGGTTTTTGGTACCTTTAACATGGAGCTTATGGAGCTTATTTTTTTGTTGAACGATTTTGTGAATAAGTTCTTTACTCCAGGTGCCCCCTCCTGTGCTTTTCCTCTTGCTTTCTTTCACTGCAGTCCTTGAGGATGGAGATGTAGCGGTGTGCGAGGGCGTTGACCCTCGGATTGCAGAGCTGTCCTGAAAGCTTTTAGAAAACTTGCTGGATAAGAGAAATCTGGGGGTACTCGAATTTTCATCCTCACTCTTGCACAGTTTTCTTGCTTCTTTCACTTTGCTATCTTGTTCCCTCGTCTTTTCCCTTGAGGCAGGTCTTGAATTTTTATGAGAGACTTCTTTTTTAATGTTCATTTTCTCATCTTGTTCTAAATTCAGAGATATTTCATCAAGTTTGCCCTCTGTGTACTGTTTATCTGTCTTAGGGCTCTCAACATCAGAATCATAAAAATACTTTGCCTGTGTGAGAGACCTGTCTTCATCTGCTGCTTGTTTATTTTTGCTCTCAAATACGAGGGATTCTTTGGTTTTCAGACACTGTTTGTTTGATACGGCTTTGACTGTGGTGAGGTCATCATCAGCAAACGCATCGATGAAGCTGCTGTCTATCTCTGCGTTGTCCGATTGATATCCCAGTCCGTTCAGGGCTTCTGTGATTAGACTGTCCAACTTGGCATCCTCCATTTCCAGTTCAGGGAGAGGGACCGGGAGGTTTCCAGGACCCGAGAACAAGCTGAGTTTCATGGGATCATCCTTGCCGTCTCCCTTTGTTTCACTGTCACACATCAGTTCTCCATTCTTATTCAAGCCCAGCAGAGACAGGTGAAGCTCGGATGGGCATCTGGAAGTATTTGACACAGTTGACACTGTCTTCGCTGGTTCTGCATGGAACTTCCTGCTGTCCTCCATCTTTGATATGTCTTTGAGGTCATTTTGTGCAAAGGTATGCTGTGCACAGTATTGCTTATGTCCGAGAAAAGACGCCAGATTGTTGAAATTCTGATCGCACTGCTTGCATGTCAGAAGCACATCTAGCTGGTCGAGATTTGCAGTGGCTAAAGAGGTGGCAAAGAGCTGATGTGCAGAGTAGGGGGGCGGAGGCTGGTGATGCTCCATCCCAAAGCCATCCATGTACCCTTTGTTTCCATCCATTGCTGATTTTTGATGCGCGCTGTTTTGCAGGTAGCTCAACATGTCATCTTTGGCTCTGTCTGGTGCATAAGGGAGATTCCGTGGAGCCTCAGAATGAAATGGGTGAGGGTTTAGGTGATCTGACGGTAACTGTGCTTTGGCTTGGGGCTGGTGATAAAATGGGTGGGGTGTTGCTGTTTTTGACACCTGACTTTCCTCTGAACTGTTGTTAACAGGGCTGGTGGATGCGGGGGAGAGGGAAGAGCAGGTGCTACTTGAAGCAGGAGTATGAACTGGGGAGGGCAAAGGGGATTCATAAGGTGACACCATCATGAGACCCATTTGTGGGACTTGTAGCGGCGGATAGCTGAAGTTTCTCGATGCCGCTGCTGGAAGAGACTGGTTGAGCCCAAAATACACAGCCTTACTTTTAGACTCACATACCTGGCTCATCTCTACTTTAAATGTTGAAACTGTGTTGCCGTGTTTGAAACTGTGTTGCCGTGTTTCACAGCCTCCTGTCTTTGGTTAGGAAAACCTTCAGCAGTTCTGCTGCTCTGAAAAGAACTGGGGGTTTTCAGAGTGCTGTGTTTATGTGATTTATTATCATCCTGCCAGTCAGACGGAGAAACCATGTACGCCAATTTTTGATTATTTATTTGCCTGGATAACTCAATGCGGTTTTGGTTGGGCATTGCAGAAGTTGGCCGTATCTGCTGCCAGGGCATTCGGTTATTTTTAGATGAATTTGGCCTTTTGTCAAGTCCAGGCTGGTTCTTAAACTGAAATTTATCATTCATGTCATTGTACTGAATTGCATTTTGCTCCGCTGGTGAATACGTCTTGTTAGGCCCCTCCCAGGAGTGGGGTAACCTATTTAACACCTTATTATTGATGGCTTTATCAAAGGGCACGGAGCCAGCGTGAACATTACTGACTGGAGGACTGTTGAATGTTTTGCTAGTAAAGTGTATTTGTGAGCCTTGTGAAATATTTCTTGTATGGTGCACACTTGCTTGAATGAGTGTTCTTTGGTTGGTGGGTGTGTTTTTGGGGTGACAGTTCCTCTTAGTCCCCAGGGTGACGGCTGCTTCCCGACTGTCTGCCTGTCCAATGGTGTCTGTGCTCTCGGGCAGGACACTCTTGCCCTGCTCAGACTGCTGCGAGCTGGAGCCGGAGCTGTCACTGCTGGCTGAGTCCTCACTCAGATTCCTGGGGCACTGGATGGAGGAGGCCACCCCTTGAATAAACTGCGACTGTTGGGTATGATTGTGAGAATAAGAGCTTCTGTGCTCTGGCTGCTGCTCATTAGTGAACTGAGAGCTGTTCTGAGCGAGGTTTTGTCCTTCTCCAGGCATAAAGGAAAATGAATTGTGGGTCACGTGAACAGAACCGAGTGAGGAGTCTGTAAAGTCTTGGGATTGTGGGTTCTGTTCACAAGGAAAAGAGTCAGAGGTGGATTCCTCCAAAAAATGATATCCGTACTGAAATGGAGCTGGCACAAAGGCACTTGCCTTGCTGGCTTCTGTAAGGGCAGTGGGTTTTTGGGATGAAACTCCATAGTTAGCACCATTAAAAGTCCTGTCAGAGGACTGCCATGCATTTGAGCCACTCAGCTGAAAGTCAGCCAGGATCAGCTGACTGCCAGACTGAGAACTGTTATTCTCCATGGCGGTAGGCGGCTGTTGCTGCGACAGGGGTGGGTGTTGGTGGGATGATGTTCCACTTGAGGAACTCAGTGCCTGTGAGGTATAGCTTGGGGAGGTAAGGTTAGGGGCGGCCTCCTGGAAACAGCGGCTATAACTGAGCTCTTCTTGCTGTATCTCCACTTCTCTGTCCTGTATACTGGGAGCGTGGAACCTGTAGCTGCCCGAGACTGGGCCCCGACTGGTCTCCAGCTTCTTGGCCGGTGAGACCTTCTGCTGTGGGTAGGCAATACCAATGTTGAGGTTGGAGCGTGGATTTGTAATGCTGAGACTGTACAGGGGCTGTGGGTTGCCACGTTCTGACTTTCCAGACCGCTTGCTCTTCTCTCGGCTGCGTCCCTTTCCACTTGGTGATTGAGGACTGCCTTTACCACTCGACCAAGTCCTGTCAGTGGCAAACTTGGATCGGTTCTGTAAGGATCTGAAGTCAATCTTCCCTGCCTGCTGCGGCCGTATGACAGCCTCCCGCTGCTGTGTACCGTCCCTTTCCTTCTTTACTTTTTCAACCTTGGGCCCTCTGCTGCTGGCTCTGGCATCAGTGTCTGTGCTTGAAAAGTGCTCTGAAGACTCCTTTGTGGTTTTGTCACTCTGCTGCTCCAGCGCCGTCCCCTCATCCTGCAGTTTGGACCCAGCGTCCAGCTCTTTGACAGTGTGCATTCGCTGAGTCTCTCCTGCCATGGTGCACAATGTGTGCTGCAAAGGCCTGGTCCTCAGAAGTGTTGTCTGGGAGACAGAGGCATCGTCTTCTGGCTAGCATGAATCAGTAAAAGTCCAGAGGCAGGAACTGCAGGGACAGAGCCGCTTGCTGCAGGCTCATCTCTTCACTCTCATGGTGAACCGCTGATCTGGCACCAGACCTGGAGAGGAAAACAGAGAGGATCAGACGTGGAGCCCCTGCTGTCTAATTAAAACACTGCTCATCCTTTTCAAATAGAGGGAACACATTCATTCATTAGTCCAGCTATGAGTGGGAACATCTGCATTCTACAATCACTACCTCAAACTTTCATGTACTGGATGAAGTACCATTAGAGTCTTCCTGGTTTCCGCCAGCAGAGGGCACTATTGCATCGTCTCCCAGTGGCGCAGTCACAGCTCAAATAACCAGTTAATCAGCAGAGAGTATCAAACAGTCTGCCAAATTCATTCAAGAGTCAGAGAATCAAACTCTAATTCTTGACCACAATAAAAGGACATTTGAAACCAATGAACAGATTAAAATGTAGGTGTTCTAACCCTCCTCACAACAGAGACTCAATAACTTGACAGGCATCACAGATGAATTCCTCCATAAACACACTCACACGGAGACAGCAGCTCGGTTATGAAATGATGAAGCACACTGCAGTTTGGAGGATGAGAAGAATCAAGTAGAAGGATCCAAAAAGTCCTGCCAGTGAATGAATCACCGCCTCCTTTAGCTCAGGGACACAATGCCACAGTGTTCTGTTGCTAAAGAGGGCTGCAGGTTTACATCATGGAGGAATATCAGGGATTAGATGGTCAACCATTGGACAGTGAGAACGGCGGGCACACTGACGTTTGTTGTCTCTCCTCAGGCATCCCAGACGCTGCTGCTCAGGTCCTAGTTTACTTTGGCTGCTCTTTGCAGATCAGACCAGATGAAACTTAGAGTTAGCACCAAAATGTAATTTCCAGGTAACCAAACTTCAATCTCACCTTCTTGTCTATTTTCCCCAGCTACTGCTTTCTGAAGCCAATGTGTGGGGGTGGTCTGCAGACCGCCATCATTAGCCCAGCGGACTGACGCTTAATTCCAACGTGCACAATAACTTCCAGTTTGAACCCTCTCCCCCAACTCCTGGAGCTCTGCTGGATGTGACACGGCTGAATACCTGTCACAGCCTGAAACCTCCACCACGTCAGGAACGCCGGGGAACTCTGAGAGTGCCGACCTCATGCAGGGCCACTCAGCCTCTTCTGGTGTTCCTCTCAACTTCTAGTCAGGATCCACAGAAACGCCGACACATGAATGGACCATAACTGTGACCAGTGTTCCTCACAAGCATCCAGATAAACATGGATGAAGACGATTGGAAAACACAAATAAAAAGAT
>NC_141326.1:1142500-1215000 GCF_037954235.1 Aulostomus chinensis | reverse complement strand
GAAAGCCGGAGTGTCTGCAGCGATCTCTGCTACCGGTCGAGGAAACTGGTATGAAAGGGCCTGCCAGCATCTCCACCGGGCGGTGGTTGATCCAGCTCCACTGAGTCAACAGTCACAATCATACATCATAGCCCCAATTGTATTTGCCCAGACCAGCGGTTGAGGTTTGAGGCTGAGGATGAATGCCTCCAGCAACAAAAAGACCAGTATGAGGAAAGTAGCACCAAAGCCTCAGCTGTCAGTTTACAAAGAGTAAGGGGTTATTTATTTCTTAACATATGCCTCGCACACTTCCCCTCAGGCCCTGTGCAGCTCAATAATTCTTCCCTAACACCAAACTCCTCATCACGAGCTAGAATTACTTCACACACAGACTTTACGCATATCAATCTGCCAATTTGGTGGCGTCTTTGAGATGGCTTATCCAGTTTTATCTTGAAAAGTATAAATTGCTCTTGGATTGTGTGTAAAGAGAGTGTGGTGGTGACAGAATTGCAAGCTGGGCACAAGTTGATATCGAATCCTGCATGACTGGTCTAAAATTTGTTCCATAAAAGTGTGTTTTAGTGGGGTTTTACAAGTTAATTAAGGCTGAGAGTGCATGTGTGTTTGTCGGTGTGTTTTCTCGAGGCCTCGAGTCAAATCACCAAGCTTCTGGAGCAGTGGCGCCCCATATGGCTTCACCACAACACCACCCTGATGCCTGAGACTGCTGAGTGTTGAGGAACTGGTGTGTTTGTGGTGTAGGTGCGTGTGTGTTTTTGTGAGAGAAACAGGAGTGTTCTTTTCATTACGTACACAGGGAATGTATTGGTTTCTGTTGGAGGTGAGGCAGTGGGTAAAAGGTGCTTCAATGAAAACTCAATTTCCTGAAAGTCTTTCCCCTGTCATTTTGGTGCAGGATGTATGTGGTGTTGGCCTGAGTGAAAATATGCTGGTAGCACTGTGAGACTCTTAGTCGACTCATCACATCACTGCTTTAAGCCAGTAATTGCTTTCACAATTTCTATTTTCCAACAGCCCAAAGCCCCAATAAGCTCCGTATCTCTCAAAGTCAGTTGACTTAAAGGACGACAGGCTCAGCTGCTTCTTCGACTGAGCCATTCAACATTTCGGAGGATGTGTTCTTTAACTGGCAAGCACTCAAGCGTGTCTGAGAGAAATGGTAAAAGCAGATCACTGCTTCCAAGGTAGGTGACCTTAACTGTACAACAATTTGACTTTTGCGTAAGATAACACACAAAACAGTTAGTTCCTGAATACAATCACTCTTCAGAGACACAAAGCGCCATTGGAGCCAAGAGAGGAGCAGCATCAGGCCGAGCGATCGGCTGCTACAAACAATGGCTCTCTTTATAATAATGTAAATCAATAACTCGCATCAGCAGGAATGTCCAAACGTGCTCAGCTTTTCCAGATGCTTGTGCACTGAAATATCACCACACACTCGTCCCAAAGAGGGAAGACAGATGAAGATGACAGGTGATGAGATCAGGTGGAGGAGAGGAAAACGACAACGAAGCAGACGGGGTCACTAAAGAGATGGAAAATCATACGAGACAGAGACGAGTGTCAGAGGGCGGAGGGGAGACGATCAGTGTGTGTGTGTGTGTGTGTGTGTGTGTGTGTGTGTGTGTTCGCATGTGTGTCAGGTGGCAGAATAAAAACTGTCTTACTGCTCTGCTCACACCTTTCCCAGCATAACTGGTCCAGCGGAGGGAGTGTGCTGTAGGAACTGCTGGCCCAGGGCCCGCGCTCGGGCGCGCTGCCAAAACCTCAGTCGGCGTGCCTGCCTACCCCTCTGTATTTTTGGAAACATCCATTATGCAAGCAATTTACCTTTAAGATCTCTGCTCCTTCGTCTATTCACAGACTGACTCGGACCAGAGAATGTCAACGATGTGAGGACAGCCCAGCAGGCTTTCACAGCTACGCCACCGCAGTTATTAGTACGGAAGCTCTGAGCGCAGACGTGTGACCAGAAGTGGTTTGTCAGTAGTTTACAACATATTTTCCCAATTTATGATTTATAGAGAATAATTACTACGCTGCCTGTCTTCCTCCCTGCTGTTGACGGTTTGTCAGAATCCCTTCAAATATCTGAAAGATGTCAGAGAAACCACGATGAGATGAAACAGCGAGCTGAGGACTGTAGGAGGCTTGTTGCAGTGGTGCCTCCCTACCTCCCCCACCCCCAACCCCACCCTTAACCTACTGTGGTTAGCTGCGCAGTGGGGAAGCTGTGTGTGTGTGTGTGTGTGTGTGTATCTAAGGTGGTTCTGGTGTGTAATTCCAGAGGCTCCCCTTACCCCCTCCCAAGATTTTCCTCTTTCTCAGACGATTTTTTTTCTTGTATTTATTTTTTTTCTAACCGCTGGATTCTGTTTCCATATTGCTGACCACAACATTCCACAAACATGATGGAATCTTTGTTTTAGAGAATTTAAAGGTTATTTTTTCCTCTTTTTGACACAATTTCCCTTATTTCTGCATGCCTATGGAACACCACGCGTGTGTGTGTGTGTGTGTGTGTGTGTGTGTGTAAAATAAGAAAAGTATGTCAAACATGACATGAGAAGAACAGGATATTGGTGAAAGGGAAAGCTAGACAAAACTTCCTGACTCCCACTTTTAACCGGTGATAAGCTTATACTTAATTGTCAAATTCCTTCTTTTAGGTTTTATTCCTCCTGTCTTTTTTTTCCATTCTATCAATATTTGCTTGTCCCTTCTTCAGCCCAGGCCAAAGTATTTGGTTGCTTCTAAAAATTAGCTTTATTAAATGTAAAAGAAACTTTGAGATGGCCTGGGATTAGCTTAATTATTATGTCTGAGGCTTCAATTTTGCATGCTAATAATTGGATTATTATCCAGTAATCTAATAGCGCGCTGAGAAGAATGCTTCAAATCTTGGGACCAGAAGCCTCTCAACCCGAGAGACGCCCTGAACTCCAGCTAATGAGGCAAGGTACCATGTGAGAATGCTACCTCACCGTGGCCACAGCAGTGGATGGACCCCACAAACACAAACAAGAGGGGACGGATGAAATATGGCAGCCGTCAGTGGTCTCTGCCACACATGACAAGGAAATCATAAATTAGGTTTAATTGTGCTATGAACTGCAGCAGAGAAGAGAAACAACAACACGCACTCACATTCTCACCTCCAAAAACAGCAGAGAGCAGGAACTCTCCAGTCACAGTGTTTACTGTGCTGCAAGATCATAACTCGTCCATGTGAAAACAATCTGGGGTTATTTTCTAATCTGTGGAAGTGACATGTGTGATTGTGTCAGTTCTGTCAACTCAGCATGGACAAAAACAAATATGCGACGCATGCACACACACAATAGCCAGCAACCCTGCCAAGTATACATTCAGTACTTCTGGTTCTTTCTTCAGCCCGTAGTTTCTCAACAGGAACCAATCTCCAACAGCTCCAAGCAACTCTGGGAACCTTTTACAGATGAAGCTCCTTACACAGGGAGGGATTTTCATCCGTCGCACCAGGACGATGCCACAGGCAGCAGTTCGGCCCACCAGCACATAGGTGAAAGTCCAGAGATGGGATGGAGCCTGCAGAGGCCCAGTTACAACCGAGAGTCTGTGGCCTCGGGGGGCTCCGCCTCCTCTTACTGACCTGTCAGCCTCCCGCCCATGAATCAATGAGCCAACTCATCTGAGACCAGCATGCACAGACAGGCAGGGCTGCAGATAACCGCGTCCTCATGCCACTAACAGCACGTGTTGTGACTGAAGCTGGTTTAACCTGCAGCATAACGAATATACGGCCAACATTCATGCAGCAGCGCTCCTGCTCCGACTGCTGCAGCGGGACGACGGCTGCAGTATCACAAAATCTCTGTCAATAATGGTTTTTACAGGCGACGGACGCGGGGCTTCACAGTGAGGGCTAATGTTTTGAGCAGTCAGGAAATTCACTATTCTTCTGCACAAGAACTGCATGCAAATCCACCAGCATCTGGAACTTGGAGCATTTTAATGTGTTTGAGTAAAATAAAAAAGTCACAAATACAGCATGGACCACATAAAGTTTAACCTTGTTAAAATAAACATGAAATTCTAGCTTGATTTGCTTTTCATGCACTTCCTCCTGCTCCGATCAATGCCTCGGGACTAAGGAGCATCCCCACACTCACTGCATGCTCAGTGCTGTCATGGCATTCTGGGGGAAGAGTGATGACCGGGAGAATGACTGTGACTCAGGGAGGCTGGGAGTGGCAGAAACCCATCAGGGAAAGTTGGTTTGGTTTAAACCCCAAAGACCCTTCAGGCCACACTCGTAACCTTTCACCCCCAGGTAAGACCTTTGCTTGTAAGGCTTAGAGGGTTTCTTTGCATGTATCTCAAGACAAGAGGACAGTCAAGTTCCAACACGTGACTGCGAGAGGGATTTTCCTAAAACCTTGGGAAAGCAGAATACGTAAATGTGCCACATATCAGTGCCAAATGAAACAAGCTAATTCTCATGAAATACAGTTTTCCTGCACAACGACAGAGCCAGAGGACATACAAAAGCACCATTTGTGAATGAACCTTTAATCTAAGTTCATGTTTGCAATTACAGGAGAAGGTATTTTAGCTTTCACACGAGTGCACTGGAATATATTTGCACACGCAACAAGGTATAATTGTATATGTGTACTTGTCTGCGAGTGTAGAATGTGTGTGCAAGTGCTTTCATGTTTAATTTCAGTATGCATGGAGTGATTGTTTAGTCACGGGTATAAAGCAGTAGGTGTAATGTTACTTTTCGAAGCCTGAGTCGATGAATCAAAGTGCTTCAGCCAAATGTGAGGCTGCCTTGCTGAGGTCACATAAATATTTGAATCAAAGGGGAGCTGACACATGACAGGATGTGATTCATTTCCTGCAGGAACCTCACCTGATAATCTCGCATGCATGTTGAGAGAAGACACAAAAAACGGAAAGCAACCAGAAAAGACAAGAAAACCATCATTTTTAGAATTTTGCATTCTGACATTCCTCTGCATCCTCCTGCTTCTTCACCTCAGTCTTTGTTTTTGCCCTCTATCTTTCCTTTTCTCTCTCCGTCGCACACGCACATGAAAGCAAATCTCGAGTGTAGCATTAGGTCACAGGAAGTGAGGGGCAGGTGGGGTTGGTGCTGGAAGGAAACAAAAACATTTGTAGAAGATTTAGGATCCACGCCAGCGGACGAGGCACATGACAGCTGGAGCCAACTGCTACTCTAATGCTACTTGGCCAACTCCAAAGAATCAGAAGTTCATGTTTTTCGGTTCTCTCCAGCTCCATTTCAGCACGTATAGACGGTTGGAAAAGGTAGAGAGAAAGAAAAACAGTGAGTAATATTTTTCTCTCCCTTATTGCTCAGTCCAATTTGCACCAGTGCCAAAATCAGTTGTCCTCCGGCCACTGGCAAAGAGGGAATTCCAGGCCCAGTCTGCGTATGTCAGAACCAGAATTTTCCAAATTCATCCTGCCTGCCGTCCTTTAAATAGTCCAAGGAAATGTCCAAATGACCTAATTACGACTCAGGCCTTCCTAAGTAGCTTGTGTCAATGACTGACATGATATTCACAAATATACATAGAGAGCAGCGGCGCGGCGGTGGCAGTGAGGCATGGTTTTCATCTGGTTCATCTGGGACAGAGGGCTGGCTTCTGTCTGTCTACGTTCCTCTCTTGTGTTTTCCCAGGACGCCAGACGTTCAAAGGCTTGCTGAAGCTAAATGATTTGACCAGATCACTTCATCACACTTTAGTATATGTCACAATAACACAAGCCACAGACTGTCAGTTTCATGGCTGAAGCACAGTCGAACTGCTGCTGAGGTTCCCACTCTGACGTTGACGGGCACTTGAGCACAAAAGCTGTCCTGCCCGAACAAACACCATTAAATAAGTGCTCCTATTTTGGGAGCACACAGCTTTGGTCCACCTCATCAGCTTATGAGCACCTAAAGAACAGCTCAGAAACCCTGACAATGAAGCCTACTCACACTGGGCTCTCATTCACACTGAGGGAAGCTCTGTTGAACTGTCAGTTCAGAACATTTATTTCTAACTTTATCGTTTTATTGTGTTTGTTTATTTAGTACGGCAGGCAACGAGGTGGTATGCATCGCGCTCAAAACCACTTTATGGTAATGGCTTGGAAATAGCCAGGACAATTAAAACAAAATGAAGGGAAAGTGATGGACTGGTAGGAGTGCCTTGCATTCCTGCTCAGTGTTTAAACTAAGTGCTTTGTCAGTGGGCCACCTTGAGTTATTTGCAGCTGCAAAAACTACCTAAAATACAGAGTAGGGGGATGATGACCTTGGGTAATTACAGGATTTGAAATCAGGGAGCTCAGTTATTCACCTACACAACTGCTGTGCTGCCTGCGAAATCTAGAAGTCGTGCTGGGGCGAGGGAGGGAGGAGAGTCGTGAGGAAGAGGAAAGGAAGTCAAGCAGACAGATTCCAGCTCCTGGGGCTCTGACTGCTGCCTGCCAATCTGCTGCAGATCCAGGATGGGAAAAGGCAGCAGCAGACAGATACAGTTTAACAGGTTCCTCGATAATGTGCCAGAGAAAAATGAACCTGCTGTACACCTGTAGCTCTGAGCTTCCATCTTTGACTCCAGGAACCACATCATCATTTTCGTCATTGTTTAACTTGCAGTAACAGTAGACTTCATGGATAACAATTTGACCTGGCGTCCAGCCACGTCCAGATTTTGCAGACAGTCATCAGCACTCTCATAAACTTCCTTTTCCTGTCTGATCAATGGTAGAAGCAGCAGTCCGAACTCTCTGAGCGTGGCTCCTACTGAAGGTACAGCTCCTTCTCTGCCTTTCCTTCTCATCTCTAACCTCTCTGTGCCCATTATGTCCAAAGTAGGCGTGGCCAGTGTCCTGCTGTGGCGGCTGCAGGAGGACTACCTGATGTGTCGCTGTGCAGAATAGAACCAAGAAATCTAATGTTCAAAAGAGGCTCTGTGCTGCATCTGCCTGCAGATCGCCTTACACAACCACTTCCTGCTTCCGACCCACTCCTCACAGGCAGCCCTGTGTGTCGAGGCCGAAAAAAGCGCAAACAGAGGGGTTCAGTCCACCCAGGGGCTGAGCACAGGACCCTATTCATCCTTTCCCTAATGCTCCTCCCTGCCTCTCCCCTACCAGCCTCAGGATGGCTTTATTTTAAAATTCACAAATATTCCCCTCTCTAAGGTATTCAAATCAACCCGCCAGCTCATTCTGTCTTCACAGATGCGTAGATTCTGGACCGCCCCCCAGGTGACACCCGCAGGTATCAGTTATTTGATTGTCAGTCTGCCTGATGGAGCCACACTCCTGGGGTCAGATTTTTTACACAAGAAGGCAGAGAGAAGCTCACAGACACAACTCTGAATTGAGTGAAACACTTTCAAAGACCGCAAACCAGTCAAAGTTTTCCGTGGAAAAGTTGCGTCTACGTGAGAGCCCCCACATTCACAACACTGGGAGGTGCAGGGTTAACAGAGTTTTGGGGGTGGGGGTGCAGATGGGCTGTGTTGTGGGAGTCATGTTTCTATTCCTGGAGTACTCACTTTGTCCCATCCAGACGCAACAACAGTGGGAAGGACGAGAGCGCAGGGATAGTTGACTCCCGCCGAGTTGGACTATTTATGCCCAGACCCAGTGAGGGCAGAGGGGGTAGGGGTATTTAAGATTCTTGGGGAAATGGCAAAGTGGGCAAATAACGCTTTAGACAAACAAACCCAGAGTATTAATGATGAGTCTGTCACTGGACTGGATGTTTTTGCTTCTCCCGGTGTACTGCACGGAGCAGGCCAACAGCCTGAGCCACAGTCTGTTTTCACTACTGTCCTTGTCGTTTCTCCCGCCGGTCATTGGACACTGCCTTGTTTTTCTACTTAAAACGCATTAAAACAGCACCCGATACGTCCATTCCTCGCAGGGGGATAGAAAAACATTTCGCCTGCCGGCTTCTTGGGCTTCCCCGTCGGATGTCAGCCTTAGATGAGGGTGAGAAGAATGACGCTCTGTACGGCCACTGCAAGAAGCCATTCATACAGCCACACAGAGTGTGCAGCGCTGACCAGTGGTGGCTAGAAACAGAACCAGTACTGATCCAGTCCCTGCTGTCCCAACGCTATACAACACCAGTATTGATCTAGTCCATGCCGGACAGGACAGCACCACTGAGACAACATGTCCACTGATTCAGCAGGATCACCGCTGGGTACGACCCGAGTAGACGGCAGTGCCGCTGATGCAAGCAGAAGCTCCGAGGTCTGCAGGATCACTCAGCCGGCTCAGCCCCCATCTCCACACTGAGGAGAGAAGCTGCACGAGGACCATCGCTGCATCACACAACACTGCTGTGACTGATTGGGCTCCATACAGTTGTTGCAGTGGATCTAACAGAACCAAACTTGTGTTTACAGGAATAATCTTTGGTCGATCAACAAACTCGGTCAACCTGGACTCCTGTTAATTCTTGTCCCCTCTACGCACAGCCTTTGCCCCGCTGAACAGGAGAGCTCATTATAGTTGAGTGGCGAACTGGAGGCTGAGGAACAAACCAAAGCCCCTGGCAGAGTTCACGTTGTTCCCCTCAGACCTGCTCAGGCTCACTGGAGACCGGTGCTGGAGGCCCATATAGAGAAAGTGGCTTCTGTGCATCGACCATACCCGACCTCTCTGGCTTCACATGCCTGTGTGTGAGGTGGGCAGCTGGGCCAAGCCAAAGAACGACCCCAAGAGAATGCTGTGTACTTTGGAATATTTTTTTCTCAAACGGTCTCACAGAAAATATACCCATTCAAGAGCACTTAATAAACTATTCATGTAAAAATTGACAACGATAACACAACCTCCTGTGATATGTTTTCAGAGAGTATAGAATGAATAAGTCCGATTCATTCCAAATCTGTTCGACGCTGCTACAGCTGAGGTCCTCGCCACCGGCCTGCTGCAACAGTCTCCAGGAAGAAGAAGATGAAAATTCTCTGGAAGCCAGTGAGACTTGAAACACTTTTTCACTGACTTTACACACATCCCTTCTAGCAGAATTCTATGAGGGTCATTATTTTTCACGGAGCCACTGCACTTTTATCAACATGTGCTAATTGACAGCTGACTCCTCGAGCTCGTCTCAGCTCTCTGAGTCACTGTGGGAACCGGCAGATAAGGCCTGACCGGAGCACTCCCGCCACAGCGCAGCACAACAGCATACGCACGCTGGAGTAATCCCGTCCTCCATGACATGAATCATACTTTCCCTCCTTCCTTCCTATTTTTACAGCTGCTCGACAAATAGATCTGCTCAAATGCTTTACTCCTCAGTGACTGAGAGAAATGTTCAAGTCTCAGTTTCTTCCTCACACACTTTGCATAAACAGTCATCAATGATCGCCTCTTGACCTTCAGATGTGCTTGAGCATTCGCGCGCGTGTGTGCGCGCGCGTGTGTACACAATGATATGTATTTCAGAACCATCTTATGTGAGGTTGAATGATGATGTACAGTACACGCAGTTTTTCTGCTTTGGTTCAGCCAACTACTTCAAACTGGAAGAGGTAATACTACAAAACATGAAGTCTTGTTAGACTGCCACAGAATCAACACTTGGAAAGAATTAAACAGTTATGTTGACAATGGCAAGCGCTTGAATCAGAGGTCAGAAATTGAATGACTCACCAAAGTCGTAGAAAGTTAGGGATCAGCAAAAATGATGGCAACCGAAATAAGAAATCCAGATGAATCGAGAAATGAGCAACACAAGACAAATGGCCTCAGTTCATATTTTGAAATGGGAATTGTTAATCTTTTTTATTGTCTCTATATTTTATTGTACACTGCTGCAATGATGTGCCAATTTCTGACAGCAATTAAACTCCCAATCACACAAATGAACTTGCTCCACTGACTGTTACTGTACACTTAGCCAGTCTACTTCGCTTTCACAAGCACGCACATCAGTCAGATGGCAATAGATTCATTTTCCCAAGCTGAGGCAGGGATAGCACACTGACATTTATGTGTCAACCTCTGTGCGCACAAAATGTGTTAGTGTTGCACCCGTGAGCAGCGCTGATGAATAAACCATTTGGTGGGGCGGCTGGGATCGGAAGCCTTGTCACAGTCCATTAAAAGTCTTAGAAAGAGGGACAGGCCTGGTTCTGTAACCCTGTGCTGTTGACCCCTCAGCTCAGCCGTGCACTGACGGATCCTAGCGCTGCCTCCACGCCGCGGCACCAGAGACACCACCAGCCTGGGCTGTAGGTCTGATGTTGGTCCCTTCTAGTCTTACGTCAAGTTGTCCGGTCGGCATGGTGTGTTTGACTGTGTCGGCACAGCAAAGGTCTAGTCAGCTATGAAGTCAGGTACAGAAGCCAAAGTTAGAAAATATTGCATGAATCTCTAAAAATGTTAAATAAATGAGAACTGGTCACATGAGGAAGGTGAGTAGTTCACCTTCACCCCGAAGCGTCCAGTTTCCTGTTCTCACAGCGCTGGACAACGTGCATCGGAGAAACCTGGGTTTGTCTGCCCATTACAGACATAACACAACTGGAGGCCCGTCACATCGTATCAACTCATCAACAAAATACATTTTAAGAGTTACCTCAAAATTTTTGGGTTGTTTCAAAAGAGACACAGTTCAGGTTCATGCACTGAGAACTATGTGGAGGAGTACATGTATGCAACAGCTCCAGGAAAGAATAACACATGAATATATTCCCATCTGATGGCTGTATTTTCTCCAGAGTCCAGACGCTGCATCCCTCATGCACCTTGCTATCATGCATGCAGAGTCGAGGGCGATTAAAATGATATATAAGCTAGGGGTGTTTTTAGAAGATTTGAAATGTTAAAAGCTTTTTACTGATCTCAGAGAGCAAACACTCAAATCTCTGTTGTGGTGTACGAACAGGTCAGAGCAGGCTCACTGGAGCTCCGGCAGCGGAAACCAACCAGAGGAGAGCTCTTATCTTACATTAGTGAAGGGGAGCAACCCTGTAAAACCCGGCAGATGTGAGGAGAGAATGAGTGTCATGACTCGAGTCAAACAGTCCACTCATCATCCTACACTTGGCTACAACAGAGGAAATGTATTCATGGTGTTTGGTTGGTCAGTGGCTCAGCGAGTCCTGTGGTTTTTCACCTTTTCCTGACTTCTGCAAATCTGGAATAGAGGTGGGAAATCCGGTTCCTTTCATGGATTCGTGTCCCTCTGGTTCACTCACTTAACAGATCCGGGTTAATGAGTCTTTTGAGTCAGTCACTCGAGTCAGAATCACCAAGAGCATTACCCTCGATGACACGCAGCCCCAACGCCCGCTGCCGTCACCTGCCCCGAGGAGCAGGGGCGCTCGTCGATGGGAGCATTGCAGGACCGGGACAATCATTTAGGGATTACGTTTTATTTTTGTTTTGAATCAAAGAAAAAGTTCATCATGTTGTGAAACAGGCCCACAGGCATCCATTTTACAATTTAATGACATCGCAAACTGATGTGAACACAGTTTTCCTGTGTTAATTTGGAGGCGAAAAAGCTGCTTAATTTGTAGCGATAGTCGGAATTCTAGAATTCCGCACCAGGCCTAACCCACCCTCCCATTATCAACGCAACTGAGCAGTGTTTTGTGCTGCTGCAAGTTCCGGAGCTCAGTTGATCCACTCAGGTTTGCGTATCTGAGTTTGCTATTATGGAAGTGCTAGGTGAGAACATACAGGTTACAAGGAAAGTTACTGACGCGATTTTTATAACGTAGCGTAGTGGCAGCAGCAGGCGAAGGACGAAAGGGATCCGGGTGAACGGAGTCAACAGACTCACCAATCCTGGGATAAAGGATCTGAGTGAAAGATCTGACTTAGTCCGAGTCAACCCACTTCTAATCTGAAATCCTCCGTGGATCAGTGCGCTGATCCGTCCGCAGACACTCAGCTGATGTTCCGTTGTTAAAAAAGAAAAACGGAACAGTGATAGAGGGTAAGTGCCCCTGAACGAAGCCAGCAAATGACATCACAGCTGTTAAACCCTGATGAGGTACGTGACCGGAGAACATTTGTGTGATCTCGCTCTGAACTTGAAGAGACCATATGCAGCTTATCAGCTCCACTGGGTGACTGCACAACAGTGATTGTGCACTTGGCAGCTAGCAGGCGGCTGTTTATGTCTGTGAATGAATATCTGAACTATAGGTTATCCCTGGTGATCAGAGCGAGTGTGCGTATGAGAAGAAAGAGGAGTGGGCTGTGACGAGGGTGATGGGACGTCCTCACTGGCCCCTGGATGCTGCCACTCGGTCCAGCAGATCCACCTCTTGATGAGCCTGGTGAACCCACCGGGTGGAAGTGGTGCCAGATTTGCTCCAAATCATTCAGGAAAACCAGGGGCGTGTGCAGCCTCCAGCCGTCTGCTAAGGCTGGGCAGATGGATGTCAGTGAATAGGGCCAAAAAGTGTTCTAGTTTCCACTGGAGAATCTTAACATCTCAGAGACAGTGGCTAGTATTTTTAGAACCTGTTCCCCCCCCCTTTTGTTAAATGCTTCTCATACGTCTTTGGCGCCGATCACCAGATCCCAGTCCCCACTGAAAACAAACCATCACTGTCCTGTTCCATTCATTTTCCTGGAAGTCGAGGGAAAAGAATAACACAACAGTAACAGAGATGCGGATGACACATCAGACGAGGTGGCTGGCTCCGCTGGTACAGTAGCAAGTCGTGACTCAGAGGCCGAGACTGGAAAGCAGGGAAACATTTGAAGAATGGGTGACTATGTGGTGTGTGTGATTCACAGCTTGTGTGGTGAACCTCTCAGTGAGGGCACATGCCACCGGCCCCGCACTCACTCATCTGTTATTCCATATTTCCAAGCACTACGTGCTTTTATTGCCCAACCAAGACTCACCAGAGCCTTGGAGCCAAATAGGTATGTCATGGTATTGCCTTGAGCCTGGATGGCTGACTGGCGTGGTGCGAGGGAACAGCTGACAGCATCGCAGTCTGATCCACTCGTCTCGGAAGCCTCACAAACTCATTCGCGCTCTCTCAGAGATGCATCAGTCCCATTCTTTCCCAGCACAGTTCCCTCTTCTCCTTTTTCGCTGCTGCTCGGACTCTGCCCTCCCACTTATGCTCCATTTTCCATCCTGATCCCGCCCTCTTTCTTTGTCCCTTTTCGATCTTTTTTGTTTGGTCCTCTCCAGCATTTCTTTAACTCTCTCTCGTGGAGACAGACTCTTTAATAAGCCTGCCCCAGTGGGCAGTAGACGGAGAGGGGAGTTATTTTTAGATTGCACACCCATATAAAGTGGAACATTTTTCTTCATCCTTGTAAATAGTCCTCTTCCCTCTTTCTCAGTCTGTAAAGGAACTCAGCATCTCCGTGGGGGATCGCAAGCCCCCCCCCCCCCCGCCAACCCATACACACTCTTCTCATCTCTTCCACTAGACTAATCTAACCCCCTACCACCAACACACTCATCCTTTCCAAACACTGACATCATCCGACAGACCAAACTCCTTCCTGGGCCTGTGGGGGCTGTTCTCCTCTGTCTGTACAGCATGAAATGGGTGAGTCTCAGGTCCTGACACAAATCAGGGGATGGCTGAGAAAACAAACTGTGAGAAAACACACAACTGCTGCAGGAAAACAAGCCCAATACATCATGACATTACACACAGAGCAGCTCTCCTAAAATGACCTTTCCTTCAGCAACACTGCCCCATTAGACTGGTTCTCTCTCTCTCTCTCTCTCTGACAAACACACACACACACACACACACACACACACACACACACACACACACACACACACACACACACACACGGTTAAAAGGGTGTTAAAAGCATAAATCACACAAGTAACTACACTGGGTATAATTAGGTCAGCGCTTATCCGGGAGCCTGGGAGGTGACGAGTAAGCTTACTTCAGCGTTTTCCTGTCTTGAACCAAAACCAAAGTCTGGCTTTTTCCTCCTGTCTGCGTGCGTGGTCACACACACACACGCACGCACACACACACACACACACACACACACACACACACACACACACACACACACACACACACACACACACACATTTATATATACCTACTTCCTCCATTGTGTGGATCATTTCATCTCTGGCCTGGACTGCTAGTGCAGTCAGGGAGGGGGGACGCGGCCCTGTGAGTTTTACTAGTGCTACTCTCACTGATCCGAGGCCGGGTCTTAAGTTGGATACTACTCCTGTTACGCTCCTTGAATATGGGCCTGCTCCTTTGAAAAATATTCTGTTTTTAGTGCAGCAGCTTTTTCCTCACACTTAATTTGAAGGAGTTAGTTGTTAAGTAACGGGTGATATTGCGTGGTAGACGGCCTGGCAGGGACTGAGCAGGAAATCTTTCATTAAAATTCACTCCAGGTCCATCTTGACTGAAGGATCCCTGTTAGATATTGAATAAAAAGTGACACAGAGCAGTTCTGTTGAAGAGGTTATGTTGGCCTCAATCACAGCCTGACTCAATCAGCCCTCTGCACTCAGCTAGAAAATCAGGAGTTCAGATAAATCACAAGAAGGACGACAACTGAGATGTTGTATTTGAAGCTCACGGCCGGCCTGTGTGTGCTTGATCAAAGACTCTGCTGTTGTAAAAGAGGAGTGAAAAAAGAGGAGGTGAAAGTGATAAAGACACACCAAATGAGACAATGACCTCTAATGACTGAACCCTGTGATGAGTTACATTCCAAAGGCTCCTTCCCCAGCCTACGTTCTGATGCCTCGGGAGCTGCCTTCAGGGAACAGGAACACATTTGGACTAATTGTCAGTCACACATGAATATATATGTTACTTTATCCAAAACACATGGAGCAAAGTCAAAGTGGCTGCGGTCCAAAGGAAATGGATGCATCCAACTACCCTACCAAAACAGGGCCTTCTCTGCTCTCTTATTTCTAATTCTTCTCACTCTCAAGCAAAGTCATGGAAAACAACATGTCAGCAATAACGGTGACGTTCTTCCGTGAAATAGAATAACTATTATTTAGGCCAAGTGTGTTATTTCATCAGCATATTGCACACGATTGCTCGGGGGAATATGAAGAGCCCTGCTGCAGCTCTGGCTCAGGCCCAGTCTTCGCTGTAGTTCGAGGGAAACCTGATAGTAAAAGCTCTGCTCTGCCCACCCTGTGTCTCCCCCACTCGTCCGTCATTCTACCTCACAGAGGTGCAGCGCTGGAGGTTCTCACAAAGCCATGAAGATTCAAAAGAGCCAGACTGAGGTCGCTTTCCCTGCAGCATCGCCAGTTTTGTCCTGAGTATCAAAGACCAGAGATCTGTGTTTATATCTGCAGACAAGAGCGACAGATGTGGAGAGGAGACAGTAAAGGGGTTGTTCAGAAGCAGTGAGAGTGAGGGAGATAACATCAGAGCTCTTCGAGACAGTCTGGGGATTCCCTCGTCCACCTCCCAGGTGCACGCCTGTGACCACAAGACAACTGAGCTGCTGAGACATTTTTAAGCGTCTCAAAGAAGAAGCTGAGCGAAGGAGGCATTTGTGACCTGGCAGACGGGAGGGTGCCTTCAGGACTTCTATTGTTAGGAGAAAGCTGTGAGCCCATGATTTCCTTTGTGCAGCAGGAAAAAGCCCCTAGTCCAGCTCCACACAGCGCTTACGTTGTTGGCATACCAGGAGCGACGCCTCCTGCGAAAACGCTCATTCAGCTCAGCTCTCTGGTGATAAGAACAAGTATTGCTACAAACAATCAACAACCACAAACTCTTCATGCAGTTGCTGCATCTGTACTTTAATTACATGACAAAGCTTCCTGACTGGTTCTGGTCTCTCAAGCACAGCTACTGCTAAAAATATATTTTGCTTTTGCAGAAAGAGAGGGAACGAGTCCAGGGTGGATTCGATCGCGGCCTGCTGAGGTAAAGAGCCGATAGGCTTTGATACGTGATCCGTGCCACGCCAGCTGACTGGAGCTACTGGGGTGCAGCAATAAAGCTGATATTTTCAAACATAACCAGAATAACTTTTTGACAGTTCTTTAGGGTACAAGACAGTTCCAAAAATAATGAACTCAGCAGTGAATCTCATCTGGTCTCTGTTCAATCTAGAGGTTTGTATCCATGCCAAGTGTCCAATTACTGGGTTTTTTCTTTCAGGCGTGAGACCAAAGTCTCCTATAAGTCTCTCCTTTATAATATTGGATGAAAAACTAAGTGTACATTTTCTAAAATGTTAAATATATGTACTGTAACCACACAGTAAAGCAGTATGAGTGTGCAAGGTTGCTCTTTGCTGTGTACCTGTGGAGTGGCGCCACAATAAAAAAAGAGGACTCCTACATATCTCACGTGAGCAACTAGAACCGAATCAGAGTCACGTGATCCCCATGTCACTAGTGACACGCTGACAGCATGACAGGGTGTAACGATGCGTCACCTCACAGCCCCACCCAGCGCCAGCCCACGTCAGCGAGGAGAACTCTATGAGCTCCCTGCCAACGACACCCCCATCACTGGACTACGCACCCGTCCCCCCTGCTCACTCTCTCTATCTGTTGTGTTCACTGGCTCAGAGCTTTCTTCGTTGGGTCCAAGCCCATTCACACGATCTGGCTGAAGATGGAGGCTTTTGAAAATCAGCTTTGAAATAATGAACGTTGCTGATTTATTTTTCATCAAGTCCATTTACAATCTTGACCAGAGGGAGAAGCTGGAGGACAAACCTCTCCGGTATCCGTGATTATTTCATGCCCGAGTGGCTGTGAAGGAGCTGATAGCATCTCACCGGCCGTCAGTCTCATGTCCGACATCAGATGGAGAGGGAAGCGGATTGGCAGATGAAGCCACAATCTTTGAGCTCCCCGCTGCTTTAACCTCTCCCATCTGCGTCAGCCGTCACACATGGTTCACATAACAAATCTCTTTCTTCTCCTTGGCAGTTTCAGGCTACATGCAAACACGGAAATGAGACATAGACTACTGTGCTGAGGCTGAAACTTGAGGGGTGGGCACCGAACGTTCTGCTGAGGAGATGTAACCCACTGATAGCCACGAGAAACCACAAGCTCCCTTTAAACAGAAACACATGGAAGTGTGTGTGTATATGGCTGCACGCAACACCCACACAGATAAACAAACAAACAACCAACCACACACACACACACACACACACACACACACACACTCAGTGTTGACACAGATGACCATTCTGTTAAGGCCTTAAGATCAAATGAGTTCAGGCGGAGGAAAAGCTGCGAGAGCGAGTGCAACTGCAGCCACTGTGACAGGAAACCAAGCTCTGCTCCAGGGCTGTTTTTCTGCTTGAATTACACTTCTCTCCTGAACAGATAGATTTCCTGTTTTTGTAATCATTGAAATATGTATTTATGTCTTGGCAAATATTACAGTGCAATGACAAAGTTTGGAAGATTTACATGAAGAGCCCAATTTAGCGTTTCCCTTCTTGATCCGTTGAGTTGTGCAACCTTCCTCAGCACATGAGCAAAAGGAGATTTGGGGTACAAAAACAAATGAAAAAGAAGTAAGCAAAATAAAGGCGCATTTCTAGCAGTTTGATGCTCTCAAATCAGAATGTTTAACTTCAGCCTATTCTGAAGTGCTTTCATTACTCCACCCCGTCACTTCACCCATCTGTACTTCTCATTCCTCCAACCCGGCCACCTGTTTTAGCCCTATAAAAAGAGAGTGTATTACTCTTGAAAAGTGAGTGTTTAGCACTCAAAGAGTTTGTGTGAACAAACCACATCTTTGGCCCACTGTGGGACCATGTACTCAGAGGATTCAGATGTATTTACGCTGTTGAGGGAAAGTTGCAGAAAACAGCACTGCTTGTCTTTCTGGTGAGGGAAGCGGACGAATGTGAGGGGAGAAAAGCCTTTCTGCAGGGGACAGGAGGGGCCAGCTGATGGAGATGACTGCAACATGTCATCTTCACTGGCTTCCAGTGGCAGCCAGGACCAAATTCAAGGCACTTCTCTTGGCTTACAAAACAATCACGGCTCCAGCCTACCTGGGATCCCTGATCCAGGTCTACTCTCCTTCTCGCCCACTACGCTCTGCATGCCAAAGACGCCTGGTGCTTCCAGCCCAGCGCTGCTCCAAATCTCTAGCCAGACTCTTCTCTTCTGTTGTTCCCAAATGGTGGAACCAACTACCGAACTCTGTGCGTTCTGCTGAGTCCCTTTCTACTTTTAAGAGACAGTTGAAGACTCAATTGTTCAGAGAGCACCGAGGCACTGAACCTGACTCTGCTCCTCTTTGGGGTAGAATCAGTCAGAGGGTCCAAGACCCAGCACTTAGTGACTATGTAGCACTAACTGGGTTGTGTCATGTTGTATGTTTGTCAAAAAAAAAAAAAAAAAGGGGGAGGGGGAGGGCGACACTTCTTCTGCCACTAGATGGCAGTACCTGTGACCAAATCACAACTGAAGCACTTTTGCGCTACTATGGGTTTTTCCTTAATTAAGTCTGAATTCTTGCTTGTGTTGTACGTCGCTTTGGACAAAAGCGTCTGCTAAATGAAATTGTAGAATTGTAGAATTGTAGAATTGTATGTCTCTCAAGCTTCTGGCACCAGCCCATGAAATATGCATCACATTAAGCATTCCAGTCAGGGTGAATATCTTTCCAGAATTAAAACTGAAGCTAAAGAGTTTACATTCCCACGCCATGTTTGTCTACAATCCTAGCACATGTTTGAGAGTGTGCATTAGTCTCAGTGTGGTTGGAGGGTGAAGATCCTTTAAGTTGAAGAGTTCAAGCACACACGTGCGCACTCACACACACACACTTGAGTCAAACACTGTGAATGTTTGGCTGTGCCAGCTGTGTGTGCTTGGGGCTGGGTGTGGGTTATATACAATTGTGTGACAGCCTACATGTGTGTAAACACATACTCATAAACAGAATCAGAGCGGAAGCACCGATCACCTGCATGTGCTCGACCTATTCACCCCCGGGGCCCATCAGCGAGCGCTCGCTGTGGATGTCTCGGCCTACGGGGGTGCAGCGCTGTGCCCAGACGTTCCTGCAGCCCCGTAGGCCGGCTGTGCGGGTGCTGGTGAGTGTGTGTGTGTGTGTGTGAGGAAGGACACATGTGCTGGGTCATTCTGCTGTCTTGTATGGATGCAAATATAAATCATCCAAAGTCTGTTTGCATGTCTGCAAATACAACTGAGTAAACATGGCTGTTTGATGCTGACCACAGTGGCATTAAAGCGTAGCTGAGCCAGAGAGCACAGACCCACATTTCTGTCAAAACATCTGCATTTATATATAACTTCTCTCAGACGCCGAGGAGAATTATATGTGTGCTGCAAAAGTGGGCACACTGGGTCGGCTTTACAAGCAGCTCCTCGTGTACGAAGCCCACCACACCTGAGCGAACAAGTGAGCAGCTCACCTGGATGTTTAAGGTCAACATACCACACAAATGAGGTAAGCAGCAATTTGGAAAAACATTCAAGAGTGTTTTCACAGTGTGACAGTTCTGTTTCCAAGGGTCCACACCTTGAAAGGGCGTGTTGAGTGTCTCACTTCTGATAAACGCTCAGCGAGCCGGGTCGCTCAGGTCATACCTGCGCTGAGACAGCCTGATCACTCTGCTATCCACAATGATACTTTATCTGTCTTTCCTGTATGTGTGCATGACTGAATGGAAACATGCTCATCATCTGCTAGCGCTTCATACCACTGCAGCTGTCAACAAGAAGTCACAGTGAACTCCTTGAGCAAGCAGTCTGGAGCGGGAGGAGGGAAGAAGATGGAGCAAACATGCCCGATTGAACCGGAAATATTCAGCGGGGTTGGAGTTTATAGCTGTTTGAAGCACAGACACTCGAGCAGACCTGACAAATCCATGTGTGTTTGAAGGCCAAACAGTGCGAGGGCAGAGCTCCTATGGGGAATCTGACAGTAGAAGCTGATAGTCAGCTGCTGTTGCAGGCTCTCCTCCAGGCTGACAGTTTAAAGAAGAAGGCACAATAAGCTCAGTCACTGAAGAAAAGACCCCCGCCGTCCCCTCAACCCGGATAAGGGTTCTATTCCTGAGTCTCCAGAGCTGCAGCACCATGGATTCTTCAGCTGGTCTCTCAACGTTATTGACACCATATTTTCGACAAGGAAATCAGGATCGGAGGAACCTGCCTGTCCGCATGGAACCGACCCTGCGGGCTACGTTCTCGATTCCCGGGGGAGATGGCGTACCGCGTGCTTGACGCCTCTCTCCGTGGAGGACATCGAGGACCTCTACTTATTTGGGTTCATGGTTGTGGGGCTTCTCCTCCTCGGACTTGGAGGTGCCCTCACATACCGCAAAATTGGCAGGACGACGGCTGCCACCAGATCTGGACCTCCACAACTGACCGTCATTTACAACGCAATTATTGAGGCTGGCAGAGCGGGGCAACAACAGACTCTTGAACTGAAACAACAGACTCTTGAACTGAAACGCAGGATGGAAACCATCTCGGAGCAGTTGGCCGCTTTGTGAAGAGGAGAGTGATGTTGAAGACCAGAAAATCTTAACTTACAATTTGGATTGGACTGAAAGAAAAGACGGATTGGAATGTGTGCTCCTCTGCCCAAACCCAAAGCTTCCTTATCGGCTACTGAAGGTCATCTGCCCACTGTTTATCCTCCAGGAGAACTCCTTCTGCCTTGGTGACGTAAATGGCACGTACTATCCCCCCCCTCCCCCGTGTGTTCCTGACCCCCGCCTCTGCCCTCTCCACCTCCCTTGGGGTGGCAGCGCCTGTTGGCTGCAGCCTGCCCCGCCCGGGCTTGGCTGGCGCGGCCCGGCTGCGACGCCTCACTCTCACTTGCCTCCATTGGGTCAACGGACTGCTCAAGTTTAGCGTACAGACACAACAAATGTATATGTGCTGTTGTTAAATTTCTGAAGTGTGCCATTGTTACGATCAACCTGTAATAATTGTGACCGATTGTGATCGTTGTATCAGGCCTTGAGTTGTGTAATGCATGTCGCCCTGGGCTCGATCCCTTGGTGACAAATAAAACACTCTTGACCCTCGACTGTCTCTTCAGTGTGTAACGTGGCGTTGAGTATCTTGTGCACACACCTCACAGAGACAAACCGCAGACACAGAAAGACTTGCTGCACTAGAATCCTCAAAAGTCTCATGTGCCAATCGAGGCGCGTTCGTTGCCTCAATAGAGGACGCGGTTGTTTCCACTTCTACAACTTCCACTGATGAAGCCCCACTGAGGGCTTGAAATGAAACACTGTTCATTCGTATTAGGAGCAGATCATTCCAAACAAACGTGAGTACATATCTTCAGCTGTGGATGTGAGATAAAACACAAATTTCCATCTTTCTGATTTTCATAAACCTCTGAACTTCTTTAAAAAGGCCCGTCTGTCAGCACTTCAAATGAATGTGGTCATCTGTCCATGACACAGATTGCTGCTCTACTGATGACAGTCATCAGTAGCCCTAGACGTAGGCTTTGAAGTGAGACCACAGCGTGCTCCTTTCCACCCAGTTCTCATGGCTTTCCCTTTAAATAGAGCATGACATCAGACTGTGCACAGGTCTACAGGCCCAAGCCCAAAACAAATGTGTCCTAACAATGCCACATCTGGAGCAGAACGCAGGGAGTGAGAGGGGAAGAGCAGGAATGTAGCGGAAAAGGGGTTGAATAAGGGAAAGCGGTTCTAAAGCTGTTTAGCTCTAGGACCCGGGCCAAGGCTTCTGGGGATGTGCCTGAGCTATAATTTACTAGTGATTCCACTTGCTGCCCTCCCCCCTAAAGACCTGATGTCACTACAGAGGAGTCGAGCATCAGGCAAAGTGACAAAAGTTGACGCTCACCTGCATTTCTTAGCGCGATACAGGGATATTTCTTCTTGCGTATTGTCATCTGAATGCCTGGAAGAGGCCAGCAATACGAATGGAAAGCAAACAACCTCAACCAACAACCATCAATCACTGCTTGTGTGGCGTCTTTAACACTGTAAAACCTCTAACTTTTGAAGAATTTCCAGAGAAGTTTTGTGCGAAAAAGGCTCGTCTTTGTTTGACTTGGCTCGTTGGTGTGCAGATAGAGGAGGAGGTCTTCAGAAAGTCTTCTCAAGCAGCCTGTTCTTGTTGTCACTGTCAGAATCAATCAGAGCTGCTGGGTCTGCATTCAAGCAGCAGAAGGAGCAGAACAACTATTCAGGCCAATTTTCTGCCTGTTGGATTAAGTGTCTAATAAACACATGACGGCTGTTCCTACAGTTATTTGTCAGCAGACACAGTATACCGCCTGCTATCTGACACGGATACTTGAATTTATAGTCAAGAATGTGTTTGATTTTTTGAACTGTGCACAAAAGCGCATGCGCAGGTTAGACGTGTACACGTTTCCTGAGCTCAGGGGACCTTCAGACTGAAGGTGTGACCTGGCCGACACACGCGCAGTAGGATGGAAAATATGCTGCAACCTGTTTGAAGACACACATAGGGAAGAACGGGAGGAGGTGGAGGAAGAGCTGAAATGATGGAACATCACGGACCCTCCTCTCCCATAAGTCATGTGTTTTATATCTGCAGCAGTGCGCTGTGTCTGCTCAGCTGGAGAAGCCTCCACCGCTGCAGGTGGGACTGGAGGTGCAGGTGAGGCAGGAAAAGATGGAGGTCGCCAGGTCACAGGGTTCCTCTCGGTGTGGCGAAAAAACCCTCAGCTGTGCATGAACATGCAGGAAAAAAGGAAGTTGCCTCTAAAAACTGGCCCCGGTGCACGGAGCCAGACTGCAGCGGTAGTGATCGCACAGGTCCTGAAATCTATGTGCTTACGGCAAAATGAGCCTTGGGAATAATCCCTGCATTTCAAATTCAGCTTTTACTACAAAGTACTTGTATTGTACTTGTTTATTTGTACTGCACCACTATTGGCTGCAACACATGAATTTTTAGGCAAAACCCATGATCCAAATGCAAACAGACGAGTAACCCCACAAGCTAAATCCGAACCATATGACTGTAAAGTGCGATCATCTCACTGACAGCATGACACAGGGACACTGGGTGTTTTTGTGTGTATATTTGTAATGTTTTCAAACCCAAAAAATTAACATAGGCCCATATTTTCCCTTATGATCAAGACATAAGCATAATATATTGATTTTTCATGAAGTCACCCCTTCAATTATGTATTTAAATTTAGCTGAAAATTATATGGTCAGAGGAATTAAGGATCGGCTTTTCTAATGTGTTTACTGGAAAAAAAATTACCACCGTCTTACTTTAAGGTTCTCAAAGTTCTGCTGCCTGAGAGCTTCTGATACATGTTTTTTGGAATTCAGAATGGTTGTGACAAGCGTGTGTGTGTGTGTGTGTGTGTGTGTGTGTGTGTGTGTGTGTGTGTGTGTGTGTGTGTGTGTGTGTGTGTGTCCGAGGGATGCTGGTTGGTGCCTGCTTTGCCTGCAAAGCATTGTGGGTGGGGTCGGAACATTTTAAGGAGCTCTACCACATTCATTACATTGCCTTGTCTGTCAGTGCATTAAGAGTACTATGTTTTCTTTGATAGGTCAGAGGTCAGTCAATCGAGTGACTTTGTTAAATGCACAAGTCAGTCGTACCTGCGGTGGCGTCACGCAGATCACATGATCAACTGGTGAACAGCACAACTCTGGCTGTGAAGAGCCGATTCACGGTGAAGACCCTCCAGCTCACACCGTCTGTGTCTAATGGAAGAGAGCTCAGCTGTCTCAGCAGTGAGGCAGAGGAGTCAGAGGTCCCGACCCTATCACTCAACATGAGACTGAAGGGAAGACTAGCCTCCACAGTGTTATGTAACCTTAGCGACCAGTCAGGACAGTAGCTGTTGGGATGATAATAAACTAACCGCACAGCTGCGAACGCACTCCAACGCTGAATGCCCTCCTTACAGTATCTGGCTGGGCTGTTGTGATTTGTTCTCTGGAGAAAGGATGGATTGAGATGCAAAGGTGTAATAATCAGATTGGGATTATCTTTCTTTCACACTGCAATGTCCAGGCATTCTCTTAGGTTACCGTAACATAATCTCACCGGCACGCATTTCCATCACGAGCTCCATATGGATGCTCCTTTAACCAAGACCTAGTGTTGATCTTTCCCTATTTCTCTTTCTCTCTGTAATCATGTGTGAGCATGGCGGCGGGGGAAGAACGGGGCTGCGAGGGAGTCTAGAGTTACATTAACAGGCAGTGGGGGGGAATGGGGTGGTAGTGAGGTCAGGGGTCATGGTGCCCTGACAAACAAATGAGCCACCCAGTGAGGAAGTCAACAGGAGATGCCTTCCCTTGCAGCCCAGCAAACCCTAGCAACAGCAGCGGCTGGCAAACATGTGTGTGACAAATGTGCCATCTGAACCAATGACAGAGACTCAATCATCACCATATGAGGCTGCCACACAAACACAGCAGAGAGACGGGGGGGGGGGGGGGCAGCAGACACATTCAAGATAAGGTTCAGGGGTATTTAGATTGAATATGTTTACATGAGCACAGCTGTAACCCAGGAGGAACCTCCCCAGAGACGAGCTGGTGGTCCGACGGCCTGACAGACACACTCGGGCTGAGCCGATGGCTCCAGGAGGGTCTCATGTTCTGATGACTCCCTGCTGGGAAAATGATGAGAGAGAAGCTCCTGTTGACTGCACTGTAATCAGGCAGGTTTTACTGGGCCTCTATTGTTGCCCTCTGGGCCTTAATGACCAGCAAACAGTTTCATGATGGCAATTCAATCCTACTAAAATCCCTTTCCTACACAAGGTCGATAGAGACAGAGCAGACAAACCGAAACTACTCTCTCTCTCTCTCTCTCTCTCTCTCTCTCTCTCTCACACACACACACGCACACACACACACACACAAACACGTGCACACACACACACACACACACACGCAGCGCCAAGTTCTTTTTCTCCTGGGTTCCCTCAGAAGAATTTTATAAAATTGACTGTGTACCCAGATGTTTCCCCTGTCTTTGCTTCCAGATCAATATGATAAAATATCCACAATTTTTTCAGACAGGCCTTTTGATTACGGACACTTTAACTTCTCATTTTTATTTGCCTCAGCCTTCTTTTTTGTCCTCTATCTCATGCTCTTTTTTTGTACTTTCCTCTCTCTTTCTCTCCCCCTCGCCAGCTCTGGAAAGTACATTCACACAGTTCAGCAGTGACACAAGGACCGTCTCCTTCATGGCAGACCATGCTTGTGTTTTTTCAATTAAGCTGGGCTCCTGTACACTATTCATTTGGGAAACCATAATTCTCATGGCCCAGCAGAAACTAATGGAAAGTCGCTTAGGGTTTTTTTTTCCGGGAGAGGTATCGGAAAGACCCGTTCCCTCGAAGCGTGTCAGACTAGTGTGGATGGAGAGCAAAACTGTGGAATACTGTCTATGAGAATATGGGAGGTGTTGATAGAAGGTCAAGGCCTCATCGACGGGTATCAGGGGTGTAAGAACATACAGGGTAAGGAGAGCAGGAAGGAGGTGAGTGAAAGAATACAGATGGATGGATTTCCCAGGGAATGTGGATGAAAGTGTGTTTGTCGCGGGCCGGATCTGAACTGCCCAGTGGGGAGGAGGACAGATGCACTGAAATCACATCAAAGCTTATTGTCACTGAGCTCCAGAGTACAGACAGTCTCCTGTCTCTTCTCCCACAGAGGAGCCCCAATATTAAACCTATTCAATCCATCTGCTTTCAACAGAGACCGATAGCGCCGACACACACACACACACACGCGCACACACACACGCAAACTCAAGAGCAATAACACAGCCGTGTAAAAAAACAACCACCCAACAGCCTATTTTTAAACTGGAGGATAGCATGAGTGTGTATTGCTCCTCCATCAGCCCAGACAAACACTGTGACTAATTCATGTTAGAAGACCCAGAACAGGCACTCCAGTCCATCCTAGAACTGTCCCATATTCCTCTGAGCAACAGGAGCCATTCATCAGCGGCAGCGTCAACCTCCCTGAGCGCTGACCCAGTCTGCTCTCAGACATAAACACTGCAGCAAATGTGGATCCGACACACGCGCACGCACACACAAACACACCTTCCTACTATCGCTGCACATACTGTGCCCATATACAAACACACACACATGCAAATTAGAAGTGGGAGGGACCTGAACTGGACTGCCCACATGCCCCCCCCCCCCACCACAACAATCAACAGACAGACAGTAAAGGAGAGCAGAGAGAGAGAGAGAAAGAGAGAGAGAGAGAGACAAGGCAGGAGGACGAGTCAGGCTGAAGTCTTACCTCAACAGAAATGATGTGGAGGCGATGTGAGGAAAAGCCACATGACGAGCGCTGTCTCCGTCTCCTTGTTCCTCTCAGCTGTGGCGGTGACGGCGCTGAGACACACAGGCAGAGCAGCAGAGTGGCGCTCAGCACACTTTACAGGCAGAGAAAGCAGTGGAGCCACGCAGACCCCAGGCCCGTCCACTCACACTCTGCCTTCTGAGGATGAAAAGAGAAGACTTCATTACCAGCTGCAGGCCACGCCTCCACCCCTCAGTCTCCCTCCCTCCCAAGCGCTTTCTCCCTCCCTCCCACCTTCCTCACTACCTCCCTGCTTCCCCTCCACACTCCCAGCCAGTAGCACGCTCCAGGGCCTGTCCCAGCCAAGAGAGGGGGAGCCTCCCATCCCAGCGCCTGCCAGCTCTGAGCAGTGAACAGAGAGACAGAGATGAGGAGGGAGATGCAAAAGTAGCCTGTTGCATATTGTTGGAATTTGTTTGGACATTTTTTCATGAAGCGCAGTGCCACTGCCTGACAGAGTTGTCAGGAAGTTTCATCAAAAGTGGCTGAATGAGCTCGGGAGGTCGTGTGTGTGTGTGTGTGTGTGTGTGTGTGTGAGGGGTGGGGGTGTGTCTGATGGGCCTTTAAATGAGTATGAGGTAAAATAAAGAGGGGAAACAGAAGGAGGAAGATTTCATCTGGGCCAAGTGAAGAGTGTGAGGCAGTGGGGACTCATTTGAGAGTGTGGAGGAGAGAATGAGAGGGGGGAGAGAGAGAGAAAGAGAGAGAGACATGTTTTGGGAGAAAAGTCAGAGGAGAAGAAACTTTTCAAACCAAGAGCTGCTCTAGATAAGACTCCCTCGTTAACATCACATCAAAAGACAACTGCTGAGGAATGGTTGGTTGACAGTGTGTGTGTGTGTGTGTGTGTGTGGGGGGGCATTATCTGTCTATGTAGCCTGTCTCACTGTCTCGGAAAACTATTGTCAACACTCAGAATCAAAAAGTCTGTTTTTTTGCCCAACTTCTTCTCATCCCCGCAGTTTTCTTGCTATGCCAGCGTGAAGCCTCTCTCCTCATCAGATGGAGAAAATCCATCTAAAAGCTGAAGCTGTTTACTGTCTATAATTATGAGGGGCTGGGTGCTCTCAGCCCAGGCAAGCACTGCTCCCTGCCCCCAGTGCCACCACACTAACCCAGCTTCTCCAAGCCAGTCAGTTTAAACCAGGCCGTGGTGCTGAGAGAGAGAGAGAGAGAGAGAGAGAGAGAGAGAGAGAGAGAGAGAGAGAGAGAGAGAGAGAGAGAGAGGTGCAAAATAAAAGACGAATGAAAACACTGGAGCTTCAAGTTTCAGAAGCGGTTGTAATTAGGAAAAAATGGGCCTGCAATGAGGAACTGGCTTCTCAAAAAGAGCTAAACAACAAAGCTAAACAACTTTCCTATCTGCATATGAGAGGAGATACAGGTTCTTTAGGTTCTTCAGGTTCTTTACAGGGAACAGCAGAAATGAACCAGAAATGTGATTTCCCAGGAATATACCAGAGCTCATTTGCAGTCGTCAAGCTCCAGTGCAGTGAAGGATGGCTTCGCCTTGAACTCACTGAAAATAAGAAGAGACACTCCAACACCAGATCAGTGCCTCCACCAGGACTGCCAGGCTGCTGGGACATGGCTTCCTAGTCTCGACTAAATACAAGCAGATTAATACTGACAACATTAACGGGAAGAAAGAAAGAGACAAAATAAAAGTTTGCATGGCTTTTTTTTCCTCTCCCCTGAATGAGGTAAAAAGCTTCTGCAGAAGTGTGGCGCGCTCCCTCTGTGGCATTAACACCTCCACAGACCCTCTCTGTGGCAGAATGGTGTCAAATTTACACAGGTCCACAAAACAGCACTTAAGGTTACGGGCTGCCTTCATTGTCAGTTGTGAAAGCCTTGGTCTGGGGTTGGGGTTTGACACAGCTGGAATGGCCAGACAAACTCATTTCAGGGCGCTTTATTGCTAAGAAACAGTAATCCTCCAAACCAGAGACATGGACAGCCCTCTGTGGAGTTTTATGTCGTTAATCGGAGGCTCTGGTGACAGATAAAACACTAATCCTGCATCTGAAAGCTCTTGTTTGTTTACAGTCTGCCATGTCATCAAAAATGATCGTTACTATAACGATGGTAAATAGACTCAAATAGCACAATGAGGCCATATAATGAGGAAAATGGAGCAGTAATGACATGCTGTCAGTCACAGCATCTAAAACTGAGATTCAGGACTGAGATGGAATTTGCTGACCCAATATACTCTCCAGCCACTAGGGGCAGAGTCGAGCTGTAATGTACATGGACACAGGGAGAAGAGACAGAGGAGAGTCAAAGTTTGGCAGCCACCCTTTTTACACAACATCTTGGTAAGCCTGCTCTGTGTCTGTTTTTGGGAGGATTTGTGCCCTTTGTTTTCAAAAATAGCACGACTGTACCCTGGTTATTTTAGGGAAGTGGTAGTGGCTCCTTTTATAGAGCAAGTCATCTTTTATTTTAGTCATTCATTTGACACAGTGCAGCACACACACTGTGCAACAGCTAATTAAGACAATACAAAGCGACAGATCTTATAATTTCTGTTCTTTTCTTGAGAATCTTTTCATTGTAAACTGAAGTCAGTCCAAGCAAACACAGGCTGGTGTATGATGAGAAAGCCACATGCTGTTGGATGCAGAAATCTGCTCGTTGCAAACAACAGACTGGGATGAGGCATATTTCAAATCATCAGATGAAAAGGGACAAACGTGGGTGATCTTCACGTCACTGGGGGCCAGACAGTAAGAGGCTGGGCACCTTCATCTCACAGGAACTCTGGTCACAGCCAGGAACTCTCCGCTGTCAGCATCACACACACAGCTGGCAAAACTCCAGGCTGGAGAGAGCCAGAGCGAGTAGGACTATATTAAAGTATAGAGTGAAACCCCCAAACACCAATAACCATAAGCATATTTTGTGGTAAGATCACATATGCAATGAAGGGAACAACATATTTTTCAAGTTTGTGGATCAACAGAGACAACTGGCTTTTAGACGACAGCTGGAATCAGACAGACGTTACCCAGAGGAGCTTCATGTGAGAACGCAAACTTCTGAATCAGGCTGAGCAGACATTCAACGGGCTGCACCCTTCCAGCTCCTTCAGCTGGTGTCATGTCAGATTGAGCCCATGTGTCAACAGAGCAGGCCATTGTCCAAAGAATGAACAGCCAGCAAGAGGGAGTGTTGTTGATGTTTCAATTGTGTGAACGGATCGAGCCCAGAAGAAGAAGACGGACATCCAAGAGTGAGATGACAACGCCGTTGAAGGAACAATTTCTTCCCATAATTTTTCCCTTCAAGTGTTCATTGCCAATTCACCCGAACAAGCTGTCCTGGCGGTTGCTCCGCCCCCCTTGGGAGCACCGCAGATTACCCCATGGTTCCACTGTCACATACTGGGTCACATCTTTTCACCTGGTGGGGCGAGTTTCACCTGGAGGAAGTAGCACGTGGGAAGATTACCCTCCCCCTCCAACAGGCACGTCGACCGACCAGAAGAGGCGCTAGTGCAGGGAGCTGAACCAGCGGTCCATGTTGCTCGGCAACACAATAGATCGCTAGGTGCTGATGGAAAAAATCCAAAGAAGGAAAAGAGACATGGTTGTTCCTGACAAAATTACAAACTGTACTGTTTGTGTAAAGGGCAGTTGTTGCTCACCCCACACCCAGCAACAACACTTCTGACATGGGCGTCTCCTACTGTACAAACTTCTCTCGAAGGTGTCCAAAGTTGCTGACAGAAAGCTGCTGCAGGTTATCGTGGGAATGAAACTTAACAAAATGAATTTCAAGCAAAGTTGAGGAAACTCAGAATGAGGGAGCGACCTGAGGTCTTAACACTGAAGAACCCGGATGCATCCATGAGAGGAAGCCCTCAAGAATCCAGACGCGAATACAAACGCAGCCCTGAGGTCTGTGCCTGGCCGCACACCAGTGTCCCCCCTTTTTTTTCTTAATTTAAGTCCATGCAGAACATTCAAACACTGCTTTACATCCATATTTTCCTGACTCCTCTGATCATCTCAAGAGCTTAAATGGTCCCTCTCTCATAGAAAAGAGATTGTATGCAACACAAGATCTCATCAAGTGTTCTAAGGACCTCCCCAGGGAGACACACCTGGGTGGCAAAATAGTGAAACTCTGACCTTTAGCTGGCTATGCATGAGCATACATTTGCTGACCTGCTGTGCTGTTAAACGTAGCCATAGGAAAATGTTGCGAAAATTCACCTGATTAAATGGAGGCTCACTCTCTCTCTCTCTCTCTCTCTCTCTCTCTACCACTGTGGATTAAGGGTCCAGGTCTGGCCGTGTGCCACTGGAGTCAGTGCACTCACCAGACGTATGCCATAACAAGACTCGACAATAATCGTCTTGGTCTCTGAAGAAAAGATGGAGCCAAGCTCTACATTTTACACAATCATTTCAACAGCCCCACAAGCATGCAGCTTCTTGGCATGGTAATTACTGTAAATTGCAGTAAGTGTACTGCTTTTCTTCCAAGTTGTAAAATGATATCTGCAACCAGATTTTACCATAGTGGGAAGATAGATGGACCCGAGTCATTCCAGGTCATGCTGCTGCCACGCCCAGAGCCCAATCAAATGAAAGGCTTCCCCTTCACCACCAACACCAAAGCTCCTGTAACTCCCAATTAAGGGCACTGAGGGCGACTACATGTGGTGACTCTATGCTATGACTCGCTGACAGACGCACCTGAAATGTCTAAAATAACATCACATCGAGAATATTCTGAGGGACTACACAGCGCGTTAGAAATACCAGTACTAGCACTGTGGGTGCATTCTGCTGACAGCTGACCTACAAAAGAGCCCCAGTAGGAGTGAGACTGTGGGCGGGTTCGACTCAGACACAGGTGAAGGTGGCTAACCAAAAGGTCTGTCACATCCATTGCCTTCTTCTGCCTCTGCAGTTCTTGGACTCAGTAGCTGCCGGGCTCCAGAGTTCTGGGAATTTCACACCTCCAGTGGCCGTGACCAGCAACAGGCCCATCACACACTGGTGTGCCATTTCTGAGCCCAGCAGCCACGAACACATGCGCTGCCCCCGGGGCAAACATGGGGCACCCTAGCCAGTGTAGACTTAGCAGCTTGGCGATGTGTACTCGCCCCGCCATGTGGACCGGGAGTGAGGATGTTCCCAGGGAGACAAGGACTGCAGGACGGGGAGGAATGAGGGGGTGAAAGAGGAGTTAAAAGAGGGGGTAAAGAGAGGAGCAGAGGTCAACTGTGTCATCCATTTTCTTTAATGACATTTCTCCACAAAATCAGCTTTAGACCTGTTCAGAACCTCGTCAGTCAGAAGTTAAGAGCCAGGGTGCATCACTATGACTTATTCCCCTCGGACACCAAGTCTGATACCAGAGCCCTTCTCCGTATTCAAAATCCATACACCTCACTGCTTGAATCCCTTTGGAACAGCTTTACATTCCTGGGATTGCTGGAGTACTGAAAAATGGCAGCCAGCTGTGAAAAAAAGCAACTGAAGGCAGAAACAGTGAATTTCATGAGATTGGATAAAATGTTGATCATTTATGTTCTGGCCGATACCCAATCCTCTGAACCAATAACGGTCGAGCTGATTGAATTTGCAAATCCCTAGCGGGGGTTAAGGAAGACTCATGGTTACGGTTAATAAAAACATGTTGCATTTAATGTTGACGTTGGATGTAAATTATGAGTTGCAGAATTTTCCCAATATGGATACTGAGCTACTTGGAGCACAACATTCACAAGAATATCATGCCAGGAGCAGATGCAGGCAGGGATCGTGTAACCAAAACATCGACAGTGAACTCAAACAAAACCGGCAAGAACGCTGCTCCAACATTTTATGTTCATCTGATTATTCATTAGATTTACTTGCAATAATCTTTCATAAAACGTGAAAAATCTGGGTTGAACCAGTTGAACCTTTTACAGAGTGTTAGACACAAACGGCTCAAGACTTTCATCCATGATGCTCCTCATTTTCACACCCTGAAAAGCACCAGCGTCTCAGACCAAACGGGATCAGAAACTGACTCAAAATATCATAGACGTCTGGGACAAAGTGGGATAAAATATCTATCAGATATTCTCTTCAGGTTCCATCTTCCTGCGTCTTTATCTGACTCAATTATAGCGTCTGGGCTGGGATAGAGAAGATAGAGCCACTATTGAACCATCCTGGAGCCGCAGCAAAGCAAACACAGCCCTCATCTGCACAAACAGGCCTTTCAATCCTTAGCCTCACTTTTGTCCCATCAACACTTCACTCTTCAGGGAGACCAAAGCCACCAAATCCAACATTCCCGCTGCCCCCTCCAAACATACAGAGGAGTGAATGGTGTCCACTGTACCGTCCACCACTCCCCTCTCTGTGGGGTAGAACACATTCTGACAGGCCTGTATTTATGAGTCATGTTGGTATGAATCATGAAAAGCACCAAAATCATCTGGCTGGTTCATTTATATTGAGTGTTGGTCAGCTGTGTCGCGCTGCGTGTGTGGCCTGTGTGTGTGTGTGTGTGTGTGTGTGTGTGTGTGTGTGTGTGTGTGCGCGCGCGCATCAGAGCGGAGGATAACGAGTTACTCTAATGAGTGACAAATTGTATTTGCTAGTCTGTTTATGATTCGTCTGCTTCTGCACAAGTTTGTTCTGAAACCTTCTAGCTGGCTGAAGCGTGACTCTCTCCAACCATTGAACCATCCTGAATCAGTACTGAGCTTTCAAAGAACAAGGACTGCCCGATGTGGGGCCCAGCCTAGGGTGGGATTTGGCCTGCCAGAAAGGAAAAATACAATAATAGGAATCACATGACTAACAGGTAAAAACATGATGGAATGCCCCTGGATGGAAGGAACATTACTGACAGGAACATTCTGTAATTTTCAGGAACTTCATTGAGTTTCAGTTTTACTTCACCACAGGATGGAGCACCCATGTTCTTAACAATCCACATCAGTCATGCACCACTGGTGGGGGGATCCTGTCTCGTAGTACCCACCCTAAGAGAGAAGGCTAAAAGTCTACCCTCCTTCTTCTATGCAAATATATGAGTTCAATGAAATGATAATTATCCAAATCCGTTGAGTAGCTTTACATGTTCAAAGTTATTTCATCGTCCTGGACAGTATTTCAGTGCTGAGCTCTGGTGTAGGAATAGCGGCACAAAACTTTCAGGCCCTGCGTCTCAGCCCTGAGCCTGACGGCACCCGACTCATTTACGCCCCCACTGCCAGGCTTGCGGACTGATTTGAGAGGCTACACTGATCAAATGTGTGGACGGCTCACTGCCAGCGCTGGCCACTCAGTTTTTACTTTCAATAACAAAAACATTAATTTAACAAACAAAAAGGTTTTCATAAACTCACTTAATAAAGAAACAAAGAGGAAAATAAAACCTTTGCCTTTAAAAACAAAGCTGAACTGTTTTAATGGCTCCAGTGGTGGATTCAGTTCCTTTGAGAGGCAGAAGGAGCTGCTTGTCAAACTCACACTCAGAACCAGGCACAGTGGCACTTTAGTCAATAAAACACATCTGCTAACGTTAATTCATCTCAAACGACACTTGACCCCCTTATCATTTGCTTCTGAACCGTCCTTGCTGTGTTCTGTTCCGTGCTGGCCCGGCTGCCTTCCATTACTTGACAAAGCTGCTGGTTGATGTTGGCGAAGCTCAGGGAAGCTGCGCTCCTCGGGAACCCGACGGTGTGCGACTGCACGCGCGCATCCCCCTCTACTTCCTACACAGTGCAGGTGAAAGGGCGCGTTTGATTTATTACCCTGGGATATTCGATTTTTAAAAATCCTGAGAACAATTATTTGGGCTCAACCAAGAATTCTGATTAGCTGTTGGACAAGGGCCGGACTGGGGCCTGAGTGTCCCGGGCCAGGGCCTGACTAGGGCCTGACTAGGGCCAGACTGGGGCCTGACTGGGGCCTGACTGGGGCCTGGCTGGGGCCTGAATGGGGCCTGACTGAGGCCTGAATGGGGCCTGAGTGTCCCGGACCAGGGCCTAGATTTGAGGCCCGTGAGGGTAACATACTTGATCCAACTAGTTCATATTACAATGTGTTTTTGCAGATTGTGAACTCATTTTCATGGGAGTCACAAAGTCGTTTGAAGACAGACTAGAAAGAATGTTAACCTATCCTTTAATTATATGCACTGTAAGCGTTAGGCAACATTAGAGGCTTAGAGGAAACCTTTCACAGCATTTAAAGTAAAAAAATAAGGCTTAAAGGGAACGCGTGTGACTCGTCTAATGAGAGCCAAGTTTCAATATTACTGATAATGTAATAATAGCTGCTGCGTCCCTCTTTTGTGATGCCACAAAATAACCTTAAAAACAGCAGTAATCAAGAGTTTGAATGATGTATTTTACTGAAAACTGTACATAAATAAGTCTCACCACAAAGAAAGAAATACTGAATGAAAGCTATAAAAGTACTCAGTACATCTGAAAGACTAGTTTGTTTTTAAACTCTTCCAGTACACACACACACACACACACACACACACACACACACACTCTCTCTCTGCCTTCATCACACCTCCAGTCCCTCAGAGAGCAGGGTTTCTCGGGGTGTGTGGTAACAATAGGAGCTGGGGTGAGCTCAGGCAGGCTTCTGTGCTCCCTCTCCACATAAACCTTTAATATGAGGCCTCCTCAGCACCAGTCGGCCATCTAAAGGCACTGTACCCTGTAATTGACCTTAAAAATACTTTCCGTGGAGGTCGGCAGCCATGTCATTGGCCTTCGGCCCAAGCAGCGGCCGCATCTCCCCAGCCCAGAGGAGCCTGGGAAGGCCTCATAGGGTATATTTAGTGGCCCTTTCCTTTGAGTGGAGCAGGAGATGCAGATAATGCCAGTCTGTGTATAAAACCACTCTGCCGCCCACGAGTGGGCCTCTTACAGGCACAGTTCCCTCTCCCACGGGGATGTAGTCCCTGTGGTCAGAGGTCATCTACATGCAAGCCAGGTGAATACGAAAACACAGAGGACACTTGCTGTGAAGGAGGGGCAGGTGGGACAGGGTGACACTCCCAGCAGCAGTCACTGCTCAGGGGCTCGTCTGTAGGGGACGCTGTGCCAAACTACAGCTGTTCTCACGGGTGGACATGCTGAGGAGGACATCTACTATCAGACTGATACATTTACCCTCCCTTGATTTACAGATACAGTCAATCAGTTGTCCAACTACGCTGAAAACTGTAGTTCCCTACACTGAGCCCAGCTGGCAGTTCCTGAACCTAAAAGCAAAGTTGCAACATCAGATGTCTTGTCATCCAATACATCCACCTTTCAATATGAGAAAGAACAAAAAGACATTCTAGGCATCTGAACATGAGCAGATCTCAAGATTAGGCTCCGAACAGATCGTAGAACACTCCCAGATTACGACGCTGGTTACGCTGCACGCTAGTTTCCTGTCCATCTCGCCACTTCTGGTCACTGTGGTTTCTCAGGATGGCCGAGGGAATTTTTCAAATTTGTCCACTGGGACTCAGAGATGAACTGAAAACATTCTGGTGGTCAAAGGTCAAGGTTACTGTGATGGACTCACTTCACACAGGCTTACAACCACATGCAGTGTCTCTCATTTATTTTTATAAATTACATTCCAACTATCATCAGAAGGCATTGGCCCCCACTCCCTGCAGGGATAAATACAATCAAGAGTCAGTGTTTGAATGTTGAAGTATTTTATCTGAAGTGTGCCTAAAAATGCTAAGACAAACAATATATAGTGTGCAGATGAACAGCGTGTTATAAAACATGCGTGTGGCGGTTTGATCTCACTGTGACTGCAGCATGATGGCATCTGAGCCTGCTCACTGGCTGTCACTCATTCCCACCCTAACATGTCTGCTGGTGAGAGTCAGCAGGCTGTCGGGGTAACTAATGATGTCTTTCATCACAGGGAAACAAGGGAGATAAATCCCAAGAATCTTCTGTCTGTTCAATCTTTTCACAGTGAGAATCGGGGTTGAGGAGGCCGATCCTCCTCCGCTGCTGACGCCTAACTTCCAGCCAACCGACCGCGGCCCAGTAAGCCTCCACATCTCTGGGAGCTGCGCTGGCACTCATCATGTTTAAGGGAGTCCTTTGAACACAGTTATGAGCCATTCCAATAAAAAGAGAGGAGGCCTCTCCACTGACAGGTGGAATTACGCAACAGTGCCACTGGCCACTGCTATTATGTAAGAGTCATTTATCTACAGCTCGTCTCTCTGGGGCAATATCATCCTGCTCAGTACTGGATGACAGAAAGAGCCGACGTGCCGGTGTTATTCACAACTTGTGGACTCGCACCTTTACATTCTTGAGAGCAGCACTGGGAGACGCTGCAGGGACTTGTGCCACCACCTGCCTTGGCAAGCTGCAGCCGCATCACAAGCCAGCTCCTCCTGTCTAACGAGGGATTTCATGGCCTCCAGCGCCGCACACAAATATGTCTTTAACTTCAAATCATGCATGAAATTGCTCAAATCCTGCCATAAACTAAGAGAATATCCTCAGTATCTTACATTACCGATCACATCTCATTACCTTCCCATCTTTGTTTAGAGGGTCAAAGACAGCAGGAAACAGGATGGTCAAACTTCTCCAGAGACGTCCCCCGAGTGCTTTGCCAGAGCCCAACAACAACAGAGAGGCACGTTTGATCAGCTGTATGAAAGGACTGCTACAGAGCTCGGCAGAACAGGGGCTCGTGTTCTCACCGTGGTCACAGTGACAGATCTGCCGACCACTCCTTGCCCATCTGGGATGCCGGTGGCGCTCTGCCGGCTCTCTGAGGACAGCGAGTTCAGACCAGTAATTTAGTTCAGATGAAATAAAGGAATATTTGCAGATTAATACAAGCCACATTCTTTCAGAACTGTCCTTTCTTTCTTCTTCCTCTCCTTCCTGAAGTTTTTTACATGTCCAAAAACGTCTGGCTGAAGATGAAAGGAAGACGTAGAAGAGGAGACAGACACACACACACACACACACACACACAGGGAAGGAAGATGGACAAGTTTTGTGCTCTTGTGCTTTGTGAGGCAGACATGCCACTAGCAGTATGACACCGGCGTTTCTTTCATTAACTCTCTTTTGATCATCGCTTAAACTCAAAATGATCCAATTCAATCACTGAACAGCCCATTTGGCTCCTCTTCAGTGGTTCGTTCCATCTCATGTGCCGAGTGGTCAGATTTACATATTCATCCTCAGTCATCATGGCTGAATTAACCCCTCAAAGGAAGTGTGCTGCTGCTGGTCAGACGCTCTACCTGGAACACGTTCAACCATCTGTGCATGTTCAAAGATGCTCCCCCTACCTCAAGCACTTTTCTCCTTCAGCCATTTGCAAGCTTTTACCATCCATCATAAAATGTGTCTGGGATTCTCAAGAACGCAGTGTAAGCTGCATCATGTCACAGTGGAATCGGTCCAGCTGTGACGAGTCTGGCTTGGCCGCAGCAGTGGGGATTCAGGAAGTCACAGCTATCAGTCCCGCAGCTGCTGACTGATCATGTGACCGGCGGCGTTATCAGTCCATCCTGAAGACACACAGCTCAGTAAATCTCAACACATGAATCACTGCCCTGGTAGAACCCACTCCTGCCCTGGTAGAACGCCTGCCCTGAGAACACCCCAGTGGGGAATCGGCTCAACCTCCCTCCCCTCTGCTGCAGCGCTGACAACAGTCAACACACAGATTAAATTAGCAGCAAGTTCACGTTAAAAGCCTTGATTAAATGGCACCAGGGCGGCTGGTTGGCTCGGTTGCTGGAGCCGTTAGAGCAGAGGCTTGCTGAGGCTTTCATCAACTGACTGATTAAGCAATGAAGGCCATTAAACATTAATCGGTGTCTCACCAGCCAGATCTCAAAGAAACGCACACCACAAGCTCTTCAGACCACATGACCTGGTGGTGGATGCCAATAGGGGGTCATTTAGGACCGTCCTGTGGTGGACGCCTGACATCCTGGCGGTTGTCGCTGAGTTCAGAAAACTTGATTTCACTATGGCTCACTGACATCAGCTTCTTGAAGTCCCAGTCATTGTTGGGGGACAAAGATTGATGACGTGTCAATACATTTAAGGTCTGCTTAGCTGTCGGCTGAAAACGTCACCAGACATGGTGATGTATGTCTCCCCTGGTGTCTGCTGGTACTGACCACCAACCAAACCCGCTTTCTGGGGTTCTGACAACAGTAACCACCAGCCCTGCGTGGTGTTGTTGAACCAAAGAATTTATTTGCCCACAGTGAAAAAGAATCCTCAGTGAATTGCATCCACATTGTCTGTGGGGTTCTGTGCCACCACCACACCGTGCTATGTTAGGAGGTCGCGGTCACTTCCTGTATTTTCCATGAGGTCTCAGTGAGGAGTCCGTATACTCTTCAAATACTTGGCCAGGTATCTCTCTTCATGTACCTTCAACATTCCATGTTCCAACATGGATCGACAGCTTGCTGCTGGGCGCCATCCTGAGCCTCTGGTTGTAAACAAAAGTAGGACAGCTGACCCACAACAACTCCACATCAGGTGGTCAAACCAGCGGCTGTGCACATCTCTGCAGTCAACCTGGGAGTGTTGCCACATACTAAACTTTATGGTAGATGAACTGAAACTGAGACAAATGTCCAGAAGACGATGGCACTTGAGACAGCCTCCAGAGTGACCTGACATGGTCCAACTGCAGGTCTGTTGTCTTTGTCCACCTGCATTTGAACCCTTGCAAGCAGGCAGGGAAAGTCAGCAACTTGAAATCATTACAGACAGAACAACAAGTAAGAAAGCTCATCCAAACAACTTCAAACTTGGAACTGCACATGGGACCCCAACAACACATCTGCCAAGTGTGAAGTTGATTTGCTGAACAGTTGCTGAGAAAAACGCGCACAAACACACACATAAATTCACTGCTTTAGAGTTCAATGTACACAGGAAAAGGCAAACAGCCACTTTGGCTTAGTTTCTCATGGCCTCATGAGGGAAGCACGCTGAGGATGGAATGATGATGGATGTCCAGCTACGGCAGTCTAAAAGGCTGCGATTATTTTATGCTTTCCTTATTCTAAAGTAGCCATGGAGTGTCCCAGTGTTCCTGCCACGTTAGCAAGATCTCTGGCCAGATGCCACCCTCCAACCATTTCTGCTGATCACTGCTGCAGGAATAATGAAACAAGGGTTTAACTCCCACTTCTGCTGCTGTGTTTCTGATGTTTCTTCTGGAACATTCTTCCTCATCCATCTGCCACACTGCATGACTGTGATGTCATGACTGGGCTTTCTCATTGGCCCGGCTCCGTTCACCCGCAGCGCTTGAACGGTACAATTGAACAGCGGGTTTCAACAAGAACGTGAAATTAGTGGTGACTCATCGCTGGCCACCATGTCATTATATCATTTCTTCACCGGCAATGATTTCAATCGATCTAAAGTTCCATGAAATCAGACTAGAAAAGCCAAAGAATATGGGTTTGTACCCAAAAGATGGAGGTTTTTTTTGTTATGGCCATGTTTCTTTCACATTTTATAGATCTTGCATCAACTTAGCACATGCCAGATAGAGAGATAAAATAGAGCAAAAACCTGAATAAAGGGGTAGAAAGACAGGAAGACGACGCCCCTTCCACAAGTTTTTCTATTTCTCTGCTGAACACAACGGCAGTTTGAGTTCAACAGTGCTGTCAATCATCACCTCCAAAACACCCCATGAAGGAATATGGTTCGACCCAGATTGTAGAACATGGAAAGGCTCGTGGGCAAACAAACTTCCAAGTGTTTGTGCTGCCCAGTCGACATTATTTTCCACAACATGATGATTTGTCATATGACGTATCATCAAAAAGATGACAATGACATTCATAGAGCTTTGACAGATTGAGAACTAATGTGGAAAACTGCTGGTTTTATGAGACCATTTGGTAAATTTTATGGAGGGAGAGGATCTTTGAATGAGACCTTGAGAGAGCAGCTGAAGTTCAGTTCAGTTCAGTTCAGGTCACACACACACACACACACACACACACACACACACACACACACACACACACTGTCAAGTCATATATGAGGACTCAACAACCCCCCATGGTGATTCTCCATCTTTACCACAACATACACAAGGAGCACACAGTCGGATGAGCTTTGCAGATGTTAAGCAATCCCTCAGGCCGTGACGCTGCCGCGGACACTGGGGTGGCGTCTCCTCAGGTCAGAGGGACACAAACCAGCTTCACTTACTAACTGACTTCGCAAGTTTCCAGCCCATCTGTGCAGCCCAGTAACATCAAACCATGCACATATTTGCCTGCTTGCGCTTGACTTTGACCCCAGTGACCTGTACTTGAGTGTGTGTGTGTGTGTGTGTGTGTGTGTGTGCATGTGTGTGTGTGCATGTGTGTGTGTGTGTGTGTGTGTGCATGTGTGTGTGTGCTGATTATTTCACACACACTGCTCCTAGTGTAGTGGAAGGCCAAGGGACCACATCAGAGGAACAGCAGAACTTATAAACAACTTTTAAATCAACCGTTGCCTGGCAGCAGCTTTTGCCCAGGAGGTTTCTGTCCAATAGTCAGAAGATATATTCTGACAGTAGGACATTTAAATGATTGCATAGCTTTTCTACTGAGTCTCACTTAGTTATTCTGATCGCTGGCAACTCTATGGTCACATTTACATTTGCAGCAATTAATCAATTCCCCAGAAACAGTTTCCAACACTCCCATGTCCCAAATCATTCCAGTGTCCTGGAACACCCATAGAAAATCCACTGAGTGAGATTTTAACACCTTCTGCGAGCTCCAAATTTATTAAATGTACGAGCCGGGTCTGTTGAAGTAGCCAGCCAGCGCACGTTTCGCCTGGCGGAATGCAGCCTTGAATTGTTGAGCACGGCTGAGATTTATGTGACTGCTGTGGGGTGTGCATGTGGCTAACAGATGGTGGCATCTCACTTCTCTTTCCTCTCTCGACTCATCACTGCTCACTCAAACACTCCACCAGATCCTGATGTGGAGTTCTTTCCTCATTTGCACCGTTGTCCACCACCCCAGTGTTGGATTCAACACTCTCCAATTGAGTTGTAGCGAATGCAGAGCGGTTGTTTCTCAAGGGGCAACGTCTCCCCACCCTCCAAAAGATCCAGTCAACACTACTGTCAGACACTCGACACCATCAGTTAAAACAACAGACACACACACACTTCCAAATAGACCTGTCATTCACAGTACTAATACTTCACCCAAAATCTACAGTGCGTTTTTAATAGCAAACACTCCTGCAGAGTTGAGGACGGTGATTTCACAATGGAACTCAAATGTTCAAAGAGGTTTTTCAAAAATCCTTCTGCATAATCCACTTCTACTGTCCGTGTGCTGAGTCAGTTCCAGACAATTACTGTTTCACTATTGTGTTCACCAAAATATGGCTAAAGATTGCACTGTTTCCATGTTGCACTCTGGCTCTCTGCAGGCTGCGGGAGATATTGGCTCTATTAGAACGCCTGTCAGCCAAACTCACCATGCCAGTAATCACAGTGTCACTGGGAGCAATGGAGGTATAATTCATACATCTACTTTCTCTACACAGCTTCCACTGACCATGCTGGACTCACCTGATGGGACAAACCGATACTCAGAGACAGGCTGATCCTCTGATGACACCCTTCATCTATCCAAACTCACTCAGCATGGGGCAGCAGGGTCATCCTGTACGACAGCAGGAAGCCTGCTAGTTTTCTTTAAGCTTCACTTTTTTCCAGACGTGCAACTTCTCAGGACCAGAAGTACAAAAACACAACAGCAAACAAATACTGGAACATCCTTGGAGGGTTCCCCTTCTTCAGACCCTGTCTCACGGTGACTGAGGTAGACTGAGCCCCGCGTGATTGGTCTGCCAGTCAAAGCCATTCAGTGTTAAGACATCAAATTAGAGCAGCTAAAATGGCCATGTGGCACACAGAGCCGTTTACACCGCCGTAAAACGCTGACCTGTGGGAGCTGACTGAGAACATTCACATAATCTAATAAAAATGCAGCCACAGCTGCGTGTTTCTTCCCACACACCTTGAGCTGGCAGTCTCACACACAATGTTTGAGTTCCGACAACGATTAACGCACAAACTGAGTCAGACAAACACGACACGACCATCGCCGACAGATGCAAGTGTTCCACTTTGCTAATCTAATCCCACTCTCAGAGTCTTGGAATGTAGAGCTGTGTGGTTTTGTGACACACTGGGCACACTGCCATGGGGAGTCACCTCGAGGTGTTCTGAGTCGCACGAGTGTGTGAGACGTTTGAGTTCATTTAGTCCATGAAACCGCAGAGCGACGACCACAAGGAGTTAAAGACTTTTACTATTGTGACAAACACATGCACAGATACAGAGACGCAGACTTGCAACCACAAATCCAAACATGCACACACCCAAACATTTACGCACACACACGGAAGGAAACTAATATTAGTCACTGAAGGAACATCTGTGCACACCGCTGCGTGTTCTTTTTAGGTTTCCCTCTTGCTCACTCATTCACAGCGTACCAACGCATCAGGAGAAGAAAGGTTGTTTTTTTTTCTTTTAAAGAAGACAAAGTCTAGGATGATGGCCAGAAGATTAAAGTGTCTGTTTTCACTCTCATCCTTCATGTTGTATCTCTGCTGAGCAAGCAAACTCCCGATGTGACAGCTGGAGCAACTTCACTCCCCACCTGATACACCGAGAGCCATTAGCTCACTCGCTGGATAGGAACTTTGATTTTTCTGTAAAAAGGGAGACAGGCACAGCTGAAGAAGAAACACCCATATCTGACCCTCACTTAAGAGCAACTACTTATTCATCGATTAGAAAAATGGAAGCAGATAATATTTGTCATCTCCTGTCATTGCATTTGCACAAATCAGGAGGAATTTCATATTTTGGCGACAACCAAGAACCTCCTCCAGCATCTGATCATCAGCAACGAGCACAGGTGATCTGCAGGGCTGAGGCTCCCGCTCACAAGAAGAAAACATATTAATCTGAGCCAAGACTCCATCCAGTGGGGGAACTGAGCTTGGGAACACAGCAGAACACAAATATAGGCTTTAGATTGCATGTTTGCACCGTTGTGTGCAGCATGTGATTGTGTGTCCACACTGTGTGGGTACGGTTTACTGGCTTGCGTTAACGCTGGCCGTCGTCCTTCTTGGCACAGTCGCTTACCTCCCAGCTGGGAGGTTTATGATCTCAGTGTGGCTGCATCTAAATCAGGTGAGGTGGTGGATGCAGGCTGGCTCTCTCCCTCAGGAGCGTGGATATGAACAATCCAAAATAAAAAACACAAAGAAGGGGGTTGTGTGGGAATTTTGGTTCATTAAGGAAGTTATCATCCTTCGCCAGGGCAAAGAGTCACGGCAGTTTTCAGGAGAATAGCATCTCCACCCCCACCCCCACCAGCCCCCACCCCTCGTGGGTTTCTCAGGCCGAGTTGCACTCGACGGGTTCTCTGGCGCACCAAATCGCCCGCTAACTCGAACGCTTTCATGACATACAACATATTGAGTTGCACACTTTTAAACAAAAGCCTTTCTTACTCCTGACTGAAGGGTTTTACATCACAAGAAATAATAATAGCCTGAAAACAAAATCATCAATCAAGAGACGAGCATGTGAAAAGATAAACATTAAATCATGATTTATGATTTAAACTCACATGGACAGAAGACATAAAACCAACCCCGACATTAGAGAGGCCTTTTCCTCTCAGTGGGCTGACCGTTCGTGAGCAGCCTTAAATCATTCCTCTCCATGTTAATTAGCCGGAGCACTGGACGGACAGGTACCCTTCTCCAGTATCAGCAGTCGTCGACACTTCAAACCAAAGCAACCCAACCAAACTGCTCCAAACAAGGACCGCTGGGTCTGATTTATGGCAGGCTGAGAGGGAGCTGATGAAGGGAAATGGAGGGAAACTCAGGCCAGGTTGAAAAAATGTACCATTCTAACACATTCGAAAAATATAGCCCATCTGCATCAAAACATCCCCTCATAAAAACTCAACTTGGCATCAACTACAATTACAGAATGAGGGCATAAATCGCGGCTCCGTGCATGGACTTAGACAAGCAGAACCTGATCAAAGTGAACGAGTCCTTTGCTGGCGTTGAGCAGAGGAAACAGGCAGGAAATGCTGAGTCGTGGTCTGTGTGAGACTTGGTGGTATTTAGTGAAAATTCCATTTGGTTCTTACTTCCTGCAAGTTGCTGGACTGGTACTATATCTGATCCGCCAGAGTCTGATGCACTGTGTCCATCCCGTACAAGTCTTTCAAGATGGCTGCCAGTCAGAGCCCTCAGCATTGCTGTCAGGGAGCTCAAATGCCCCCCAGCAAACCCCTGCCTTCCCCACACCATATTGATACAACACACACTCAGAAAAGACAAATCCTATCATCACTACTATTTCATTTAATTCATTACCAAATATTATATCTGTTTCCATGGTTACAATAGCGACCATGTGGTTAAGATTAGGGGACGATCATGGTTTTCAAAGACAGGCTTGACTCACAGTTGCAGATGTGAATCTCGCCGCTGGGATGGAGCCGTCTACCAACACGACCTCCTCCCTGCGTGACCTTCTTCCTCTGTATGGACGTCACCTCCTGTGCTCAGCCATAACTGCTAACGCCACCAGAGGGCACGTGCAGAACTGACGCTAGAGGGATCCCTGCAGCGTCAGCGTTTGGAGCGGAGGGCCACTGACCAAGCTGCTGACTCTGAGGATGGGAGTGTGGGATAGCGGGGAGAGGAGAATGTCTGCAGCGCTGTTAAGGTTCTCATTCCAGCAGCATGTTCGGGGTCACTATGTAGCGGGCCAAACCTGCTGTCACACAGCTGGACGCGGCCTCTCTCTCATGTCTTTGCTGTCTCCCTCCTCCGTCACACCCTTCTCTCTCCCTCTGTTCAAACCTTCACACTTACTGCCAGACATTTTATCCCCTTGAATATTGATGACAACATTTTCTTCTTCTCTAGCCAACGTGAGTGCACACTAACATTACGTCTTACATCCGTGGTCCACTCTATTGTTCTCGCTGGAGTTAGCATCTGTCGCAATGTTGTACACCTGGATCCTTGACCTCACTGCTGCCTCCGATCTCATAAATCAATCATTTCCCCTGTAAAGTTTTCAAAGGAACGGCTGGAGACTCCCTTCATAATGAGAGCACCGTTCTGATCGTGACTGACGGATGTATTTAACAATGTGTGATAGATTGATAGATGTGATACACACACACACACACACACACACACAAATATCAGAATCAGAATCAGTTTTATTGGCCAAGTATGTTCACAACATACAGGGAATCTGACTCCGGCCGTTGGTGTCATTCATGGAATTCGCAGAAGACACATAAATAATAGAAAGTATATACATCTATATAAAGAAGATATGTACAAAAATGTGAATGAAAAAATACCTACATAGTGAGTGTGTGTGTGTGTTGTAGCCTAAGGAGGGCTAGTGAAGGGCTAGCATGCTTGCGAGCAGCTCAGCTCTTGATAAAGGCCAAACACATCAGAAGCAGCTTCATCACAATTATCTCTGCAGTCTGAGTGACGCACAACCTCCTGCACGTAGACTGAAACACAACTAGGTTTCTACATCAACATGGCCTACACGAGGTGTCTCTGACGCACGTGCGCACACACACACACACACACACACACACACACACAAACAGCTGTGTGAGCTGAGTATAATACAGCATTATTCTCACAGGGGAATGCCACACCTGGCACAGATGAGGATGATTTTCCACCTTTAAAATGAGTGCGGTAGTCAGGCTGGCACAGGGAGGCAGACTGGCATGACTGAGCAGGTTCCACAAAGGAACGGAGGCTGGGTGGGGGCACTGAGGTTGGGTGTACTCACTGAGGAATCAACGCTCCAGAGGAATCTCAAACATTCCTCAGTGACCTCTACCTGAGCCCCGCCCCCCGTGTCCCTCAGCCACGCCCTGGCAGCGCTCGCTGACACCCAGGACGCACAGCTCAACGTCTCCGAGGCTGCAGGAGGACGACAGCACCGCCACTGCGGCGACTCACTTCTCCTTCAACGTCTAGGAACGCATGAATGTTTGCAGATTCTGCAGAGACGTTCTTACATCAGTTCACTACATCTGTTCTCTGCTTCTCATCACTGTCAGAACATCTGATGTCTGTTGTAAATATAAATCTCTTGCAAAGGGAATTCAGCAATAAATGTGACAGCAAAATGTGCAGGCAGGCCATGTTGTGGCCAGATGAGTGCCTGCTCGTCTGAGGTCTGTCCTTCACTCGCTGTCCACTGCAGAGGCAGAGGAGCAGCTCGCTGCAGGTTCCCTGGTAACCAAACTCACAGCGACCACAGAGAAACAAACACACGTGCAGATACGTGCACGCGCACCCGTGTGCACTGATTTTAACAATGCATCTTTTGCTTTGCTTCCCAGCAGGACTCCCGCACACCGACCTGCGATCTGGGGAAGGCAAACCTGTCACACGTGCGCCAAGTCCGGTAACTGACAGGGAGAGGGTTCACCCGCCGGGACATGGAGGCAACCTTCAGCGGGGCTTGAAGGAACCTCTGCTCCAACATCGCTGCACGCTGCTGCCGTGCTGCGACTCAACAAGACGCACAGTGCCACTCTCACCTACACGTCTGCACACCCCACGCACACAGGGCAGCTCCCCAAGTGTTCCCCCTCACCTCGACTGCGTGGGCTGCGGACTCCAAACTCCAGCGCGAGAGGGGTGCGTCAGTCGCTCCCCTCCTTGATCTCTGTGTCCTTTCTCTCACTCACTTCTCAACCTGTAGTCATCGCGTGGCTCCAGTTACGTTCTACTGCACTGAACTCAGGCAGAGGGAAGGAGGAGGAGGAGGAGGAGGAGGAGGGAGGGAGGGAGGGGGGAGAGGGACAAATAGGTCCTGCCCAGACAGATGAGACGGGCTTCCAAAAATGCCCTCGGGAGGGAAAAGATTAGAACACTCCACTAAAAGTTTTACTTTCTCACCACTGCACATTTCCACTAATTCCCTTGTAACAGGTCTTTGCTGCTCTGCTCCTCTGTCCCGAAGCTCGCAGTTTCCCTAAACCACTTCTCCCCTTTTGACACGCAGCAAATTAGAAAAACAACTGCTTTCTCCTTAATTCCTCGACTTTCTTTTGCTCCTCTCATTTCGTCTCACCTCACTGCGTCTGCTACTCCCCTGTCTGAATCTGCCAGTTCCTCTCTCTCTCTCTCTCTCTCTCTCTCTCTCTCTCTCTCACACACACACTCTCACACACACACACTATTCCTACAGCATGAGCCGTTCAATCAGTATTTCTCTGCCTCACTCTCATAATCTGGTGTGCAGCTGTGTGAAGAGAGGGAGACACACCTGTTATTATTAAAGTGCATGTGTGTGTCTATGTGTGTGTGATTGTGTGTATATCTGAGTGTGCATGTGTGTATTTAAGTGTGTTTATGTACGTGTATGTGCGTGTGTATGTATGTGTATGGGTGTGTGTGTGCATGTCTGTGTGTGTGTCTAGGTGTGTATGTGTGAGTCTCTGTGTGCACGTGTGAATGTGTAATTATGTTGGTAAATGTGTGTGCATGGAGGTGTGTATATGTGTATTAATGTGTCGGTGTGTAAGTGCGTGTGTGTATTGTGCATGTGTGTGTATATGCATGTATGTGTGTGTCCGTGTGTGTATGTGTATATGTCTGTGTGTATGTGTGTATTTATGTCTTGTGTCTATGTGTGTGTATGTTTGTATATGTGTGTATGTACGTGTGTGTATGTTTGTGTGTGTGTATCCGTGTGTATGTGTATATGTCTGTGTGTATGTATGTGTGTATTTATGTCTTGTGTCTATATGTGTGTGTGTCTACTGTCTATCGATGGTATTTAATGGATGATTCTTAGAAATGCACAGGTGGTTTATGTTGGGCACCGAACCACGGCATGAGACGTAATACACACAGCCATCTTGGAGTAAACACACACACACACACACACACACACACACACACACACACACACACACACACACACACACCTTCTTTCCCTTTAAGTTTTTAATAGCTCTTACACTGTCTTTCCAGAATGTGAGGAATGCGCTAAGCTAACTGGGCAGCGAGTGTGTCTTTTAAAAGCAAACCTACTGGGAGTCGCCCTCAAAGGTCGTGACCTCTTCTACAAAAAGGAAGATGGTGCAAGAAAAGAAAGAAAACTGAAAAAGGTGGATAAACACAGAGTTGATTGTTCAAGGTAAACCATCAACCCTAATCAAGACACCAGCAGCTGCCTGCTCTAAATGTGTGTATGTGTGTGTGTGTGTGTGTGTGTGTGGGGGGGGGGATCCACATCATCGACAACACGCCTAACAAACACTCACGGCAAAAAGAAGTGACAAGGTCAGGAAAGGGAGAGTGTTTCCTCTCCCCATCTGTGGTCATCTAGTAAGCTGATCAAGAGATAAAGCAGAGCAGCGCTGACACCATGGCCATGACACACAACAGCTTTCACAACACTTCCCAGCCCTGAGAGACATGGAGGAGCAGATCTCAGAGCAGTTCTGGTGATGAGCCCCATCAGGTTGGCTGCAGCCTTATCAACACACTTGGGATGTGACAGCAATTGACGCACAATTTCATTCATATGCACTCCCCCCGAGCCGCTGGCTCCACTGACTATCATCCTGCCTGAGCATCTCTGCAGAGCTCGCCTCCTCTCCCTGCTTGACAGTGACAGCCAAGCAGAGCAGAGTTTGTGAGTACAACATATGATTCAGTACTCAACTGATGAGAGAATTCCTGTTTAAAGTCACACAGCCCTTGACCTGTGAGTCACGGTGAAGTCTCTCGGACTCAGAGAGTCTGGCAGAGCTTCCACTGGATGGTCGTTCCCCCTCCTCCACTCTCCTCCAGCCCCTTTGGCTGTCTGGAAACATTCCCATTTCTCTCACTTCAATTCAGTACAATGTCTGAGGAGCTGAAGTGGGGCCTCATGTGTGTGAGACCACTTGGTTGACACGGTGCTGTGTACGGTGCAACAACAGAACGTTTTACATGATGCAACCCTGACCAGCATCGGCAGCCCATCATTATCAGCTCCCAGGGGGCTGTAAGTGAGTGGAAAATCTGGGAAAATATCAGAATGAGTAACATGACAATGATGCACGCGCGCACACACACACACTCACACTCATTGGAAATTTTGCATCCTAATTCCAGTCAAGAGTAGGTCTTACCAGCATCCACAGGGGGCATGACAAGGGATAGAGGGAATGCTGGAGGTGACTGGAAAATGAAGACTCATGTGGGGTTTATTTCACCACGCGGAGGTTGGGACGTATTCACCAGTGAAGCTGCTGAACATCCTGGAGAGTGAATCAGCGCGGCGTGTAACTTGGAACACACTGAGTATTTAAAAACATCTTTGACTGCCATTCTGCTGGATTGCAACCTCCCACTCAGTGCTGTAACTGATCACTCCCTGTTTTCTCGTGGAAGAGGAAGATCATCATAGTTAGTAGCAGCTTTGCTGACGACCGGCGGCTCCCAACCGGAACAGGGGCCGTGACGACATTTCTGGGTGTCGCCAAATGGATGAGTGGAAAAAAAAACTACTGAGACCGAAAATGGTTACACAGGTGTTGGAGTAGATCTGTTTTCAGTTTGTGACAAGAGGGTCAGCACCTGACAACCTGTATGAACCGTGAAGTGTAAAGCTATGAGACATGCTGGAAGCTGACTGAGAGGCAGTGAGACGATGAACCGACACTCTGATCACCTGACATGTTAACAGGTCAGTTAGCTCCTGAATTCTGTACATATTTCTTGCCTTTCTTGTGCTTTTATACCTGAGGCAACCAAGTTGACTGTGACGGTGCAGTTATTGAAATACATATAAAACGCAAGAGCCAAAATAAGATTGATTATTCTTCCTGTGGGTAAACAAGGGCAGCAAGCAGGTTGGGATGGGCCGTGACTCAAACAGACTGAGTATCATTGCTGACAGCATTCGAAAGCATGTACTCCTCTGACCTGGGATCATCTCACTCTGACACTGATGAGCACCTGCTCTCTCATTCCTCACTGGAGAGAAGACTAACCACAGGCAGGTGCCTCCACAAACACAGGTACGAGGTTACATCATCATTCTGACTTCATCACGGCCTCCAGGAGAGCCACATACACACAGCAGCTCATACAGAGAATTAGGACTCATTCAAAAGGCTCTAAGCAACAAAGACATGGAGCAAACTCAAAGTCAAGAAAGACAAATGAGACCGACTGATGGATGAGTTCATGTCTCCCCTGATACGGAGAGGGAAGGTCACGAGAAATAGATGTTCAGAAGTATGAGGTGTGCGTGTGTGTTCCATGGGTGACTACAGCAGATAATGGCAGGAATCCAAGCCCAGCAGGGTTAAATTCTTTGCTGGTTCACTAAACTGAAAGGCAAATAGAAGGTGAAGGAGGGTTTTGTGGAAAAGTGCTTACAGTATGTTAGGAGGAAGAAGGGAGCAATTTGGAGGAAAAGGAAAAAGAGAAGATGAGCCAGAGAACTCCAGAGCTCTCCCATGGGTCTTAGTTTGCAGTAACACCTGCTCCAACTGTCAGTTGCTGCAGGAGACAGGCTGCAGGTCGATGCAGGCAGCGATCACGCCTGATCACACAGCATGCACACACCAAACTGTGGCCCCACCGCAGTCTGTGTGAGCAGCAAGAGTCGTCCCCGAGCAGCGGTGTGCACGTCCAACCAGGTGCAGCAATCAGAGGGAAGGATGCCTGGATCGACAGCTCCCAGTGCTGGCTCTTCTTAGAGGACGCCGGTGTGGGAAGGGCCCGAGCTGATCTTCTTACGGCGGGAAAGGACACAACAAGTCCAAGTCGAAGCAGCTTGAAGGTCCGGTGTGAAGGATGTAGCGCAGCCGCCTCACCCCTCCCTCAGGTATTCTACCGTGACTTGCAGTGTTGCTCAGATTCTGTAGTTTCAAACTTTCAGCCACACAAAATTCTTGTCCAGCTCCCACAATCACTTATACGACACAGGACTGGTGACCTGTCCAGAGTGGCCCGGCCTCTCCCCCAGTGACAGCAGGGTAGGCTCCAGTCCAGCACAGATGATGGACGGATGGATGGATGCAGTTTGCCTGTCTGACTATGACAGCTGACAATTCCAGCTCATTTTCACTGAGAGCAAGAGGACTTCCTTTTTGGGAGTAGATGTGAATCACAGGGCAAATGCAGGAATTTCTGTCCACTGCCACTAATTTCTGAGGAAAAAACGATTACTGAGAAAACATCTCAGGATATCGCTAACATGTTTAAAATGTTTCCAGACTTATCGGATGTTTCAAATGTGCCTATTAAAGAGATCTGCAAACTTTCAGTTGTGCCAGCACTGGATCCGAGAACTGCGAGAGGGTGCAGGTTTTCGGTCCATTTCTCTTTGAATGGTGGATTTTCAATGTCTGCTTTGCTTTTACTGGCCATCTCATAACATGGCATTTTAAACTGATTCACATCTACACAACTAGCTGCTGGCAAAACTAGCATACCTGTACTGTCAGCTCTGATTCAGACCTGCTGAATGACAAGACACTGAATGTTTTTTATGACCTGCATTCCACAAAGACCTGCCCAAGGCTGTGTCCATACAGCATATTTCCTTGAGGTGAGATTAAAAAAACAAAACACTGCATATCAGTTATGCTTCCATGACAACAATATCTAAGATAGAGGAGTATTACCCCGCTGCTTTTTTTATCTACTGGTTAGACATTGACCAGCTACCACAGCTGAACAGTGGTGAGGTCTCTCCTGTCAGCACTCGGGCGGATATTGGTAGATCATGGAGGATGCAGATGCATGTAAGATCTGATTGGGACAATTATACAGTTTCCGTACAAAAGCGACTGGGTGGAGACTGGCTCCAGGTGCCAAAGCTCTGTCCCAACTCCAGAGGTTCTCCTGGTCTTCTTCTCCTCCTGTGGCTTTGCTGTGTGTTTGTGTGTTTGAGTATGGCATGCACTTCCTGGTTTCTCCTCCACACCTGGAATTCATCAACTAATGACCTCTGCAATGTAAATACTCTGGCCTGACCTCCACTCTTTGCCAGATTGTTCATCTTATCCAAGAGGACACCCTGAACCTCTGGTTCACCCCATGGTCTCCATAGAAGACTGTCCTGCTCATCACCTTCACCTGCTCAGACTCATTCTCCTGAGACTGCATGTGCGTAACACCAGGCCTGTCTTCTACATCCTATCCAGAGAACAGACAAGTCAAGTCAAGTCAGGTCAGGTTTATTTGTGTGTCACCAAACCCCAACCAAAGTTCTGTCCTGACTCTGTCCAAGTAGAGCAGGTCCAGCACCTCCCTCCTTCAATGAACCTCCACCCAACAATTCTCCATCAGCAGCACATCCTGCAACAGCAGCCACCAGAACCTTCCTTTACCAGCAGGAAGGTGGAGCAGATCCAGGATCAGTGGGGACGGAGAGAGAGCAGGAGAGCAGGACAGAGACAAAGACAGAGAATGGAGGAAGACAGAGAGACAGAAGGAGAGAGAGGGACAGAGATAAAGAGGGAGAGAAAGGAGGAGAGACTGATGGACAGAGACAAAGACAGAGAATGGAGGAAGACAGAGGGACAGAAGGAGAGAGAGGGACAGAGATAAAGAGGGAGAGAAAGGAGGAGAGACTGATGGACAAGATTGATAGACAAGATTCAGTAGGAGACAATCAGCTCTGCAGAGCATCTGTGCATCTGTCAGTGTTGGCTTGTTCTCTAACATGTACTCTGACTGGCTGCTTGAGAAGTAGTGGCGATGATTTTCAGAAACTTTGGCCACTCTGAGAGGTGGCATGAAAAAAAAACAGAGCTACAAAGAAGATGTGGGGTGCACAAGCATTTTCTCCTGGTGGATGTGCTTTAACATCCATTCAATGTCAAATAAGACACCAGCAACTCTACCGTTGATTCTGAGAATGCTGGTGGAAGAACTAAAGAAGGTGGAACAGGATTGGACCAAACCAAGGCAGAGTAAACAGCATCACACAGGCAGGGGAGTGGTGCAACTCCAAATGTTGCCTGCAGTGGGGAAAGTGGCAATTTTTAAGTCATTGCATTGTGGCAATGTCTTGTAGATAATACTAAATTACATATATCAGAAGTATAATTTGCTCAGAGCCTGGAGAAAGCTGTGATTCGGTCCAGATCTAGACCGGAGTCCACACCGCTGCATTAGAAAGTTATAGAATAGGAGGTTATGCATGGTACTTGACGGACAACTCAACACCAATGACTGGATGAGTGAGTCAACTTCCATTTTTGTAATTCAAGAATGAGTAGAAAAAAGCTCAGTGGAATCAAGAGTAAACACAGAACCAGTGTCTCCAGCTCGCCGTGTACAGCAGTGTGGGACTTCATCTGATGTGGTGCCATCAAACAGGAAGATGAATTGTTTTGTTCTAAACAAGCTCACTACCCCAGAAAGAATAATGCCACATAAGGCACCTAAGGAGGACCACGAGCCATGCTGGCCAGGGGCACCAACGCCACTTTAACAACATTGTATTGAGGCTCAGGATTGATGGATGTTCCTCCTCAGGAGATATTTAGCTGAGGGAGCCTGATAACATCCATGTTGCCAATGGATCTCTGACAGGATTTAAACTGGATACCTTGGGTTCTTAGCAGCTCCACCCATCCATCAGCGCTAGTATCTGCGCGCTGTTACCTTTTCAGTAAGAAGGTAGTAGTTTACATAATTCATCGACGGAACCCCTGATCGCAAAGGCAGCTGCAGTGGCCTCCCTAGCATCTGACAGAGAGCAATCACAGTCTTTAAGTGGTCTTATCTCACCTTTGCTGCTTCAGTACAGCAATTCAGAGGTGCCTTCCTCCTCCCTCCCTGGTGTTCAGGCCCTGGCACCCTGCCTTGCCTCTGCTGCCGGTTATGTCCCTGTAGGTGGCGGCCTCCATGCCTCCACTTCCTTTAATCAGCTGGATCTGAATCCAGCCCCACGCTGGGCTTATGAACATGGGCGTGCATCAAAGCCCGTCAACGTGGCTCTGGAGACTGCCATAGGTATTCCTGTACGTCACGTTGGCTTCATTCTCCACAGCGCCAACAAGACGTTCATACTGCTGAAGTGCAAGAGTCCATTATGCTGTTGTTCATGTAACAAAATCTGAGCACCACAGCAAAGATGGTGACATTGTGATTGTTACTAAGAGGCGGCACAGCTGTGCTTCGGGGTCATTCAGACAACTGCTCAGTGATGGCAGATTAAACTGAAAGTTTCATGTCTAATGTCTTTAGATTGACATAAGGACGGTACTTTAAAAAACCCTGCCTCTCAGTGTAATGAGAGCAAACACAGGCCTCATTACTTCAATGAGGCTGCTGTGTTGACACTGGCGCAGTTAAACCAGACTGACCTTTTACTGGAATGCAACGTGACATCATCTGGCATGCTGGTCTGTTGTCCAGTCAAATATGTGTCAGAACATATTCCAAGTAGGCTACGTTGTAATGTGAATGACATACATTATACTGTATCTGCTGTTTTCCTTGCAATAGTTGTCAAGGAGGGTAAAGTAAGTGTTGCTATGATAACTTTAATTGCTGTGTCATTGCTAATAATTATGAATTCATTCATGAGTAAAACCAGCCATCCTAGACCACCTGCTTAACGGATTCCCTGACACACAGTCCCCTAACTATGCTGGAGTTGGTTTCATTAGCCGGTACCTTTATTTAGTCTGAAATATGAATATTTATGCAACTTTATTCATGATTTTCACTCGACAGTTATTCTAAAAGAACTCTCCAAACTGCATAGAACAGAGGCGCTTTATCTAAGCTGAGTCTTACAGTGCATCCATCCTGTGTTTTTAAAGCCAAGTCAATTCTATATGTACGGCGCCAAATCCCAACCAAAGTTCTCTCCTGACTCTGTCCAAGCAGAGCAGGTCCAGCACCTCCCTCCTTCAAAGAAGAAGGGACAGAGACAAAGACAGATAATGGAGGAAGATCCTCTAGATTCTTTACATGTCTTCTCTTTCACACTCATTTTAAAAAAATTTCAATAAGTTGCTCCTCTTTAATCTACATGCAGAATTCTGTTATAACAAAATAGTTTTGCGGGGTTTCAGTATTTTCTGTCCTCAGTATGTGGACGCTTTGCTATTAGGGCCTTCAGCGATCTTTGAGATGCTTCTATAACTCAGTTACATCGAATTGAACCCAGAGGATATAATTAGGAAATGGATGGATAGATGATGGATGGATGGAGGAATGAATGGATGGATGGACGGACAGATGGATAGATAATTGGGAAAGACATACAACTGTCCAGAAGGTCTGATGATGGACGGTGTGTGTCAGAGGGAGACTCGAGGTCTGATCATTCTCAAATGGAAGAAGTCTGACACCACACCAGTCAAAGATGCAGCAGCCAAAAAAGAGAATCAGGGACAAAAGGTTTACCTGCTTACAGGTATCAGACACCCATGACCCTGTGAATGAGACACTGAGTTCCTCTGTGGAGGTTGAGAGCAACCTACACTATAACAGTCGACACTATAACTGTGACCAGTGTAACAACCAGACATGAGCCATTCCTCATTTTAAAGACTCATACTGGGAATCCTGGGTTAAAAAAAAAAAAACTTTTTCAGAGATTCAGGCAATGAGCTAAAATCATGCTGCCAACAAAACACAGCAGTGGCTTTGGGAAAACTCTGGGAACATCCTGGAGTGGCCGAGCCAGAGTCCAGACCAGAATCCAATAGATCAACTCTGAAGAGATCTGACAATGGCAGCGCACTGACAATCCCCATCCAACCTGAGCAGGAACGACTCGGCCAAGAAGACTGGAAGAAACCTCCAAAAGAAAGGTGTGTCATGGGATCATCCCTGCAAAGACTTGAAGCTGCCATTGCTGCCAAGAAAGGGAACCGTCTGAATAATTTTATTCTCAATACATTGACAAAACCCTGAAAAACACTATTTTGCTTTGTTATTGTGAAGTAGTAAGGAAAAGACACTTGAATCCATTTGCCCTGATGAGCCTGAAACTGAAAATGGGGAGAACTCAAAGGGGTCTGAAAACCTCCCATCAATACAAAGTTGTTGTCACTCTGACCTCCTGTCAATCAGCAGGCTGTGGACATGACATAGTGGGCGTAGAGTTGACATAGTCTGCTCTGACTGGACTGTTGTGTTCTGAAGCAGATGCAGTTCAGTTTTTTTTCTTGATGACGAAATCAACACGCCTATGCTTCTGGTGTGGCAGGTGTCTGAGCAATTAGATCCAGGCTGTCCTGTTTGTCCCATGACGTCACAGGGCAGCAGGAGAGCCAATGATACCAAATCAGGACAAATTGTTCATTCAGGCAATTCACAGTTTCTTTAAAACCATTAAATGCACAACAGCATGAAAGTACAAATTAACTACAGCACAAACAACCCCCAAGTGTGACTTAGTGTCACGATCCCTGTCTCGTGCTTCCTGTTTTATTTTGTAGTCATGTCCTGTCTTCCTGACCTCCCCCCTGTGATTGCACCACCTGTGTCTTGTTTCCCCTCTTGTATTTAACCTGTGTGTTTTCCTTGGTTATGTGGTTGGGTCATTGTTGTTGTCATTGACGCTGTCGTTGTCGTTTGCTGTCGTTGTCGTCATCGCTTGTTGTCCCCTGTTGTCCCCTCATTGTCGAGTCAAGCCTCCAGCCTCTCACCACGTCTCCAGCCTCTCGCCACGTCTCCAGCCTCACGCCACGTCTCCAGCCTTCGCCCTCATGCCCCATCTACAGTCGTCAGGTCTCAAGTCTATAGTCGTCAGGTCTCAAGTTTCCCCGTCTCTCAATAAACCTCTTTTGTGCACCGCCCTACACTGTCTGCAATTGGGTCTCCATCATTCCCTCACCATCCTCAACCCCCAAATCCTGACAGAATGACCCAACCAGAAAAGACCCAGCGGACTAACTCCCCTCCACGCATGACGACTCTCTTAGAATACTTCGCCTACAAGACCAGATTGACTCTGGATAGAGAGTCATAAAGGGAGGAGGACTTCATGGGCACCCGGCTGGCCTTCGGGGGTCCTCTCTCGGTGCAGCGAGACCGCAGGTTGGCTCGGCCCCCATCCGGGAGGCCCAGGAGCTCCCAGCCTGAGTTGAAGGATAGGGCTGGCCACCCTTGTGCTCCTGGGCTGCCAGGTCCAGCCCTCATCCCAAGTCCAGCAGCTGCAACACCTTCCCCGCCGCCAAGGGACCTGGCAGGTGCCACTCCTGTCCCAGTGCCGCCAAGGGTCCTGGCTGGCACAACTCTGGACTTCACGGGCACCCGGCTGGCCTTCGGGGGTCCTCGCTCGGTGCAGCGAGCCTGCAGGTCAGCTCGGCCCCCATCCAGGAGGCCCAGGAGCTCCCGGCCTGAGCTAAAGGAGAAGGCTGGCCATCCTCGTGCTCCTAGGCAGCCAGATCCAGCCCTCATCCCAAGCCCAGCAGCTGCTACACCTTCTCCGCCGCCAAGGGTCCTGGCGGGCGTCAATCCTGTTCCGGCGCCAAGGGTCTTGGCTGGCACAACTCTTGCTCCGCCGCCGAGGGTCCTGGCGGGCGCCACTCCTGTCCCGGCGCCGGGGGTTCTGGCGGGCACTATCCCTATCCCAGCGGCTGCCACACCATCTCCACCGCCATGGGTCCTGGTGGGCATCACTCCTGTTCTTGCTCCGAGGGTCCGAGCGGACGCCTCTCCTGTTTCCGCTTTGAGTGGACGCCTCTCCTGTTCTCGCTCCAAGGGTCCAGGCGGACGCCTCTCTTGCTCCTGCCGCTCTTCACGGCACCTTGGGCCTCCCCCCGGGTGCTCAGTGCCTCCTGGTGCGGCCCTCTGACTCTCCGTGGTCTGGGCGGCCTCCCAGCCGGCCCCCTGACTCTCTGTGGTCTCTGCGGCCCCCTGGCCACCCCCCCTGACACTGTATTGTGGTTCTGCCCACAGGTGTGGTGAGTGAGTGGGTTTGTTTGTTTCACTGGTGTTTTCTTGCCCTGTCCCGCCTCCTGGCCACCCTCCACCCACCCTGGTGTTGTTCTTTTTGGTTTTTGGCCTGTCTGGGAGCCAGCCCTTGGGGGGGGGGGGGGTACTGTCACGATCCCTGTCTCGTGCTTCCTGTTTTATTTTGTAGTCATGTCCTGTCTTCCTGACCTCCCCCCTGTGATGACTTCATGTGTCTCACCTGGGTGATTGCACCACCTGTGTCTTGTTTCCCCTCTTGGATTTATCCTATGTGTTTTCCTCGGTTACGTGGTTGGGTCATTGTTGTTGTCGCTGTCATTGACGCTGTTGTCATTTGCTGTCGTTGTCGTCGTTGCTTGTTGTCTCCTCATTGTCGAGTCAAGCCTCCAGCCTCTCGCCACGTCTCCAGCCTTCGCCCTCATTCCCCGTCTACAGTCGTCAGGTCTCAAGTTCCCCCGTCTCAAGTTTCCCCGCCTCTCAATAAACCTCTTTTGTGCACCGTCCTACACTGTCTGCAATTGGGTCTCCATCATTCCCTCACCATCCTCAACCCCCAAATCCTTGACACTTAGGCCCTTAATAAGGCAGCGAGCTACCAGTGACACACATGCAGCCCATCACTACAACCTCATCATTAAGTAGCACAGCTGATGATTGTAAAAGTTGATCAAAATGGACAGGCCAGCTCACCAGTACAGTAGTTTTTTTCCCTGCCAAATCTGATATGAATAATCTGTTTCCTCCCATTTTATTAATATTAACTACAAATGATCAAAATAATAGAAATTGGATTTGGATGGAATATAAAGTAATCCTGCCCCTGCACTGATACAGGGCCCCTTCCAGTATAACGAGAAGGATCTTGTTTGTGAACAACCTGCCACTCTGCAGTGGTACTACAGAGTACCACAGAAGAGCACAACCTGTACAAAACAAAATATACCAGTACAGCTACAGCATTGTTTCAAATATTTTTGGTTGCATAAATTCCTTAAAAAATGTTTATGCAACCAAGCCATGAAACTTTGTGTCCACAAAGCAGGTCCAAAACAAAGATTTGAAGACTTCTGAGAAGTCAAGACAAGTAACCAGCATAGTTTCCTCAGGCACCTCTGGACCACTCGCTGTCTATTTATCTGCCCCCCACTGCATTGTGGGGGTTTGTCGGACAGGATGGGGATGAGACAGGATAGGATGAGGAGGATGTACAACCTAAATATGGCTCATGCAGCCGAGGCCACAGGGAGACAGAGAAGGGACCACAGACCTCGGCAGTGTACAATTATCCAAAACATGAGAGTGAAGCCAAGCTCCTCTCGCTGAGACTCACGACAAGAGCATAACAGAGTACAGCCAACACAATATTTTACTGTCCTTTACCCCCCTGGATCACATGCTGAGATGTGTGTAAATATGTACACACAAATATAAAACAGGCACACATGTGTCTGGGTGCTCAAAGAAGGCACCCAAAGGCACCAGTCAGGAGACGAAGTAAGGAGCCTTTACAAGACACAAATACCAAGTACAAGCGTTGGGCTCAGGCAAACTTGAGCTCCCAAAGATGTGTTTTTCCATTCTGGATTACATCTTTGTGCTTCCAAAATGCAGATAGAGCCAGCCACATACGTTTAGCTTGAAGCTAAAAGCACCCCATCGCAACTAACTACAGCACAGAAACATGCAAAACTGTTCAAAAACGTCAGTTTATGACTCTCCAGGAAGTCCTTCGCCATAAACCATGTCTGCTTTGCATGTCTTTGTATGCTCAGTAGTCCACAAACACTTTGATTTGAGATAAAACAAACTAAAAGCGACCGCTCTGGTTCTAGGTTCTTCATGGTTGCACCGAGTGTGGCCAGCTAGCACTTTGAACTGAACCAGCTTGCTCACATTCCTCCACACTTGGTCACAGGAAAGTGCTGTACTTTGTTTTTTGTGTTTGTGGACTACTGAACAAACAGCTAAGAGAAGGAGATGTGGGTGATGGCGGACGATGACCTGGAGAATTTATAAACGGATGTTGATACTTGTGCCTTTGTTTGTAGCTATGGGACGCCATTAGCTTCAAGCTAAATATATGTAGCTGTCTCTCTTAGCATTCTGGAATCACAAAGTAGTGACACAGCAGTAAAAAACATCTTCTGGAATTCAACACACCTATTGGTGAGTACTTGATGGCAAAAAATATATTTTGGGTGAAGTAGATCACTTTTAGTGAATAGTTAACTCAGAATAATACAATGCGGAAACATCTAAGCTCGCACTTACCTCAGTATGTGGCATATGGTACAGATACAAGAGCTCTGCTCAACAGATGGAGTTCCTACCTGGACCTGGAGCACAGGGCTACTGCAGCACTACCTGTGCAAGCCAACCATTTGGGTACTTTATTATCTGCATATACAGCAAATGACATCAGAAGAGTCCCATTCCTCATCAGACCTGTTGTAGATCCAGGCTGGAGTACAAGGACCCTGAGCCTGTTGAGGAGGCTCAGTAAAGGAGAGAGATCAAAGGCCTGCTGGTATGCGCTGGTGTGTATGCCGGCTGGACCAATGAACATGTTACAGATGAGCAGAGTTGCCAGAGAACCATCTGGGGTTATATAATGTTCCAGAGTTCAAGACACAATAGTGCCAACATGCAGAGAATACAGAAATGACAGAGCCGGTTGTTTGTGTGAAGCTCATCCTTCAGTTCAAATTGGACTTTAAGTGTTCGTGGTACATCTTCACTGCTAACGATGATTTACCCATAATGAAGACTCTTGGAGAAAATGAGGGAGGAAATAACTGATGATTTCTGTGAACTTGCTGAATAATGAAAAACACGCTGTTGTCATTATATCAAAGCCGTCTCTCCATATGGAGAATATCAGGCTGGAGCATGATCTCAACATCAGAGTGGCGCACTTGAATGTGAGAAAGCGAGAGGACCCATTTGATCAGTGCATCTCTATGCCAAGGCTTCACGAAGTGAACAAAATAAAGCCTCAGTTTCATTCTCATGGTATGAATCAGTGGGTCTGTTCAAGTGTGAAACTGGGCAGCAGCAAGATCGCCAAGAAGCGGAGAGATGAAAGACCCTTCAGGGTTTCACTGCTGCCCCTCAGACGGACAGCTGAACCCTGAGGACCCCTTGACACTGAGCAACAGACCCCCTAACATCTGGCTTTGGTCTGCAATGGGGAAGGGTACAATTTACATTCATTCCCTGGCCAGTTGAAACTGCAGCTGATAGCCCCGGCAGTGATGTAGGGTAACGCCCAGGTAGGCAGGCTCATTTCAGCCACCTCTGACATGTTGCCTTCCCACAAACTCATAATCACACCTGTCACCTACCTAGCTGGTGCTGGTGAAGCAAAACACCCCAGCTACAACCTATTCTTGTACCATGTACGCCGTGGCAGTAATGCTAATGATTTGCTAACTAGCCGCCAGTTACTGTGCAGTGGTGCTGGAGAAGTTAAAGCCCTGAAAACATTTACAGACAAGCTGACAAGGAGCACCAACGCAAGGATCCGGTCCTCTGTGTGCACTTGGCTGCACTGTGACACATCTCTGTCCCAGGGACTCAGACACTTGATTGCGATCTCTAGGATGTGGGTCCACTCCTCTCTGCTGGAATCGCCTATTGGCCGGTGCACGCCGATCCTGTTGCACATTCCTCTAGTCGGCGTGATGGCACGCTAGATCTGAGGCGGCGTGTGATAAAACTTTTTTTATTATGACACATTTGTGAACAACATTTGAGTCTTTCACTCAAGCTCATGGGAAATGAAGAGGGAAACATTTCACAGTTGCAGCTCCTCACCGGGATCCCTTCAGTTTGACCTTCTGGCTCTGACTGAATAACTAAAATGACTGTATCAACAGTCACTGTGTTGGACAGACGTTACTGGTTCCTAGAAAAGCTGCACCAGTTATTCTCCTCCAGCACCTCCAGCAAGTTAACTTTGATGGATTGTGGAGTGAATTTAGGCAGCGGACCCATCACGTTGACCACTGATATTCCTTTGTGTCTAATTAGCGATGTTAGCTTGCTAAAATGCTTCACCAGTTCTTTCTGTCTTGTAGGTTACTGTTAAACAATTCCTGTCTTCACAGTGGTTGAGGCTCACACATGATGTGCACCTTTTGTTCTGACTTGTGTATCTTTTTTGTTGGAGGTGTGAACAGACCAATGAGCGAGTGAGAATTACTCTGCTAATGTGAGTTGTGTGCCTTTCTGCCTTGAAGCCATATGGAGTGACCAGGAGCACGGCTGCGTTTCAGGAGGATACCTCAACAAGCCCCAGCTTGGTGCTGAGGGTGTGTCGTTTCAGCAGGTGAGTGACAGTAAACACAAGGATGGGAGTGTGAGCCAGAGGTTATGAAGGTCATTGTAAGTGATATTATAAGTGTTTCCAGAAGCAGGAACAATGTTTTTTAAGTCAAATATAATAAGCAGGCAAAAATCTCAGACCATAAATGTGACTCAAAAAAAGGTCAACCCAATCAAAATGAAAAGGATAAACCCTAAAGCTGTATCCTTAAGTATGGTATTTTTCAAGAAGTTACAAGAAAAACTGTGCAAGGCAATTTTATTTGTAGAGCCTGTTTTCACAAACAGTTTGCCTCAAAGGGCTTCACATGGCATCATAACAACATCCTCGGCCCTCAGAGCCTCACATCGACTGAGGAGAAACTCCATAGAAAACCTTTAACAGGGAAAAATGGGAGAAACCTCAGGGTGAGGAGGGGAGGAGGATCCCTCACCAGGAGGGACAGACGTGCAGGAGACGTTGGTACAGACAAGAAAACAGTTTATAACACAGAATGGAGGAAACATGGAAATGTTAATAACAGTTGAAGAAGGAAGCTTCTGGAAGGGGAGGCAGGGAGAGCAAGCCAGCTTGATGGGGGACTGGATGGTAGACTGGTTCATGGGAGGGGAGGCAGGGAGAGCAAGCCAGCTTGATGGGGGACTGGATGGTGGACTGGTTCATGGAAGGGGAGGCAGGGAGAGCAAGCCAGCTTGATGGGGGACTGGATGGCAGTCTGGTTCATGGAAGGGGAGCGCAGGGAGAGCAAGCCAGCTTGATGGGGGACTGGATGGTAGACTGGTTCATGGGAGGGGAGGCAGGGAGAGCAAGCCAGCTTGATGGGGGACTGGATGATAGACTGGTTCATGGGAGGGGAGGCAGGGAGAGCAAGCCAGCTTGATGGGAGACTGGATGATAGACTGGTTCATGGAAGGGGAGGCAGGGAGAGCAAGCCAGCTTGATGGGGGACTGGATGGTAGACTGGTTCATGGAAGGGGAGGCAGGGAGAGCGAGCCAGCTTGATGGGGGACTGGATGGTAGACTGGTTCATGGAAGGGGAGGCAGGGAGAGCGAGCCAGCTTGATGGGGGACTGGATGGTAGACTGGTTCATGGGAGGGGAGGCAGGGAGAGCAAGCCAGCTTGATGGGGGACTGGATGGTAGACTGGTTCATGGGAGGGGAGGCAGGGAGAGCAAGCCAGCTTGATGGGGGACTGGATGGTAGACTGGTTCATGGGAGGGGAGGCAGGGAGAGCAAGCCAGCTTGATGGGGGACTGGATGGTAGACTGGTTCATGGAAGGGGAGGCAGGGAGAGCAAGCCAGCTTGATGGGGGACTGGATGGTAGACTGGTTCATGGGAGGGGAGGCAGGGAGAGCGAGCCAGCTTGATGGGGGACTGGATGGTAGACTGGTTCATGGGAGGGGAGGCAGGGAGAGCGAGCCAGCTTGATGGGGGACTGGATGGTAGACTGGTTCATGGGAGGGGAGGCAGGGAGAGCGAGCCAGCTTGATGGGGGACTGGATGGCAGACTGGTTCATGGAAGGGGAGGCAGGGAGAGCAAGCCAGCTTGATGGGGGACTGGATGGCAGACTGGTTCATGGGAGGGGAGGCAGGGAGAGCAAGCCAGCTTGATGGGGGACTGGATGGCAGACTGGTTCATGGGAGGGGAGGCAGGGAGAGAAAGCCAGCTTGATGGGGGACTGGATGATAGACTGGTTCATGGGAGGGGAGGCAGGGAGAGCAAGCCAGCTTGATGGGGGACTGGATGGCAGACTGGTTCATGGGAGGGGAGCGCAGGCCGGTGTAACAGTAGGGAATAAGGGGGGGGGGGGCGATGCAGGCGGCGGTTGGGGCTTAGTCCCGCATCTGAGCTTGTAGTCGTCAATATTGTTTCCCTGAAAAAAGTGCTTCAAAATCAAAGTTAATTATTCAAATCCGTGGTACTATTGATTCTCTGAATCTGAATCTCTGCTCTAAACAACAATGATCTTCTGTGCTCAGTAAATATGAGGAGGAGAGGAGGAAGGTGGGCTGCTGTGTGTCAGGGGCGTCTATGTCAGAGCTGCAGGGCTTTATCTGGCTCAGGCTCCCCGACCGTCACCCTAATATCTGAACACAATCACAGAACCCTGGCCAGTCTTGTGTAGTAACTGGGAGTCCAGTGCTGCCTTCATCCAGCAGTCAGCTCTGTGCTGGGTTACTCACTGTGGTCCTCCTGCAGTTCATAAAATCAAAGCGACATAAAGACTGTAATTTTGAGACATATAATTGACCTGTTTAAGTTTAAAGGTTAACCCTTGGTGTAAACCTATGCATGAGTTAACTTTCTCGCTCTGAGTAATGCAGTGGAAGTATTTAGAACATTGTTGGGGTTATGGTTAGGTTGAGATGAGGGCAGAGCCGAAGGGGTCATCTCCAGGGTACACACTCCTCAATCAGCCAGCAACAGTGCTGCAGACACGGCTGGGCCTCCTCCACGGAGCAGCTGTTGTCCCCTAAACCGCAGGGCTAAAGTCATGCCAACACATGGCTGAATAATAACTTCAAAAGCTCCATTTAAAGAATTAAAATCACTGAATTCACTGTAACATTTGAGATTATTGAAGTACATATTACTAAAAATCATAAGCTCAAATCTCGTGGTGATCAGCAATCTGTTTCCTGCCTGAATGGGACTCGCGGACGCTGCTTGCTTGATAAATAGTCACGGTGCCTGAACTGGGCTGAGACGCCCTCAGGGCAGCAGATAGCCAGAACCTACAGATGCATGGTAAAAGATTCAGCAAACACAACGTGTGTGTCACATTGAAGACACTCAGAAAACAGGTGCTTTGAAGGAGGGCTACGTCTCTGTTTCATGTGTTCAGCTGTCAGTTGTGAGGGAGACACCGCGCTTGCAGCGTTGGGCCACTAGAAGATGAAATATCAACAGCTGTTTGGGTTTTTAAAAGGAGAGACAATTGTTGAAAGTAAGAAAGACACACTAGAAGAATATGAACAAGGTTGTCCTAAAACTCTAAGAGGCTGTAAATGGTCTTAAACTAGAGGTAGAAAATCCTACATGTGTGTTATGATGACATCGCCACTTGCAGCCATCTCGGTGCCATCGGCCCGAAAAAGGAAAGTGTTTTCGTATGCGCTGCACAGCGTAATCTGGGTCAGAGATCCACACCCCTCTTACACTAATAAACCACTTGTCTATCAGTAAAAAGCAACAGAGTCAAGCATCAGCCGGCATGTTGGGTCATGAAAGTAGGTCCTGCCCCTCAGGTCTGCACGCTTCGTGACCCCCAGAATCTCTCTCGCCTGTCAATCACCCACCGCGCTCTCAAAGACAGCAGGTTATGGAACAGGAGGAACAAACACAGTTTCAAACTGGGCTCTCACTAATCCTCGTCTGAGGTGTTGCCCGACCGTTCACGCTGACATGCTCAACAGACGAGTCTCCTCTGGATGGTAAATAAGGAGCACTCAAGTGCTGTTACATGCGTCAAAATCAGGGATTAGCAAGTTAGCTTCACTGGTGCCACTCGCTCGCTCACCACCACTGCTACCATGTATCGGACAGACTGACATCACCTGTGTGGTTCCGGGGGATTTGTGATGCCACATTATTATAGACTGTACAATGAAGGTAATACTAAAATAATGGGTCTTTCCCCAAAAACATCTTCATTTTTGATTTCATGCTAAAAGTGAACACTGTTTAATATCATCTGCCAGCAACCTTCACATTCTGCTGCACATTGCAAATAAACGATATTCATTCTGACTGTAAAGTCACATAATTGCACTTCTTGCCAGTTGCACTGAAAAGGGTGATCACATGTGCTCAGTTGCTGTGAAGCTAGCATGATCCATGCAAAGGCATCGCCGCTGCGTCTGCTAGCAGGACATCTCCCAAACGGCTGGACGGATTTAGAGCAATATCACGGTCGATCCTGGATCCTGAAGACCCTCCTGGAGGTCACTGGCAGGTTACCCGGCAGCTTTAGCTGCTTCAGCGTAGCGAATGTTTCTGTCTTCTGCGCCTCAAAGTGTCCTGCATTTTTTAGCCAAATCTGTTTTTACAGGGTTGAGCTACAGACTCAAATGGCTGAAAAGAAATAAGCACCTGTGTGCTCGTGCCAAGACCAAGACAGAAGTTTTTATAGGGAACAGAAAAGTTATACTTTTACATTCACATCTGCACTTTGACGAGTCCGAATATTAACTGATTCATAATTCAATCATTAGGACAAATATTCCAGTCCACGAACCCTCAAATCCAGACAACTTTATCAGCTGACACCAATTACGTGATTTCTTCTGGCTCTTCACTTTGCTTTCTGTCTTTCCTCCCCTTCTTCCTGTTTTTCTACTAAAACATTTTTCCATAGGTCACCATTTCCTCCCTGACTCACTCACATCGCTGTCTGTCTCACACTTATCCTCTGGGACAATTCAAAAGCTCATCATTCCAAGACCCCTGGTCTCATTCCTTGAATCTCACTTATTTCTTCCCAGCAAGCCTACCTTCGGAGCCACATTCTCCGCTCAGCGCAGGCTACTACACGGTGATCTATGTCCCATGCCGCGCTCATGGATTCTTGTGTTTGATCTACCTTTTCTTTGAAGTAACTACTTTTTCCAGGTCAGACGCACTGATGCCTTCCCACTGATGTAGACCTTGAGGATTTGTGCACCATAGCTGCCACCGGAGCCGTTTCTCCCGAGAGTGTACCTGCATGAGACGCTCCCTCGAGAGTTCTCTGCATGTGTCCGGTGCAAACATGCATGTGAAAGACGTGAACTTGCTTTTGTGTGTGTTTGCATGCGTAATAGTTTGCATGAACAGAAAGGTTCTCATGACTTTGGGTGATGTGTTTCTCTTAATCTAATCTCAAAGTGAGCTGAGTGATGAGGGAGGCTCAGACACGCCATCACTCTCACCAGGAGACCAGGCCTTCCAAAGAAACTGCTTCACAGCTTACGTCCCCTCCCCCGCCACGCCACCTGAAATGCATCCATTACATGTCCTCCCTAGGCCTGTCTGCTCAATCCTGGCAATAATCCCAAGATATCATTATTATTATTATTATTATTATGATAGAATAATCATTCTGTCGACTATTCAACCTAGCCTCAAAATATGAGTATCCCCCCACAATTCCTCAGACAGACATGAATAGGAAGATAAATAAGCTCAGCAGGTGTGGGAGTCAGTTTTTGTAAAATGTATACAATCAGATAAAAAGGTTTTTTTCAATCATGAAATGAAAGGGAGCAATTTACAGATAATGATAATGAGGTAATGGGAGATAAATGGACCAAACTGTGTGCAGAGAAGCTGTCAAAGATCGAGGACCTCAGACGAGGATTCATGAGATCCAGCTGAGGGAAAAACGGGGAAAATTCCTGGCTGAAACCTTCGGCACCTCCCACAACACAAATTAGCATCTCAAAAAAGCAAACACTGTAACTTGGCTGTGCATAAAGCAGTTAAATGACCCTGGAGACCTAATAGCCTGGGCGGAGTAATACATCGGATGGATCTGGTGAGGGAAGGAAAGGACCTCACATTAGGGACAGAGCAGGGCTTCACCCCAGGGAGAGCAAGGGAACCAGGCTCTAAGTGTCCTTACTGCCTCTGACGTTCTGGAACCTCTTTTTGTGGCTTGAAAACCTCATGTCTTTGGCCTCAAGTCACTCTCTATTTATGCAAGAAAATAAAGAAGAGAACGCTGCCCCTCCTAAATCTGTAAACTGCAATTAAGCTAAATTCCAAGTTTATTTCCAAATGCCGTCCTTGCTCCAGACCATGTGAGAGACTTCAGTCCTAAAATTATCACACTTTTGGTCAGGAGGCCAAAACAAATCCAGCACTCGGACTGTCTTCTCACAGGCCACAGGATCACAAAGATGCTGTGGCTCAGGCTATCGTAACAACCATTTGGACGGCCATGAGTGAGAAATGTAGCATTTGCAAAAATCTTTTAAGCATCTAGTCAGTGACAAAATGCCGTAATGTGCCTGCGCTTGGCGGGGCTGGCAGAGGGATCCGGCGAGCTCACAGACTTCCTGGCTGTTAGTTACGCTGCTGCTGCCTGTGAGAAGACAAGATGAAAGATAAAAAGGATGGATGAAGTGAACTGCAGCGACCTTGCGACATCCCTCCGTCATGAGGTGGCGAGTGTACGGTCACTAAGGGTCTGGAGAGTCAGAAGCCCCTGCAGTCAGACGGCTTCAGCGTCACATTGTTGTAACTGGTTTATCTTAGAGCCTCTGACCAATGGCCTGACTCCTGGTGGCAAACACCAAGCAGCCCACGCACCCCAGCACATCTCTCCCTCTCTCGCCCTCGTCATGTGTTTACACGTCAGTGGACTAAGTGACAGGGCTGTAATCGGAAGTCCACAACCGTGTCATTTGGAAGACTGCTGTCTTTTCCTGGGAGCGCGGTGGTCAGCAGAGAAAAACAAAATTTACATCTCACAGGGAGGGGCGAGGCATCAACCATGCATTATCCCCTATTGGCTGTGGTCAGGGATGGGCGTTAACGAGTGGGAGAGGTAGACAAAAAGATGCAGACCACTGTTTTTTTAACCCGCAGGAGACAGTTTTATATCAAAAAAGGAGGAATCTCATGACAAGGACATGTGTCACTGCTCTGTAGTTGACACCATCATGTAAGTAGTTAGGAGGATTAGAACGGGGGGGGGGGGTGCTGCTCTTACCACTGATGTCATCATACGCCAGACTTCACATGGAAGAAAATGACACCTAGAATCAGAAGGAGAGAGAGAGAGAGAGAGAGAGGGAGAGAATTATGGTAATTAGCATTCATAAAATGTCAATCTAAGGCCTTTGAAAAAAACACACTATTTCTTAGGTTGTTATATGAATTCTGGTTTTCCTTTGTGATTGATATAGCATCTTTACACTTGCAATTGAAAATAAATAACAACCAGCACCCAATTAAAGCTGCCTAAGTAGCTCTTTAATTACAGTTGTATCTATTTCTTACAGAGTGTTCATTCTATAACTCTAAGAGGTTGACCACACCACATGCCTTCTTTCACCTCCCTGGAGTGAAATACAGTTGATTTCTCACTGTGTTTGTCTAAATCCTAGCAACCTAAATACAGGGCTGCTATATATAGAGGCCTGGATGAAAATGGCCTTTCACCTATTTGCTGCTAGTGAATAGCAGAGAAACAAACACAGATATCACATTTTTGTGTTCTTATGTTTGTTTTCCACAGTAAAACCCGAGTCAAACAAGATAGTACAAGAAACCCGCCAGAAGTTAAAATACACAGCTGAACTGAACATTTAAAACAAAGTCTCCAGAATTGTCTTTCACACTCTTTTGTGCTGGATGGATGGATGATGGATGATGGATGGATGGATGATTGATGGATGATGGATGGATGATGGATGGATGGATGATGGATGATGGATGATGGATGAATGGATGGATGATGGATGGATGGATGAATGGATGGATGATGGATGGATGGATGATGGATGGATGGATGATGGATGGATGATGGATGATGGATGGATGGATGATTGATGGATGATGGATGGATGATGGATGGATGGATGATGGATGATGGATGATGGATGAATGGATGGATGATGGATGGATGGATGAATGGATGGATGATGGATGGATGGATGATGGATGGATGGATGATGGATGGATGATGGATGGATGGATGATGGATGGATGATGGATGATGGATGGATGATGATGGATGGATGGATGATGGATGGATGATGGATGAATGGATGGATGATGGATGATGGATGGATGATGATGGATGGATGGATGATGGATGGATGATGGATGGATGGATGATGGATGGATGATGATGGATGGATGGATGATGGATGGATGATGGATGATGGATGGATGATGATGGATGGATGGATGATGGATGATGGATGGATGATGGATGGATGATGGATGGATGGTGGATGGATGGATGATGGATGGATGATGGATGGATGATGGATGGATGCAGTGACTCTTTTCTCTGCTGTGTGCAGACGGGGTCCTGCAGGGTTCACCAGGAGGATTCAAGACTGTTAGACCACTTTTGGAATGGAGTTTCAGACCTGTTTCACAGCCATGTTGGCAAAAAAGGCTACAGGAAACTACTGTATTGGTTCCAAGTTGAATTACTCTGATACGCATTGCCAAGCAGTATTAATACCAGCAATTACTGTAGTGTTTGCTGTGCGGCCTGAATGTTTCTGTTTCATATGTGAACAACAACACTGTTCTTATCCTTTGTACGTTGAAGACCGATCAAAATCATAATTAAGATAAGAGAGCTTTTGAATATTAAGTTGAAATCATTTTAAACCAAAAACCCTGATCAATAAATACTGGTGTCACACAAAAGTACTATTACTACTATTATGGGGTTTGTTATGCTCTCTCTCACAAACGCTCAGTATTCAGGTATTCGGCGCTCTCAGCATGGAATCTGTCACAAAATGTCTGGAAACTCAAGGAAGTGGTGTCATTAAAAGTTTTGAAACCTTAAATGAAAGAGTCAGACATAATTCTGTAGCATGTGGATGTTTTAGCTTGACTTTGGCATTTATTTAGCATTTGGCTCTTCCAAATGTCCCCTCATGTGATTTGTGCTTGTGGATTGTTTTTTGTCCCTCTGTCTCTGTTTGTCTGCAGCTCTGTGTGTGTGCTGCTGGCTGTCTTCGCCAGATCGTCTCACTCAATGGGACCAACCTGATTACATTTTTTTAAAATTAAAACACAAACCTTTAAGTACCTTTGGAAATGGTAGAAGCTATAAAAATAATCATGTAAGTTACAGCGCACGTGTTGGTGTTTACATCAGCCGGTTTTACCAGCACTGTGTCTGTGTGGGCTGGTGTGGGAAATTGTGCGAGTGCTGTACGTGAACATGCTATGATATGCATACATGTTGTGGATGGAAGCCTGATGAGCAGAGAGCATGAGATGGCCCAGCAGCACCAGCCCTTGTTTTCAGATGAACACGCCAGACAGACATACTTAATCTCACGCAGGTTCAGGTTCAAAGCTTCAGCAGCGCACATGTGGCCTCAACGTGAACAGAATTACAGAGAATGAAAGAAAAGACCAAAAGAAGTCAGCGGAGCAGAGTGAGTAATGCATTGGTGTGTTGAGTCTGCACATTTTAAAGACTGCTTATTTTCACCAGCCGCGCGAACGTATGGACATGCAGTGATATAATACACACTTCTGAGCAGCTGTGAGTGACTTCAGCAGCTTTAGTCACTGATTCCTGACTCACCCCCCTGGCCACCATGATCAAGTGACTCACACTAATCTCGTTCCCTGGAGACCCACAGAGGAACCAATCATGCACCAACATATACACACACAAACATCTCCATCCACTATCAGCAACATGAATTAAACGTGGAAGTGAAACACAGGAGCGGCGTCATTCACTCTGCAAGACACTAAAGTTCTCACCCGAAAGACCTGCTGATGATGCCAGTGGTGGAGATGAATCATCCTTCATTTATCATGATTTGGACTCTGGATGAACCCTGCTGGGCTCATTAAAGCGACATCGTCTACTTTGTCTCTGCAATTTGTTGGGAAGTGGTAGAGAAACTGCAGTAGAGGTCTGGCTCCTGGCTGATGCTGTTGCTTCTGATAAGAACCCTGGTGAAGCGTGTTGGCAAGCTTCATGTGAGGAGTGTGAGGTGGTCAAGAATGACACTGACGTATGAGTGCACAGTGCCGTCGCGTGCTACCACGGCGCCGTCGCGTGCTACCA
>NC_141326.1:882500-1137500 GCF_037954235.1 Aulostomus chinensis | reverse complement strand
CATGATGTTGATGATGATGACGGTCACAGTGATGGTGGTGATCATGTGAGTGATACTGATAGTGATGACATCTTGTGCTTCAGTCAACTGCTAGGCTCTCAACAATTATCGATCAATTCATCAATAAGAAACAAACAGACATTCACATTTGTGTTTTATCTTCTGTTGATTAATGTCAGAAACTGTTGAAGCTGTATTTCAGAGTATTGTGAAGTTTTTATTTGTTCTGTAATATTTACTCCATCTTCATTCTCCTTTTGGAGGCAACTGTGTATGTACTTAAATTGTACTTAACTTACAGCCAGTCATTCCCTTGGGATCACTCCCCTCGGTCCTCAACCTCTGTAATCTTTCCGTCATCAAGTAAACTCAAGCTTGAGATATATAAATATATCTATATCTATCTATCTATCTATCTATCTATCTATCTATCTATCTATCTATATATCTATACATATATATCTATATCTATATGTCTATATCTATATCTATATATCTATATCTATATCTATATCTATATATATATATATATATATATAGATAGAAAGATATATACACATACACACACCCCTGCAGCGCAGAACTCACTGGCATCAGCTCAACGTTAGCCGAGTGACGTCACAGTCGTGTGGAAGTGCTTCTGTGTCCCACGTGTGTGTGCACGGCGGTTGAGTCACTCACTGATCCTCAGCAGCTTCACTTCAAATCCATGCTGAAAGCCTCAGAAATGTTTAGGAATGTTTAATTTTTGTGGACATGACTGCACTGAACACGTAAGCTCGACCGAATCAGAGACCAATCAGAGAGAATGACACACACAAATGCTGAAGTAAGACAACTGGGGGGCGACCACATGGGGAGGGAGGGTCCCGTGTTTAAGTCTCCCTCACAGTCGACCAAAATAGTTGAAGACGTGAAAATTCACATCAGAGTGATGAGGCTCAGGATGTAAACAAACATGGCGGCACCCATGTACTCTTGTAGGCCAGACTTCTGGGCCCAGTTGAAACTCGTTTTACTTCTTTCATCTCACAAGTTATTTATGTTTTGTTTCAGCTCTTCTGTCAGGTGGGATGACATGATGCAGTGAGCAAGAATGAATAAAAAAAGACTTAGCCAATCAGATTAAACGCTGTAGTTGGGGCCACACTCTGTTTAGGTTCTAGTTCAGTTAGAGGCACGTAACCAGAGCACAAACCACAGCTCACCACAGTCAGATCAATGGACACATGTACATATCGGGAGGACAGACTGGTATCCCCCCATTGTGTTAAGAGAAAATACACACACACACACACACACACACACACAAGCACAAAGACACTGTATTATGCACTATTGAATGTTTACATTTGTCAGGGGGGAGATTTTCCAGATGACCTGTGACTCTGCTGTCAGTCCCTCTCATCACATGACCTCGAGCTTCCTGTAACACACCAACCTGAGAATGGCATCAATCTTCCATGTATATTTGCTACCACCACAACGCTTCAGCACCCAGCAGTCTGATACTCCTCACTCTCATAATTAATCCTTCAGTACAGAGAGACTAAGTGGCCACAGAAGATCTTTTTGGCTCGTGACTCATATCCAGTCAAGTGACTCATTAAGTTAACTGCAATGGAAAAAGGGAAACGGAGGAACAAAGAGGGAATGATTAAAGAGGAATGGGATTAAAGTATTGATCGGAAAATAAACCAGAAAAGCCAACAGATGAAAGGAGGCTGTTTTGTCACTTTTTACTGGGCAAATAAACGACAACATCAGATGCCTTCACTTCTCCTTCACCCTGCCAGCTTCTCAGTCCCACCCTCCGTCTGCTCTCATCTAGAGAAGAGCCTGCACAAACGGATCCAGTGTCAAATGTCCACTTGATGCCATTGCGAGCCCTGACAGACCGTCCGACCACCTCCCATAGAGAGAACCGTCACATCATTTACTGACTATCTCAACCAACAAATACAAGACTTGACTTGAGTAAAGCCAGATACACGTCTGACTCATGAGGACTGGATCTGGGTCATCTTCCACCCAACCACCAGTTACTCACCACTGTCTGGGACATGTTTGTTCAGTTGTACAAGGACCCCATATGGACCGGTGCTGTCAAACCTCTAGATCTCTTACTTAAGTTCCGATGACTGGATGACTTTGATAATCCCCTTGGTTTGACTTCCTTCCACACTGAAAACAGTCCAAAGGAATCAAAATGCAGCTCAGAAATGTGAGAATCCTCATTGGTCAGTGACAAAAGGAGGCTATTCAGGTCCAGTCTGCCTTAATAGCAAGAGAACAAGACACTTTGTTGTTATTAATGCAATCCATCTCGCTCAGGGTTGCAGAGGTCCAGTTGTTGCTCTGATTGAGATCACATCACATTCCCACACACAGGAACTGCTCCAGAAGCCAGTACATTTGTTTTGGTCCACACCCGCACACAGCAGCCGGGTTCAGATCTGCCCAAACAAACTGTACCAAGGCGGAACCAAACCACAGTCCATTTCCATCGGACTAAACAATGCAGTTTTGAAAACGCCCTTGCATGCGTAGACCACTGATGCCGTTCTCCGCCTGTTCTACAATTCTGTCAAGGAACCCTCACTCACATGACACCTTCCAGTCAGGTGGTTGGACGCTCACAGCACTTATTCACACCCCTGCATGGCCGCGTCTTTTGCTCCTGCAGGTTTGACCCAAATACTTCATAGATATAAAATTATACTTTGATTTTCCATGGGTTACAGACATCCAATGAAGATTCATGCAGCTCACTGACAACGTTGACCTGGAGAAGGTCACCCATGCCGTCATAGCCTCCCCCTCCTGTTAGCTTGATATCACTCAAAACACCTCAACTTTTATTGAGGTAAGAAAATCAAGAGGGATTCTGCATCCTCACCTTCCAACACCAGCCACCTAAAATCTATAATCCTGATGTTTTCATTGCATTTTCCACCTGACCTGATTGGTGGCCAGTTATCACTGCTAGGAGTACCACTAGTACCACTAGTAGTAGTACTCTCAGTCTTCTCTTGCTTTCCTCTTACTGTAAAGCACGAGTCTGTAAACTGCTGCGTAGCTGAACTGAGCTGATGTGTTCCTGCTTATTGTGTCGAATAAAAACAGACACAAATATTAAGAGTTCCAGGAGGACATTGCCTCATGTTGCTGTCTCCAGCTTTCATGTTTCTCTGGAGCTCCAAACACTCCCGACTGTCCACGACACTTCCCCTTGTCATATATACAGGCAAGCAGGCGTTGCAGCACACTTTCCTCCAAGGGTTCTGGCTGTGTGTTGTGAGCTCCCAGGCTCCCAGTCCAGATAACACAGACCATCACAACACTTCAGTCCACAACTCCAGACTCTGGGCCTCTGGCTATGCTTTGGTTAACCCTCTATCACGCTCACAACTCAGGCCTTGGGCCCTGCTGTTGTCCAGACACAAACACACAACCCACACAGCCTAAATCATAAACACAGCAAAACCAGACTGCACTACTGCTCCTGTGAGGTTCAGACCAGAACAAAATACTGACGCTTGCGAGTCAGCGCTGGTCAATCCCTCAGTGTCACTCCCATACATCTTCCCCCAGAATACTCAGACATACATGCACTGTATGTGTGTGTGATTTACACTGTGCCTCTACACAGCTGAGCTCACCATATGAGGCGGACAATCAGGGTTCTGTCAGTCAGTCAAAAGAAAAACATGAATGTCTGAAGGCACATGAGAACAAAGAGGGTTTTTTTCCAGAACAAAAACATACAGAGAGACACACACACTAAAACATTATAGTTATCCAGTGCCAAAGACAATGTCTGTGCCCATAAATACGTACCCATGAAGTTCAAACTGTCCAAGTAGTGGGTCGGAAAAGCTACTGTTCTATGAATGAGCAGCAGTTTGGCTGGACGGTGTAATTACTAAACACACAGACTATTATCTATCATCCTCTCCAACTCTGAGTCACAACCGGCCGTAAAGCCTGGGAGGGAAAGACATATGGCTGGAAGGTTAAACCAGAGATTGCTCTACATTTTAAATGCTGTCTCACACATGGCGAGGCAGTGAGACAGGAATACACACATACACCGAGTGTCCGTTCACACAACACATGCAGGGCTCTTGCGATTAAACAGATGTACATTCAGCAGCAGCAGAAATCATTTTCCTCTCATCCGCCCGGTCCAGCATGTGGTCCTGGGTCTGAATGTCCTCAAAAACCTGTATGAAGAAGTCTATATGACAGCTCCCACAGAACAGGGGACGTGTTGACCGCAGACCCAGCTGGCTTCTGTTCATCATGCTATCAGCTCCTGTGGCCAGCAGGGACTGAAGCTGGAAAATGTTTTTGCTGGTTGTTAGGAAGTCAAGTCCACTTTGGCAGCCATCTCATCACATTCACCGCTCACATCATCTCAAGCCACACTGGTCCTTATCCCAGTACTCCCAATATCTACGGGGAGACAGGATCTTTAGTGCATTCGTAACTATGCCACCCCCCCCCTCCCCACACACACACCCAAGTCATCAGCTGTGTTGATTAGCTGTTTCATGGAGGGACTATTAGAGAGTCTAGACTACTGAAGACTGAAATGGGAGTGCATAGAAACCCCGCTCATACTGATGTGTCATCACTGACAGAACTGTGCCCCGAGCAGCTCCGCTGGTGTTGTCTGGGACTCCCCGGTGTGTGTCATTACAAGAACACACACTCTCTGTGTTTCACCATCGGTATCTGCAAGGATACGACCATGCAGATACACCTAAACCACAAGCATGTGTTTAGATTTGAACCCATCCACCTTGTTAGGATGTGCTCTCTCTGTCTCTCTCTCTTTCTCTCTCTGCCTCTCTCTCTTTCTCTCTCTCTCTCTCTCTCTTTATCTCTCTCTCTCCCTTTCTCTCTCTGTCCCCCCCCCCCCCCCCCTCTCATGGTTCAAATGCAGTTGTAGTCCAATTACACTTAGAGCTCATTTAGGCTATTTAACAGTCATTGAGAACAATTGATTAATTCTTTGATTCACTGCAATATGAGACAAAACACTGTATCATGCTTAAACACCACACACACACACACACACACACACACACACACACACACACAGACGACTAGGGACGGCTGACCTTCCTGGAGCTTCATTTACTACCTGCAAGAGTGAGTGAGGGGCAGCCCGGTGGAGCAGTGGCCGTCACTGTGGCCCCCAGCAAGAAGGTTGTGGGTGGAGCAGTGGTCCTCCCTGTGGCCCCCAGCAAGAAGGTTGTGGGTGGAGCCCCGGCTGCAGCACGGGGTCTTTCTGTGAGTCTCCATGTTCTCCCTGTTCCTGCTGGGTTCTCTCTGGTACTCCAGCTTCCTCCACAGTCCAAAGACATCAAGAGGGACCAGGTTAATCCAGACTCTAAATTGACCGTAGGCGTGGCTGGGAGAGCCAATGGTTGTCTGTCTCTATGTGTTGGCCCTGCCATGGACTGGTGACCTGTCCAGGGGGAAGGCTGCTGGGATAGGCTCCACCCCCACCACCCTGAACAGGAGAAGAGGGGGAACATGGAGGGACGATGGCTGGATGATGGATGGATGGATGGATGATGGATGGATGTGTGGATGATGGAGAGATGGATGGATGATAGATTGATGGATGGATGATAGATTGATGGAGGGAGGGATGGATGGAGGGAGGGATGATGGCTTGATGGATGGAGTGAGTGAGGACTTATTTGAGAGCTAAGGGTGATGTGATGGAGGAAAGCACAGGAAGTGAAGAGCTGGGGCTGACATTGTGCTGTGGGACAGAAATCAAACACAGACTCACGCCATCTTGTGTACTCCTGGACTCATGAGCTACAGTCCTCTCCTTATCCCTGGGCATGTTTGGCAGCAGTCACTTCCTCAGGATACCGACTAGTTTTGTTTAGTTCCAAATGCCATCTCTTCTCTCTGGTTCCTGCCCTTTCCTGTTCCCACCTCTCCTGTCTCCTAATGTCCCTCCTAGCTCTTCTACGTCATCCTTGTTTCTCTATTCCAACTTATGAAGCAGGAATACCAACCAAAGCAGGAAGAATGAGTAAGGAAAGTGTGACGAGAGCCGGAAACAGTGACACTTTCTGATCTGCTGAGAGGGAGTGATAGGGAGAGAGAGAAGGAGAGCGAGAGGAACAGAGAGAGGGACAGAGAGAGAGAGAGGGAGAGAGAGAGAGAGAGAGAGAGAGGGGGAGAGAGAGAGAGTGAGAGAGAGAGCTAGCATTCATTCCCTACTGCAGACTTCCGCCTCGTCAACCAACACAGGCCATAACTTATATCCTTACCCCAATACGAACCACAGGCTCAACCCCAAATTACCATCTGCCAAGCATGACAATCTTGTGAGCCCACCCACAACTCCAGCAATGCTGCTTCCTCAAAGCAGGCCAAAGATGGACAACTACCACCTCTGCCACCGTCAGTGCACTGTAATCAGCCAGCGCTCCAAACCTAAAGCAATTATTGTGTGTGTGCACGAGTGTGTGCTCACATAAGGACAGTGTGTGATAGTGTAGCTGCAGCTGGGTGTGTTCGTTTAACAAACTGAGGATTAAAATAGCTAGAGCAGGTGTGTGTGTGTGTGTGTGTGTGTGTGTGTGTGATGCCAGGCCATCATCAAGATGATTTAAAGCTTGTTAAGTTAAATCAACGTGAGAGCATTTGATCAGTCACAGGCTGGTCATCTTGATGATGTCTGGATTAAACTGTTGTGGTATCACAATCGCAGCCGTTAGTGATGTCATCATCGTCATCATTGTCCAGCCACCCAAGGACAGTAGCTTGGCTGGGATGGAGGACTGTCAGATGTTGTCCTGGCGCCGACGCCAAGGGAATGAATCTTCTTCATTTTCTTTCCTTCCCTTTCACTAGAACAGGTGACTCTCTGAGGTTCAAACAGAATATAAAAAGATAAAATTTCCTGCAACGCTGACATTTACTGTAAATATGGAGTACAGCTAACGTAGCATAACTCTGAAACATTCATGTGTGCTTTTAATAGCAGAACAAAAATGAGAAACACTACCAAGGGAGAACAGGGGAACAAGGTTTTTGACTTGCTGGGAGCATTGTGGAGCACCGTTGGACTGAGGTGACAACGGGACAGCAGTAACACCAGGAGCCCTCAGCAAATCTTCCCCCTGGAGAGAGTCACCAAATGGATCAAAACCCAGGCAGGGCAAAAGTTGAGGGTCGCGCTTATAACCTTACTTCTTCGTAACAGTGCGAGAGCCCAGCAGATGTATGGCTGGATATACAGCCAGAGACCTGAGTCCATATTCAGGGGTAGCAACCCAAGTTTCAGGCCTCTGGTACAATAATCGTCCTGGTTCCTTTTGCTCTTACTGTCACGTTCAGTGTCTTCTGCAGTCTTTTCGTCTTCTTTCTCTTCAAAATAACAACTAATACCTAATGATGCACTCGTTACTGAGGTATCACCCTGCCGTGACATTTGGACACTGTTTCCTCCTTACATTTTATCCACATCTTTAATCACAGAGAATTAGCTGCACCAACAGGAAATACACCAGTGTGTTTGAGTGTACGCATGTGCAGTTCTGCGTGGTGGTGCTGCTGTGGTGTGCAGGTGACGCAGGGAGTGTGAGTTTCCTGCAACACTCAACTCATTAGACATTTAGACTATAATGTACAGTTTAACACGGAAGCCTCGTATGACCAGTGTGTGAGAGGTTTTCTGTTATATCCAGAACCAGAGTACGAAACTGCAGTGTGAGAGGCAAATAGGCTTATCATTGCAAACAGATCCCAGTATCCCACAATGCAATGCACCTCTGATTGAAACAACACAAGGCAGACAGGAGCAAGTCAGCTCTTGTGTACTGTGCAACACAAAATGTTAAATAAGTGACTCTCAGGAAGTGATGTCAGCCCTCCCAAGATAGACGACCAGACGGGTCAGACACGTGAGCAGTGGAGAGCAGCGATAGGACAGAGACACTAACTAGGAGCTGGAGATCAGATGGTTCCTTGCGACGCCATGGCGGTGGTCCTCCTGCCTGTGACGCCATGGCGGTGGTCCTCCTGCCTGTGACGCCATGGCGGTGGTCCTCCTGCCTGCTGACTGCAGCCAGCTGCTCTGACACTGGTGACGCAGGGAGGAGGGAGGCCTTGTGGTCTTCTTTGTTTTAATCAATACTCACATGGTTGACATTTGTATTTGTGTATTTATTCATTTATTTGTTTGTTTTCTTTTGGGGGGGGGTCTCTCACTCTCTTGTGGTTTCTTTAAATGTAGACTATTCAAAAAATAAAACACAAAGGTTGTCTCCTTGACAACCAGAGCACCCATCCTCCTCTTCTCCTCTACCCAACGAGAGTGTTTGTAAGTGGGGCAGATGAAGCACCAACGGCCCCCTGGAGGACCACAACATCCATCTGTTTGCTGCATCTTGTCGTTTCAGGAGCTTCGTCTTCACTTGTCTTTGGAGACCTGGAGTTGTAAGCTGTGCGACAGCGCCCTCTCTGTACTGCAGTCAAAACACAGGGAAGTGGTGAGACTCTGGTGAGTAGTTGAAGGCTTTTAGAACTCTGTGTGGGTGTGGCCTTCTACAGGGTCATAAGGTCACATGTTAGCTCTGGCCTTCAGAGTTTGTTGAAGTCACACGAGAGACACTGACCCAGCCGGTAGTCATGTGTGTTGTGGGGGGGTCCAGGTGTGGATGGGGGGGCCCAGGAGCCCATTGTAGGTGGGGAGCAGGTAGTGATGAAGGCCTCCTCCTCTGTTCAGGGACGCCTCTTGGATGAGAGGCCACATGTTGTCAAGGGAACTAAAACAGCCCAGTTGATGAGGCCGCATTACTGAGGGTTAATTTAATGGCAGCTGTTCGTCTCCTGTTGCCAGCTGAGAGTCAAATGTGTGCTCACACATACCGTTGGCCCTTGCCCTTCTAACATGAACCCAAGAAGACACTGACCAGGCCGCTGACATATGGCACTTACATTGCCACACTGATTTGTAGGCAGGACACCAAGGACACACATCCCCTCAGCAGGGTGAGGGGTGAACGTTTCACCGGCTGGTGTGAAGGAGGCGCTTGCTTCCCTGACACTTGAACACATCAGAGATGTCACTTATGTCATTACCAACTCTAGCAGTGACGACAAGTCCACACCGCTGCTGTGAAGAGACCATCACCCAATGAACTCCCCATCACCCAATAAACTCCCCATCATCCAACAAACTCCCCATCACAACAACGATCACCCAACGACCACCCAACAAACTCCCCATCACCCAATGATCACCAAACGATCACCCAACAAAGTCCCCATCACCCAACGAACTCCCCATCACCCAACAAACTCCCCATCACCCAATGATCACCAAACGATCACCCAACAAAGTCCCCATCACCCAACAAACTCCCCATCCCCCAACAAACTCCCCATCACCCAATGATCACCAAACGATCACCCAACAAAGTCCCCATCACCCAACAAAGTCCCCATCACCCAACAAAGTCCCCATCACCCAATGATCACCAAACGATCACCCAACAAAGTCCCCATCACCCAACAAAGTCCCCATCACCCAACAAAGTCCCCATCACCCAATGATCACCAAACGATCACCCAACAAAGTCCCCATCACCCAACAAAGTCCCCATCACCCAATGATCACCAAACGATCACCCAACAAACTCCCCATCACCCAACAAACTCCCCATCACCCAACGAACTCCTCATCTACTCACTGAAATCTGTCATTTGATTCCAGATGTGGTCAGAGAGCAACGGCCAGTTTTCACTGCACACATGAAAGAGCTAAGATGCTTTTGCGAAGTGTCATAACCAACGACTCTCACCTTTCCTTCAACATGGAACAAACCAGAACTTTTTTCTGCTGTTCTGTAACTATAACCTGTCGTCAGCTGAGGGCTCTGTGCTTTGTTCTGGTTCTGGTCCCTCTGTGTGTACTGACTATGTTCCCTCATTTCATCCCACCCCCCTCACTCTAAATATCAGCGACCTGCGTGGCCCTCACAGTCTCGTGTCATGGCCAGCAGCAGGGGGGCCTGTCTGCACAATATAGAAGACATCAGTCAGGCCTCAGGAACACTGGCACTGGACTTCTCTACAATGGCGAGCGTGACCTCCGCACTCTGCATGGGATCTCACAGTCACGATGCCACCGGGAGTCGACTGATCTGGCAACCCTCAGGTGAGTGAGATTGTGACAACAAGCAATATATTCCTTTCTGAGTTACTGCGAAATTGCAGCATTTAAATTGGAGGAAACAATTAAGTTGTGTGGCTTTCTGCATCTGATAACTCATCATACGTGACCAGGCCTGGACACAGTATCTTAAATGACATGACCTCTCCCGGGAGGCTCCGCCGCTCCAGATGGAGGCAGAGTGGCCCGTGTGTGTCTTGGCTGTGCCCGCGGGGAAACTGAGATGAAAAATGAGCAGAGAGAGCAGGCTACCTGTTATCACTTTAAATATTTGCTCTCCACATACCCCGAGTTTAACTTCAACAAATGACTGCAAATTAGATTAAATACAGCTGTCATTTCAATGAATGTCTATCACAGCTGGTGATCTAGATGCAGTTCGCCAGTCACGAAGCGGTCAAGGATCTGCAGGTCACCGGTGTGACCCACTCCGACGCTGGAGACTCATCGAACATCACAGTAACATGTCTGATATAAAATAAGAAATTGGTTATGCCTTGAACAAATTTAGTTCAGTCTTAGTCCAGAACAGGCGCGAGACCTAACAATACTAATCAAGAGGGGCTATAAGTTTTCCCACTTCATAAATATTTAAGGTCTGTTAGTTATGATAAACTATTGAAACATTTTGACAAGTTTCAAATAAACTGAAGCAAATTGGAGGAAATAATGGTGTGCTTTTGCCCTCCTTAGCAACTGCTGCTGTCAGAATCTCCTGGGAAAAGTGGCAAAGTTAATAACTTGAGCAAAGAGCTTTACAGTCCACATTTATAAAGATTTCTGACAATTGTATTGAACGTCCTTTTAATGCTGCTATCCAAAGTAACAGCAGAGAATCATTTAAATTTTGGCTTCACATACATAACTATTATCCTCTCAATTCCCTTTTAAGTCTAAAACCACCAGAAAATAAATAACCAGCAGAGGCAGACTAGAAACCTGAGCTTGTCCTGCTACTTAATATCCCATCATGTGCTTGAGGATCTCAGTAATGTTCCTATGAGCTCATCATCAGCACCAGGCAGCGCTGAGCATCGTGTTCATGCGGTGCCGTGGTGTTGGACTGCTGCCTGTGTTTCCTTGCTTCAGTTTCCTTGTTTAGCTTCACCTGCCTGTCAGGCAACTGAAGGAATCCTGCTGGAAAACCTCCCCAAACAGGCAGCACCTGCAGGACAGAATCAGCTTCACCTGAACAAACAGCAGCACACTTTATTGAGCAACAGTGCAATTCCAGTGTATGTTGACACAACGGTAACCAAACCACAGAGGGAGATCAATCATTATCAGACACGTGAGCGCAAGTGATCAGAGCAAAGAGAATGAACCGGGGAAGGATACGCACCGACAGCCACAGTCAGCAGGGACAAAGAGGTGAATATTCACTGTATCACACCGAGATTCCCTGTCAGGCTCGTATGAACGTGCATGTCTCAGTCTGTCTTAGGCCTCTGGCTCCTGCATCCACATCAGAGCTGGAGTCAACTGGACAAGACTGGCCTGCGAGCACATAAAAGGAACTCATGTGCATTTCTGTTCCACACTTTCTGCAGTGTTGAGATATCACAGCAATGTGCTGAAGCGGTCAACATAGTTCAGGTTTGGATGCTTTTACTAACCCAGAGTGGGAGGTTTAGAGTGACAGGCCCAGCCCTCCGGGGCCCAGCCCTCCGGGGCCCAGCCCTCCGGGGCCCAGCCCTCCTGGCTGGTCAGTGCTGAACTGCACTTGGCTTGGAGTGCAAGTGGCAACTGTTGAGCCAGTAAAATGCTCTAGACTCCAGAGCATCAGTTCTGTCTTATCTAGCAGCTCCAATCCACTGGACGAAGGATTGTTGAGAGCATATTTTTCTTCTTCATCTGCAGCCGTAACTTGCACACAGCACCTGCCAGCACAGCGAGAGGGCCTGCGTCCAGCGACAGCTTCGCCCAGCAAGCAGGGAACACTCGAGGAAACCACTACGGTTTCTCAGAAAAGTGTCAACCGTGCACAGTGATAAACTTTAACGTGCAGGTTTGAGGAGTGGAACAGCCAGGATTTAACAGTCTTTAGCAGTTAAGCCCAATTCCATGCTGAAAAAATATCCAATGCACATAAAAGCAAGTAGAATACTGAGGACAGGTGTATGCTCACCAAATCCAGGCCCCAAACCCTTAGATTCAGTTCTTTTTACACACATTCCACCAGGACAAACACATCACCCCCCTTCTCTGATACGTGGGGATTCAAACAAGTGTGAGCTGTTCTGGGTAAAAAGTTGGCCACTTTTCTGTGACTTGTAGTTTCTACGTGCTGTCTCTCACACGATCTTTCTGCTTGCGTCATTTGGATACTGGCGCTATTTGGTGAGCGATCGCTCCCCTTTTCTGCTTTGGAAGGTATCCAAGGTGTCTATTCTCTTATTTTAGTGTTGCTCAATATTCCACGACTATCACAAAAAACTATCAAAGTGCTCAGTGCAGCGTGAGAACCGTCAGTCCACAGGAGCCGACCACAAGGCGCTGCCTGTTTCCCCCCCGTATTTCAGGGGTCGAAGGTGTGATGGCATCTGTGTACAAAGAGAAAAGCAGAGGCTGATTTGCTACTGAGGTCATTGTACATGCATGGAGTCGCTAGACTACCATTTCTAAGCATGTGCTTCCCTTTGGTGACGTTCCGTTTCATGTTCTCCACCACAACACATGAACATATGAGCTATTAAACATAAGAAATACGCTCAGCCTCATCTGGACAGCGCCTTTTTTCTAAGTTTCCTTTTCAAAATAGGAAGTTCCTGTTGGGCTCAATGCTCCCCAACTCTGGGGCTGTCTTGGTTCAGTCGAGACTGTGAGGTTCGCCATGAGCTGCTTTCCACTCATCCGTCTTATTGAGAATGTGTCCAGCAGCCGCACATCTTTGGTGGCTGATATTTTAAAACAGAATAGCAGAAAGACCCCAGGACATCATTTCAATACTTTTCACTATAATTCAGGATACTTTCTGCCAAATGTCATACTTGAGGACCATTTATGAAATGATAATACCATAATATTCACATTTAGATCGTCAGACCAAGTCAGAGTTGCTCGTTACCAGTTTATGGCCTCAAATGATAGACAAACAAGAGGAAACAGGGTAGCAGAGATGGTCCTGCAGGACTGGACCTGCTCCAGACCCCCTGCACCCAGGAGCTCTGGTGATAATCAACAAGAATGATGGACAAATATTCCTCATCCTGTTTTTTTCTTGTTTCACAGGGGAACAGCTCCAGGCCCCCCCCAAGCTGAGGTGGAACCACACGTGTTCAATGAAGTGCGTCCTCAACATCAGCCACCTGAAACAGGAGCCAGCGTGCAGCCGTGAGCAGGAGGACCTCTGGCAGCGGACTCACTTGCACTGAAACTCTTTTGATGCTAAATGAGAATTTGATGTCAAGCAAGGGAAGTTGCTAAAAGGTGACAAGGTCACTGGTGTTGCTTGGCTGACTGACAGATCACCGAGAGGTGTGGCTATCAGGAGCTTTTCAGACCTACTACTCGTTGTAATCCACACACCAGGGATCCTCAATAGGCAGCGCCACCCATTTGTGTTCCCTGAACTGTTATTCCTTCGCTGCGTTTTGATTGGGTCAGCTCGTCAAGGCCAGCCTCCGAATGGCCGGTCCGGCCAGAGCGTTTTTGTTTTTTTTTGTAATCCCAAACGCCGTGTCTCTATTCCCCCCTGCCCTCGCAGCCGCCGCACATACAGACAGGTACACGATAGTCCACATGCGACCGCACTGGTACTTCGCTCGCACCCGCAGGGAGGCGAGATCCTCGTCTCCGTGCCTGTTACCAGGTCACCTAGAGGTCACTGTTGCCAGCGCAGTTTTTTTTTAAACTTTCACCTTTGTTGATGGAGCAGTTTTGAAAGTTTTAACCAGTTTGCTGAACTGAAAGGGCGGTTTGGTTTGACTTTAGCGTGGATGCTGGTGTGGACCTCCTGAGAGGTTCCACCACAGGACAGAGATGCATTTGTGCTTCTTCCGTGCTTGCATTTAAAAGGAAAAGAGTTCTTAACCCCTCCTGACGCGTTGGTTTGCATTCATGACAGCGGTCGTGTTTGGTTTATTCAACTATTTAATTCAATTTATGTCAAAATGGAAATGACATTTTGTTTTAGTTTGTATTTTTGTTGTTGTTTTGAATGAAAAGGGCATTCTGTTTTGAATATTACAGTTTTATCACAAGCAGCCTCAATAAATGGACCTCTGACTCATTGAAAAAAGTCTTTATGGGCCGTCAAGGTTTGTCTCTGAGCGCCCTGGTACGTACAGTATCTGTGTGGGACTGAATCTGCTCTTCTATACTGTACCAGAGTCTCTGGCACATTCGTGACTCCAGCTAATAAAAAACCATGGGGGCCTTCCTGTTTTGTCTTCACATGCAGTATGAGCTGACAATCATTCAGGCCTGAAACATTCTTCAGTGTGTTTTCTTTACCTCAGCAATAAAGGCAGAAACCCAACCTCTTCAAACAACTATGAGCGTGAATCTCCGAGGGCTTCAGCGAGGGTGTAAAATATGAGTTTTCACCATGGAAGACAAGGACAAACACCCCACCCGCCCCCCAGCACTGAGGATAATGATGTGGCACGCACGCAACTAAATGTGTTGAAGACGCTCACTGTGTGAACCAACACTTCGCAGGAAGACCAAAACTAACAAAACCTAACAGTCTGGAAGATGTCTGTGTAGGTTCTCGTTCATCCAGGTCATCGTAGATCGAAGCGAAGTAAAATCTGGTCAACTGGACGTAAGTTTAAACTTACGTCCAGTTGACCAGATTTTACTTCGCTTCGATCTAACAGTCTGGAAGTTCCCTAATTTACCAGTTTATTTAATTTCATGTTCTGAATGAGAAAATATTGATGATTTGTTCTCAGAGATTCTGAAGGGAGCCTTGTTTGTTCCCTCCTGTCACACTCGGATGGCTCATCAAGACTTCCTGGGAATGTGACAACTGCATCAGTATTCACCATCACTTGAAAATCTGAACACGTTTATTTGTGATTATTCATCAGAGGAATTTGTCCATGTTTCAGAAGATTAACTTGGATGAGAAACAGCTACATCCAAGCTCCACATCCAGCTGGGAGAATGGTCCCAGATGTTGTTGCCACAAAGCCCAATCACATAGTTTCATCATATCGTTTTCATACTTCCCTCCGTGTCAGCGTGGAGGAGGGAACGCCTCCGAGTCACCACCTCCTTGTCCTGCGTGATGTGCAGACAAAAGGAACCTTGTGTTGATTTTTGAATTTGCATCAGAATTAAATGAGCGGATGCAGATTTACATTTCCATGGTATAGATAGATGATACATAGATGGATGGATAGATAGATGATACATAGATGGATAGATAGATAGATAGATAGATAGATAGATGATAGATAGATAGATAGATAGATAGATAGATAGATAGATAGATAGATAGATGATAGATAGATAGATAGATAGATAGATAGATGATAGATAGATAGATAGATGATACATAGATGGATGGATAGATAGATAGATAGATAGATGGATAGATAGATAGATAGATAGATAGATCGATAGATGATAGATAGATAGATAGATAGATAGATAGATAGATGATACATGGATGGATGGATAGATAGATGATACATAGATGGATGGATAGATAGATGATACATAGATGGATGGATAGATAGATAGATAGATAGATAGATAGATGATAGATGGATAGATAGATAGATAGATAGATGATAGATAGATAGATGATTGATAGTTTATTGATCCAGAGGGAATTTCAGTCCCAGAGGCAGCACCAATAAAACGCAGCTCTCATACCACAAATCCTGTGCAGCACTCAAACTTGGTAATAAATGCATAAAGAAGCGTGTAACATGGCGGTGGTGCAACGTCAGAACAGACAGAACGAAGAGTGCAGATGAGCATCAAGACAACAACAGAAGGGAAGTCTCCTGCCTTCACCCCAAACTCAAACATGCTGTCGTACATCCAGAAAGACTTTATTCTTCTGTCTAACACACAACAAGGCCTCTGCGCTGGGGAGGCGTTGCTTGTGTGTCTTAACATTTTGATATCCTGCCTGGATCAGTGAACGGTCATTGGATCCCGGCGAACACACAGAGTTCCGGGACACATCATCTGACACAAACAAGAGCCTTGGAGCTGCTGCTCTGCTAGCATGTTGCTAACACTGTACCTGCTGCTGTCTGCAAGTTGTTGAAGTGTTGCAGTTCCACAAATCACAGCTTCACAACAGAAAACCAAGTTGAGCAGAAAAGGCGTCAGAGTCCAATGCTCCTAAAATGATTCCAAGTGAACTGCAGTTTGCTGACGATCCCACTGGCTTGTTCTTTGAATGGTGACTTTGTGTCCATCATGATGTCACAGACAAGCTGATTTCAGCATTGAATGAATGTCAGGATTAAATGCATTACTGATCCATTTTGTCACTTGATCTTGGCCAGTCAGTTGAAAACCAAGCACACGCTGCAAGTAGTCTAAGAAGTTTAAAAACTTAAATTAGTGTGCAGTGTATTACAAGAGCGAAAAAGAAGAAGAAGACGCCCGCAAAAAACAAGTCTTAAATTCACTGTGACTCTAAAGTTAAAATGCTTCAAAGTATTAAAAAAGGGGCTCAGTGTTGTAGAATGATAAGTTAAGCACCGCAATGGTGCTTTCCTGTCACACAGAAGTATTCAGTGAGGAGCGACCAGGTCGGAATCCTTCCTGGAGGTAGTATTTACCACCGGCATTACTCTCTTACATCGCAAAACACTCTACAAACAATCATGCACGAATGAATAGTAGACACTCAAGCCAGCGTGGATCACACACACTCACAGACGCGGCAGGGCGTGGAGTGCCGTTGTGTAGAAATACACCATCTTGCCGTCACCGGGAAGCTAGAGACGCTGACTGCTAGTTAGCTTAGCACGATAAATGGTGGATGAGTGAGTCCAGTGGCTCCATCAAAATGACTCTTTTCTCAAACACAGTGTTCGCCTGAGCTAGAATGAAGGTCGAGATCCTGCGATGTCAGGATCAGGTACAGCACAGGAACTACTTTCCTGACCAGACGCAGTCATGTGACATGTAATTAAAAACTTCAGCCCAAGAACCAAATGAATGTTGAGGAGTAGAAGAGGGACTGCTGCCACCAATCATGGCCGACCTGTCAGAGAGGATGAGGAGGGTTACTGCTGGATGCCAACATCCTGAACAATGATTGTTTGAAACAAAACACAAAGAGCAGGAACTACAGTTTTTGGAAGACGAGTAGGCAAGACCGAGGTATGCTAACGCTTCCATCCATTACCATTCATGCGCCGAGCTAACTAGCGGTCAGCTGATCTGGGCTTTAGCTCCCTAATACAGTGCAGGGGAGAGACCAAGGGTCTGTCATCTAAACTAAATCTACTCCAACTTGTTTCAACTGAGCTTCACGAATGGGTTTTGAAATAAAGACATGTTCAGGTAAACCCTGACGACGAGCTTGTGCTGGGGAGAGGAAAAGCCGCTCTTTTCTTCACCACCATTCTGTTTTCAGCACAACTGTGCCAAGGTCACGGGTTCCTGCCCAGGATCTGATTGGGATGTGCTGACATTCACCAGCTTTCTCTGACCCAGGTCTTTGTTTCTCTCACTCCACCTCACTCTTTTCCTTTTTCATTTTCACTCATTCGTCCAATTACAGCCTCTCATCAACCCATCACTCCCTCCAGTCACATACTTTGCTGTGGGGAAAGTTAATTGCACACAAAATTGAATTTCATGTAAAATACAGGTTACTAGCAGAACGAGAAAGACAAGGAGGCTTTGTCGTGTGTTGTGTGTGATCAGTGACTTCCATCGTCACACGAAGGCACACATAAATACACGCGCTTGACCACGTGGACATGTCGCTTCAGCCACTGCTAATGTTGAATCAAATGGTTCCATGTGATGTCTGAGAGCTGCCCGTGCTGCTCCTCATGGAACTCTGAAGTTCTGCAGCTTATAGCTAATGACTACTTATGAGCCACGTCGACACAACCGGCCCAGCGAGAGTCACGACCGAAACCACCCGCAGAGCCTCAGGTGCTGTCTCCAGGTGGCAGGTGAACACCATTCAGGTGAAACACCAGAGCATCGGTGTTTTTTGTCGCTCACAGTGAGCCGTGTGTGCCTGCACAGTGACAGGAGCCATTAACAGGCTTCCTCTGAGTTTGTCACACTTTACTATGATTTACTAGTAGTAGCTTCGTCCAGCCACACCCTCTCAGCTCAAGACTTCAGCCCCATTTCTCCCTGTTTCATTCACTTACATGTATCACAGGATGCCTTCGCGCAGCAACTTCGTGTTCTCACTGTCTGCAGCGGTGGACATCCCACAGACAGGAGAAAACAGGGGAGGGAGGAAGAGAACAATGACGAGGGAAAAGACTGATAGATGATGCAGGCGAACGGTTGGAGCAGCTGGTGCTTCAGACGCTCCAAACCTGTTGGTCAGACAGGAATAAATCTGAGACTAGAAAGAGAAGAGCCACTTTCTGCTCTTATTTGGAACAGATGGTGCCACCCTGGTCATATAACTGCAAAAAAAAAAAAAAAAAAAAAAAGGAAGTTAGACGTGGGGCGACTTCAATGCTACGCAGTCATGGAGTGGTCACTGTTGACATCCCCTTCTGTTAAACGGGTAAGTGTGTGTGACACCATCCACTATGTATGTTTTTATGACAAGAGTCCAAACTCTGCACCCCAGCTGTTCCTTTACATTTACAGGACGTCCCTCCTTCTCTCCGGGGATGTTTGAGCGACTGAAGGACGACAAACTGGCTTCCCTGCAGGGATCAAGTCCATTGGTACAATTCTGCTGAATAACAGTCTGTTAGGGTTTGTGGTGGAAGATGAGGGAGACTTGACGTGACGTGAGGCCGGAGACTTGACGTGACGTGAGGCCGGAGACGTGACGTGAGGCCGAAGACGTGACGTGACGTGAGGCTGGAGACTTGACGTGACGTGAGGCCGGAGACTTGACGTGAGGCTGGAGACGTGATGTGAGGCTGGAGACGTAACGTGACGTGAGGCCGGAGACTTGACATGACGTGAGGCCGGAGACTTGACGTGACGTGAGGCCGGAGACTTGACGTGACGTGAGGCCGGAGACTTGACGTGAGGCTGGAGACGTGACGTGAGGCTGGAGACGTAACGTGACGTGAGGCCGGAGACTTGACGTGACGTGAGGCCGGAGACTTGACTGGTGACTGGTGACTGGTGAACTTGAGACCAGACCGTGAACAGAACAAGCACAAGACATCAAAACTAACCATGGCCCATCAACCTAACAGGGAAAACACCAAGGTTAAACACAAGGAGGTAAACGGGGTGCAGGTGGTGCCATCAACCAGGTGACACACATGAGGTAATCACAGGACGGAGGTCAGGAAGACAGGACATGACTACAAAATAAAACAGGAAGCACGAGACAGGGATCGTGACACAATCTTTTTGTTGTGAGCAGTTGTGAGATTTTGTGACATGCTGACGTCAGCTTGACGTGACTTTCACAAGAAAGGGTTTTGAATCTTGATGCAAAAAACTCCAAACCCAGGAATTTAAACCCAGTTCTTGACTCTGCACTTCAGAGTATCAGAGTAACGAGTGCTGAGCAGGCAGCTGCTGACGGTTCACAGCTCGTTGATGAAGCAGAAGCACAAAGACAGGTTTATTCCGTCATTCACAAAAGAAAAGAAAAACAATATAATGAAAACAAAAAGCTCACAAATCCTGAATAAAGGGAATCTCTAACCTGCCCTTTTATACCAAGAAATCAATGTACAAAGAGCAATAATATAAAAACTAGATACACAGCAGAGCTGCAAGACAACGCAGCCACTTCCATTCCTTCGTCATCATGTACAAACACTGTGAACGCCATCGACTCGCTCAGGTGGTCGAGTGGTCAGAGCGCAAGACACGGATGATGCCGACCCCAGTTTGAATCCTTCTCAACACTTCTTCATCTCTCTCTCTCGATTTCTTTTCTCCCGCTTTCTCATGTTTTCCTCGTTGGTCCTTTTCCTCACTCACTCACTCAGTCTCCCATCCCTCTCCTCCTGGTTTTCCTTCTGTCAACTGTTCATTTTCACTCCCTTCATCATCTCTCCTCCTCTTCCTCCTCTGCTCCACAGGTGTTTATCTGTCGGTACCTGAGGACAGTCATCAGCCCGCTTGCTCGCTCTGCCGATTGCTTGTCTCACAGACAGCTGAGACCTGCACACCACGCTGCAGCGTCAGGTTGATGGAGCAGTGAGCTGCACTGCACGTGTGTTCTTTGACTGGCTGCTGTGGTCAGGCTGACAGAAGGGAAATGAAGTTATTTCAAAAACCTGAAGAGATTCTGGCCAGGCTGAACCCCCAGAAGGTTAGTCCTGCTGCCCTCTGCAGATCCAGGGTTCCTCTCAGTAAACACATGTTCATCTTCTCACTATAATTGTAGTACTATTGGGGAAATGGAGTGAAGTCAACTGAGAGCAAGCAGAACATGAACAGCTATGAAACATCATCTGCAGACTGAAAGCATGCGAGCATCCAGAAAAACAACTCTGCCGTCAAACCCTGTGTGAGGACCAAGGTCTGCAAACCACCAGAACACAATGAGCTGGACTGCAGGCTGGCTTTGTGGCCACTTGGACAGCGATACGTCCCACCACTGGTTAAATGAGACTGTGACCAGACAGACTCCCAAATGTAGAGCCAGAGTCCCCAGGACACAATCCTGCTTCAGCTGGACGAGGTGCCAAGACTGCAACACAGAAAAACCCTAAACTGTTTTGAGTTTCTGGTAGACCTCAAAAAACTAAAGATGCACAGCTGAATTATATTAGGAACTGACAATATTGCAGTTTTTATTTTGGCCTGAATGCTCCCAAGTCTTTCTTTGGTCAGCCAAGTGTTCAGGGGCAGACTGAGTAGAATGAGCAGATAAGGACTCTACCTCGATTGAATATATCTGTTCACATGAACATCTGCTAACTGGAGCCAGGAGCTCCAGAGCAGCCAGAGCACAGCTGCCAGGCACACAGCCAAGAGGACGTCCGGCTGCTGGTGGCAGGGGCTGAGGACAGACCAGAGGCTTGGACTGGGTCCAGGATGAAGTATGAGATACTGGATGAGGGCCAAGCCAGCTGGAGCAGCAGCATCTAGTCCTAAAGTAACCTGGATCTGTGCTGCCGGGCCACCTGACCAGACACCCCCCCCCCCCCCGTCTGATTCTGCTATACACACTCCTGGTCAACATCTTCAGACCAGTTAAAAAATTGCATGAATTTTCATTTTGCACTGTTGGATCTCAGGAAGGTTCTAAGTAGAGCTTCAAAATGCAGAGAGAAGAAATGGGAACAAGAGAGCAAAAGTTGTGAGCAGGCGATTGATTGAAATCAACGATTGAACTGAAACAGGCTGCTGATCAGCTGATCAAAACTTGAAGACCACAGAAGTTGAAGTGTCAGAAACGCCTCCGCAGTCAGCAGCTCCACCAGGACTGCTGAGCACCTCAACACTGGTTTGGCCTGCTTGATGCAGGCGTTTCCAAGAGGCTCCAAGTGGTGAGGATGGCTTCACCGAGGGCGTCCACGGTCTGGGACTGATGTCCATTTCTGTAAATTTCCCTCGCCATCCGTCCCCAAATGTTCTCAACAGGATTTAGATCAGGCGAACACGCAGGATGGTCCAAAAGAGTGATGTTACTCTGCAGCACCTCCACATAGCCTGCTGCTGTTTGACGCCCCTGCACAGACCATTGTTCCACTGAAGGAAAAAGCACCTCAGATCATGATGGCGCCCCCCACTGTGCCGCGTAGGAAACATCTCAGGTCCTCGCCATGCCAGTGACATTGGAAGCCATCAGGACCTTCAAGGTTACGTTTCTTCTCGTCAGAGAACAAACCTTCTTCTTCTTCCACCTTTGAATGTCCCATGTTCGGTGCTGCCTTGCAAAGTCCAAATGGACAATTTTGAAGGAGGCGTGGCCTTTGAAGGTTTTTTTTGTTGAAGCCCCTCCCTCTCAGATGCCGTCTGATGGTTATTGGGCTGCACCGGTAATGGCCTTCATCTGGGACGAGGACCGTCCCGTGTCTTGACGGACAAACATTTGGATCCTCCGGCTCAGTGCAGGTGTGATTTTTTTGGCTCTACCACATGATTCTCTTGTTCCGTGACCCTCAGGATCTTTATAGAAATGTAAAATGAGGGTCCTACTGCGCCGACCTCAGCCGCGATGGCTCGTTGTTTCTGCAGCTCAACGATCCAGCACCTCCAGAGACAGTCAGCTTTGCTGCCATCAGGAGATCTTGACGGTGTGAAGACAGGAAATGACACGGAATCCAAATGTTTGCAGAGATTTGGGGCTTTTAGAGGCTGTGGTCTTCAACTTTTGATCAGCTGATCAGCAGCCTGTTTCAGTTCAATCGTTGCTTTCAATCAATCACCTGCTCACAACTTTTGCTCTCTTGTTCCCACCTCTTCTCTCTGCATTTTGAAGCTCTTAGAACCTTCCTGAGATCCAACAGGGCAAAATGTGAATTTATGTAATTTTTCAACTGGTCTGAAGATGTTGATCAGGAGTGTGTACTACGATATCTGCACCCATCCCCCACACCTCACATTGTTTTCTATCTTTTTTGTATATCATATTCATATGACATCACTCAAAGGACCTTTTGTTCACTCCATTTTAACAACCACTCTCAGCGATAGAACATTCCACTTCACGTTCATGTGAGTATGATTGAAAAATTATGATGCAGTAAAAGATGGGTTCATTAATTCCCATGTCTGTAAGACTCCATGGCACGCCGCGTACTCAATCCAAGATCATCATCTATTTTTAATTCATGAATATTTAAGCAAATGACAAATGAATGGCATCTGCCACGAGTTCAGGTACTTTGCTGCAGCAATTAAGTGGATGTGGGGAGAGACAGTTGGGAGGGGGTGAAGAGTCAGGGAGTGTGCTGTGCTACTGTGTGTAAAGTGTACACACACACACACACACACACACACACACACACACACACTCACACACACCTGCCTGGCTGATGAAGCCTGGACAATGAGGCCTCTGTTGCTACCTGTCCACCTGTCTGCTGAGTGGAGCCCCTTCACTCTGTCTCTGCTGCTCTGAATTCCTCCCTGCCCCTCCTTGGCCCTGTTCCAACTACAGGTCCACTGGCCTGATATTAACACACACACACACACACACACACACACACACACACACACACAAAAACCTCATGCATGCATACACATTGGGGAAGAAATAGATTATAAACACAGCACGTCTAACATCTGCATATCAACATTCCAACGCCTTCATGAGAGAAGAATGACAGAAATGTCCTGCAGCCATGACTGTCATGAAATAAAGTAAGAGCTCCATTTATCAACAAGCTGCAACGACACGTCCAGGTCTGCAGACGAGCCGTTCAGATCTCCTCAGCTGCCTTCTCAGATACACTCATCTATTTTCCCTTTGTGGTGATGGTGGGAAAATGAACCAAAATCATCCAGATTTAACGGTAACAATGACGAATCAGGTACCACAAAGGTCCATCTGACGAGGATTTCTGGGCACGGGGAGGAGCTGTCAGCCTTCCTCCATCCCCTCGGACTCGGTAAGCAGTAGAACATCATCCTGTCATTAGTTTGACAAAACAGAACAATCTCAAGTTTCCTATTTTTGAAGAATAACCTATGAGTGAGTGTTTTACTGCAAATTGTGCTTCCACCCAGAACAGCGTTGGATCTGACCAAGGTCCTCAGCTCCTGGAGCTGCTGATGGAGTTCATGGAGCGTCTCAACGAGCAGCTCCAGTAGCAGCTCCATCAGCAGCTCCAGTAGCAGCTCCAGTAGCAGCTCAGAGCAGCTCCAGTAGCAGCTCAGAGCAGCTCAGAGCAGCTCCATCAGCAGCTCCAGTAGCAGCTCCAGTAGCAGCTCAGAGCAGCTCCAGTAGCAGCTCCAGTAGCAGCTCAGAGCAGCTCCAGTAGCAGCTCCAGTAGCAACTCAGAGCAGCTCCATCAGCAGCTCCAGTAGCAGCTCAAGTAGCAGCTCCATCAGCAGCTCCAGTAGCAGCTCCATCAGCAGCTCCAGTAGCAGCTCCATCAGCAGCTCCAGTAGCAGCTCCAGTAGCAGCTCCAGTAGCAGCTCAGAGCAGCTCCAGTAGCAGCTCCAGTAGCAACTCAGAGCAGCTCCAGTAGCAGCTCCAGTAGCAGCTCCATCAACAGCTCCAGTAGCAGCTCACAGCAGCTCCATCAGCAGCTCCAGTAGCAGCTCCATCAGCAGCTCCAGTAGCAGCTCAGAGCAGCTCCAGTAGCAGCTCCATCAGCAGCTCCAGTAGCAGCTCAGAGCAGCTCCAGTAGCAGCTCCAGTAGCAGCTCAGAGCAGCTCCAGTAGCAGCTCCAGTAGCAGCTCAGAGCAGCTCCAGTAGCAGCTCCAGTAGCAACTCAGAGCAGCTCCATCAGCAGCTCCAGTAGCAGCTCAAGTAGCAGCTCCATCAGCAGCTCCAGTAGCAGCTCCATCAGCAGCTCCAGTAGCAGCTCCATCAGCAGCTCCAGTAGCAGCTCCAGTAGCAGCTCCAGTAGCAGCTCAGAGCAGCTCCAGTAGCAGCTCCAGTAGCAACTCAGAGCAGCTCCAGTAGCAGCTCCAGTAGCAGCTCCATCAACAGCTCCAGTAGCAGCTCACAGCAGCTCCATCAGCAGCTCCAGTAGCAGCTCCATCAGCAGCTCCAGTAGCAGCTCAGAGCAGCTCCAGTAGCAGCTCCATCAGCAGCTCCAGTAGCAGCTCAGAGCAGCTCCAGTAGCAGCTCCAGTAGCAGCTCAGAGCAGCTCCAGTAGCAGCTCAGAGCAGCTCAGAGCAGCTCCAGTAGCAGCTCAGAGCAGCTCCAGTAGCAGCTCCAGTAGCAGCTCAGAGCAGCTCCAGTAGCAGCTCAGTGCAGCTCAGTGAGTCACATGAAGTTGAACTGAACTTAAACTTGCCATTCTTGATGCTGACATCACTGCTGCCTCAGCGTCTGAAGCTGGTTTGGTGAAAGCCACCCTACTGATTCTCCCTGATGGATACTTCTGATTCCTGCAGCCTCTGGTGAACGTCTCTCTTCGGCTTTGTATCACGTTGATTGAAGGTCGAGACTTTTAAAACGTAACCTCTTGTACTTTCACTTTATGCAGAACCTCATGTCTGTGAGACATCTGTTCGTGTGAGTGATCACTGACGCCTCATGCAGGCATGGACCTTGTATCTGTTCAAACGGCCTCACAGAGACTCGGTCCTCACAGCGGAGGGAAACAGGAGAATCAGCCTCCCGGCAGGCAGCAGCCAACACTCACGGCTGCGTGTCTGCGACTGCTCCTCTGCTCGTATCTCCTGCCTGGTCCTGAGGCATCTGAGTCCCCCCCCCCCCCCCCCACACACACACACACACACACAAACTGTGTTATATAAAGAACGTACACGGTATCACAGACAGCCATGATGAATGATGTGAATCTGAGGTCAATGCTCTGGCTCTGACACAGACGGTTCTCCCTTCCACAACACAACATGCACTGGTTAGCTGCATTGCTGATGGACAATTTTCATAATCAGTTGTTCGAGTCACAGCAGCCCACAGCTGCATTGGTGAGGTGCACCGTGTGAATGCACAAACTGCTTCAAAAGCGTCACTGGCTGCTGCGTCTCCAGGGATTTGTGTCATTCTTTTGACTGGTTTCTGACTTAGAGAAGAGAATTATTTACAGATTCATTAATAATGTAAATAAGGCTTCTGATGCCATAACCCTCCAGAATGATTCATCAGGACAGAATTTAACTCATGATGTTTTCGAAGAGTTGGCTCTTTCATTTTTTTTAATCACTGCTTCAGGCCAGCATACAAAAACCTTCCACAGTCCCAGTGTGTGTTTCAGAGCCTATGAACCACTGGCCAGAGGAAAGGAAAATTAAAAATACAATTTCTTCTTTGTTCGTTGTATTTGTCCTCAACAAAACTGAGCTCAGATCAATATGAGATTGGGAGCATTTTCTCATCGGTCTCAAATTCAGCTGCAGAGAAACATCTGTCCTGGAGGACTGTTCCTCGCCGCGTCTGATAGAAACAAAAGTGAAGAGTCCAGTGGCTTGAAGAGGAGGCAGCAGGATACCAGAGACACGTCCCAGAGCTCGGTCTCAGCAGTACCTGCGTCTCTCCTGCTCCTCCCAGACAGGGTCCAACCCACACGGGGGGAGGGGGGCACTGTGCTAGTGAGTATTGACTAAAATGAAGCAGTGTTTTACTCACTCACAACAAAACCTTTAGCTGTTGATGCAACTCACTGGCACCTTGTGTGACTCATCCCCAACGTTCAAGGTGAACTAAACAAAAACAAGCAAACAAAAAAACCCTTTCAAATACTAAGTTGTGCTTTGATATAATAAAAACATGGAATTATGAGTCTGCTCACTCGCTTGTGGAGAAAAAATTAACTTGAATCATTTCTATAAATTTGACAAGTGTTCCAGAACACAAGACATCGAGGAAATGATGCACATCGGAGCAGCGCAGCTGTGCCTGCAGCAGCCAGCAGGAACCTCTCTTCTCTTTTTTGGTAGAAAAGTAAACGCATGTCGTCATAAGACTTCAAACTCTTGGATAACAAAGTTCATTTTTCTACATGTGGTGACACTTTTTCAGATAAAACCTGCAGAGGAACAGTGGCAACGAGCCTGATGCTCCATTGTTCTTATTTTTCCCTTCTGAGTGTCTTGGAGGAGCACAACAGATAATAGATGGTACATTACACACGGCTAAGAGACGACGAAACTTTCCAGTGGATTTGACAAAAGCACTGACATTCTGACATAGCAAATTTGTCAAAGACGATTTGCCACATTTTTCCAAAGCAGCCTAATGAAAACCTTTTTGGAGAGTGGAGAAAGTGTCTCAGGCTGGGCTGTTAAAGGTCCGTTTTTAAAACCCTCCCAGCTGCGCTCTGTCCCACCGCCAACAACATCTATTAGAAAAAAACCTCAAGGTTTTCCAACTTGTACTGTGTTATGTGAATCTAATACCCAATGTTCAGATTATATGGACCCACATTCCAAGATTCCCACAAACATAGCATCAGAAACTCTATGTGGCTGGAAACTCTGTTATGGCCCAGACTGCTGGGATAGATGAAAGCTGGGGTTCATTCCTATCGATGATAATCCTCTTTCCCAGCATCCTCCTCATTGTTTCACTCGCCACCACATCAACACACACCAGCCTGGACGGCCACACAGCAGCACGCAGTCAGGGGGCCGCGACAGAAGCCATTGATGAGTGGACCAATGAGAAGCCCCAGATTTGACACGCACAAACACACACACAATCACACACACACACACACACACACACAAACACACCCTCCTCAGACATTCAGGAAAAAGTTTGTGGAGAAGGTGTAAATTCAAAAGTTTACTGAGGTGTTGATGTGTTATCGATCATTGCTGTTTCCATGGAGACCTGATGGACACCAGGACAATCACATCTCTGGTGGGGAGAAACAGGAAAGAGAGGGTGGGACGTGTTCCAGCCTCCTTACTGGGATGGAGCACCCCGCTGACATTTATGATGGTCTACATTCACATAAATCAGAACAAGCGCTGGGAGACGAGTGATATGAGACAGAGAGAGAGAGACAAACACACACACACACACACACACACACACACACACACACACTTGGGGCCAGGACAGTAGTTTCAGCCAGGCAAAACATGTGTGTGTTTGTGTGTATTTGTGTGTGTGTCCTTGGTGGCCCCCCATCAGCTATGATTAAAATGTAATTATGCCCCCTCTCCATTTAACAACTTCCACTCCCCCTCCTCATAAATGTACTGACCTGTGGGATAATGAGGTAGTTTATGTGTCCATCTGTTAACACACACACACACACACACACACACACACACACACACACACACACACACACTACAGTAGACGTCTCACCTTCCATGACTTGAGAGGAGAATAGATGAAAACACAAAGATAGAGACAGAAACAGATTCAGTCATAATATGATCAATCTCGCTCTCTCCTCCCTCACTTCCTCTCTCGCCCTCCCTCCATTTCTCTCACTCTCTCTTCCTCCTCTCTCTCTCTCCGCTGGTCTCTTCCTCCTCTCTCACCCTCCCTCCCTCTCTCCAGACACAGTGAGGAATGTACTGTAGCATTCTGTGTGCTTTGGCAGCAGCTCAGCGTTGGCTGAATGAGTAAAGTGAGCGTGGCAACAGATGCTATCTGTCTTATCTGCTGCTAATAAATCTCACAAAGGGACTTTAAAGTATCTTATACTCAGACTAAACTCTCCACCCTGTAACCTCTCGCTATCTCCCAACACACTCGCCATTAATATGCAGTACCAGGCTCTGGCTCTCCCTGTTTCTGTAGCGTCCGAGGTGATTGGCTAACTCAGGGTGCTTATATTTGGCTACACGGAGCCCATGAGGCTTTATTTTGTGTAAAATGGTTTAGAATAAAAGATCTCCATAAAACACACGGTGTGTTGTGTAATATGTGGAATGGCTACAGTCAGGGTACCGTGGATGAGGACCAGTATGTAAACTCAGCTCGAAGAACGGACAGACATACAGTATTCCAGTGTAAAGCCATAAAGACTGTGTGATGGATTACTACTGTGGCCTACAACCTTGTGTGTGTGTGTGTGTGTGTGTGTGTGTGTGTGTGTGTGTGTGTGTGTGTGTGTGTGTGTGTGTGTGTGCATCTGTGTTCAATGCTGCCGTTCTGGCTGAACCATTCCCACATTCCTCATCATCCATGTTCTAAATATTAATAATTATAAAAGAAAATGCAGATTATTTGTCTTCCCACAAGGACGAGTGAGCAGGATGGAGCATCTGGTCTGGAGTTTCCAGCTGCGTGCTGTCGTTCACTGCTTGAATCACGACCACCTCCACAAACATATTTTCCTCCAAAACAAAGGGAATTCTTTCATAAAGTTGAAGATGTTTTATGATGTGTCAGCTCAGGGGTTAAGATCTGATTTGTTAAGTTCAGGGAAAGTTTGTGGTGTCAGCCAAAATTACTAACAACATCTGAAAAGTGGGAGTCTTCTGAGTGGGGAACTCTCCATTTGCCTTTCATCGAGCTCTCATGGTCACATGACTGAGTAAAGCTGGTCACATGACTGAGTAAAGCTGGGCAGTCACGGCATAACCGGGCCGAATATCCGCTTGACCCGGCCTCGTTTGCCAGGTAGTGTACCGGTTGGTATGTGGGCCAAAGATGGGCCGGTCAGATGATCCCCACCGACCGTCGGAGATTCTGGTGGGCCGCCTCGTGCTCCGGCAGGGTAGAACCCAGCCAGCGGTCACTTCCCTGACGTCAGTGCGTTTATCTCATTACATCGCCTGTCAGACAGCATCTGAAAATGCTGCGGCGATGTGGGGATGCAGGTTTGCATGAACGCACCATGCAGAGCTGCACAGGAGCCACAGATGAGGAGCGCTCAAGCAGAGGTGCAGAGTGGTCCTGCAGGTAGCACAGACCACATCCCAACACCTACAAATAGTGACTTCAACAGCGTGACACACCACGATGTGTCCTGATAAAATGAAAGACAGATCGTGAAGATTCACGGTTCAAAATGTGGTTTGAACTTGCTTGCTGTTCCTCCACAGGAACTTACTGTTCAGAAGATGGCGGCGTGGCTCAGAGGTAGCACGGTCATCTATCAACCTGAGGGTCGCTGGTTCGATCCCCACTTCCCCTGGTGACCATGTCCAAGTGTCCTTGAGCAAGATACTGAACCCCTAATTAGTCCTGATAGCCCTGTGACGGACTGGTGACCCGTCCAGGGTGAACCTCTCCTCTCACTCAATGTCAGCTGGGATAGGCTCCACCCCCCGACCCTGCGACCTTTAAGAGATGAGCGGGATAGAAAATGAATGGATGGATATTCAGAAGATCTGCGGTCATAATTACTATAGCCACAAGAGGGCATCTATGACCTGAGCTACAGCAACAGACTTGGGCTGCTTCAAATCTATGCTGATAACAGCTGGTCTCTGTTGCCATGCAACCCTGCCATGTTCAGCGCCCTTCTTTGACTCATCTCCCTTACTTTATATTACATGTCTGGTTTTCTTTTTTCTGTCTTTAAGAGGAAAAATCTGGGATATGTTGGGAATGAAATGGGAACATCTGCATCCCAGATAAATCCATGATCAAAGGGTCAGCTGACAATCAGCTCCTGGCCATACTATTCCCTGAGCTTTGGCCAGGAGGGGTTTACTCAGGCAGGCATCTCCACACATGGCACAATCCAGGATCTGGACTGGGTTTCTTCCACACATTTGGGCTGACAGGGTGGGCTGGATCCCACCTCTGCCCTTAAGTCCTAATCACAAGAAGGAGAAACCGCACAGGGAAGAAGACTCACTTTCACCACAACCACAGAGTGTACTCGCACACACTGCTGCAGTCACACCAGAACAATGGCACTACAATCCAAGCACAACATCTGTTCCAGGCAGAGAAAAGTCACTGCCAGAAACATGTTCAAAACTAAATAGCATAAAAGCAATGGAGTAAAAGAGAAATAGAAGAGAGAGACACACGAAAAAGAAAACAAGAAAGTCTGTATTTCCATTTGATAGTGTGTTTTTTGTGGCAAACTGTGGCATTTTCCGACCACTTAGGCTCCCACACGGCACTGAGCTGGGTACTGATTCTTCTGAGGTGATTAACACACACACATTAAAAGGTGCAGATCCCAGAAAGTTAAGTGAAATTAACTAGAGGACAAAGAATAAATAAAAACAGCATTTACAGGAAGGAGGTGAATATTTACACAGCAGAAATGTGGTGGATTAGTGTGTGTGTGTGTGTGTGTGTGTGTGCGTGTGTGTGCGCATGTGTGCGTGTGTGTGCATGTGTGTGTGCGTGTGTGTGCGTGTGTATGTGTGTGTGCGTGTGTGTGCGCATGTGTGCGTGTGTGTGCATGTGTGTGTGCGTGTGTGCGTGTGTGTGCGCATGTGTGCGTGTGTGTGCATGTGTGTGCATGTGTGTGTGCGTGTGTGCGTGTGTGTGCGCATGTGTGCGTGTGTGTGCATGTGTGTGTATGTGTGTGTGCGTGCGTGTATAGATGTGTGTGCGTGTGTGCATGTGTGCGTGTGTGTGCATGTGTGTGTGCGTGTGTGTGCGTGTGTATGTGTGTGTGCGTGTGTGTGCGTGCGTGTATAGATGTGTGTGCGTGTGTGCATGTGTGTGTGTGTGTGCGTGTGTGTGTGCGTGCATGTGTGTCGTGTGTTTGAGCTTGTTCTTTAATTCTATGTCATATACTTTATTAATCCACAAGGACTGCAGTGTATCTGAGAGTGTTTACAGCAGAGGTACTCAGTAACTGTCCTGATACTGCATCTGTATCAGAGTGTTTACAGCAGAGGTACTCAGTCACTGTCCTGATACTGCATCTGTATCTGAGAGTGTTTACAGCAGAGGTACTCAGTAACTGTCCTGATACTGCATCTGTATCTGAGAGTGTTTACAGCAGAGGTACTCAGTAACTGTCCTGATACTGCATCTGTATCTGAGAGTGTTTACAGCAGAGGTACTCAGTAACCGTCCTGATACTGCATCTGTATCAGAGTGTTTACAGCAGAGGTACTCAGTAACCGTCCTGATACTGCATCTTTATCAGAGTGTTTACAGTAGAGTTACTCAGTAACTTTCCTGATACTGCATCTGTATCAGAGTGTTTACAGCAGAGGTACTCAGTAACCGTCCTGATACTGCATCTGTATCTGAGAGTGTTTACAGCAGAGGTACTCAGTAACCGTCCTGATACTGCATCTGTATCTGAGAGTGTTTACAGCAGAGGTACTCAGTAACCGTCCTGATACTGCATCTGTATCAGAGTGTTTACAGCAGAGGTACTCAGTAACCGTCCTGATACTGCATCTGTATCAGAGTGTTTACAGCAGAGGTACTCAGTAACTGTCCTGATACTGCATCTGTATCAGAGTGTTTACAGCAGAGGTACTTAGTAACCGTCCTGATACTGCATCTGTATCAGAGTGTTTACAGCAGAGGTACTCAGTAACCGTCCTGATACTGCATCTTTATCAGAGTGTTTACAGTAGAGTTACTCAGTAACTTTCCTGATACTGCATCTGTATCAGAGTGTTTACAGCAGAGGTACTCAGTAACCGTCCTGATACTGCATCTGTATCAGAGTGTTTACAGCAGAGGTACTCAGTAACCGTCCTGATACTGCATCTGTATCTGAGAGTGTTTACAGCAGAGGTACTCAGTAACCGTCCTGATACTGCATCTGTATCTGAGAGTGTTTACAGCAGAGGTACTCAGTAACCGTCCTGATACTGCATCTGTATCAGAGTGTTTACAGCAGAGGTACTCAGTAACCGTCCTGATACTGCATCTGTATCAGAGTGTTTACAGCAGAGGTACTCAGTAACCCTCCTGATACTGCATCTGTATCAGAGTGTTTACAGCAGAGGTACTCAGTAACCGTCCTGATACTGCATCTGTATCAGAGTGTTTACAGCAGAGGTACTCAGTAACCCTCCTGATACTGCATCTGTATCAGAGTGTTTACAGCAGAGGTACTCAGTAACCCTCCTGATACTGCATCTGTATCTGAGAGTGTTTACAGCAGAGGTACTCAGTAACCGTCCTGATACTGCATCTGTATCAGAGTGTTTACAGCAGAGGTACTCAGTAACTGTCCTGATACTGCATCTGTATCAGAGTGTTTACAGCAGAGGTACTCAGTAACCCTCCTGATACTGCATCTGTATCTGAGAGTGTTTACAGCAGAGGTACTCAGTAACCGTCCTGATACTGCATCTGTATCAGAGTGTTTACAGCAGAGGTACTCAGTCACCCTCCTGATACTGCATCTGTATCAGAGTGTTTACAGCAGAGGTACTCAGTAACCCTCCTGATACTGCATCTGTATCTGAGAGTGTTTACAGCAGAGGTACTCAGTAACCGTCCTGATACTGCATCTGTATCAGAGTGTTTACAGCAGAGGTACTCAGTAACCGTCCTGATACTGCATCTGTATCAGAGTGTTTACAGCAGAGGTACTCAGTAACCGTCCTGATACTGCATCTGTATCTGAGAGTGTTTACAGCAGAGGTACTCAGTAACCGTCCTGATACTGCATCTGTATCAGAGTGTTTACAGCAGAGGTACTCAGTAACTGTCCTGATACTGCATCTTTATCAGAGTGTTTACAGCAGAGGTACTCAGTAACCATCCTGATACTGCATCTGTATCAGAGTGTTTACAGCAGAGGTACTCAGTAACTGTCCTGATACTGCATCTGTATCTGAGAGTGTTTACAGCAGAGGTACTCAGTAACCGTCCTGATACTGCATCTGTATCAGAGTGTTTACAGCAGAGGTACTCAGTAACCGTCCTGATACTGCATCTGTATCAGAGTGTTTACAGCAGAGGTACTCAGTAACCGTCCTGATACTGCATCTGTATCTGAGAGTGTTTACAGCAGAGGTACTCAGTAACCGTCCTGATACTGCATCTGTATCTGAGAGTGTTTACAGCAGAGGTACTCAGTAACTGTCCTGATACTGCATCTGTATCAGAGTGTTTACAGCAGAGGTACTCAGTAACCATCCTGATACTGCATCTGTATCAGAGTGTTTACAGCAGAGGTACTCAGTAACCCTCCTGATACTGCATCTGTATCAGAGTGTTTACAGCAGAGGTACTCATTAACCCTCCTGATACTGCATCTGTATCTGAGAGTGTTTACAGCAGAGGTACTCAGTAACCCTCCTGATACTGCATCTGTATCTGAGAGTGTTTACAGCAGAGGTACTCAGTAACCGTCCTGATACTGCATCTGTATCAGAGTGTTTACAGCAGAGGTACTCAGTAACCCTCCTGATACTGCATCTGTATCTGAGAGTGTTTACAGCAGAGGTACTCAGTAACCATCCTGATACTGCATCTGTATCTGAGAGTGTTTACAGCAGAGGTACTCAGTAACCCTCCTGATACTGCATCTGTATCTGAGAGTGTTTACAGCAGAGGTACTCAGTAACCATCCTGATACTGCATCTGTATCTGAGAGTGTTTACAGCAGAGGTACTCAGTAACCATCCTGATACTGCCTGAATCTGTTAAATTCCATTCCTTCATGCTGCTGCTGTGTTCATCTGGGTTCTTGTGTTCCAGGCGTGCACGTCACTCGTGTCCCGCTCCAAACTAAAGAGAAATACTGTCTGTAAGATCCATGCAAACACTGGCTAGCAGCTGTTTGCTTGTTTGGTGGTTTCCAATCGATGGCTGATTGATAAACTGATGAGGCATTTCTCATCTGAGCGCAGCGAGGTGGGTCCTGTTGCTGGCTCGGGACTGCTGGCTGAGGTTTTGAAACTACAAGTACTGAACTCCTGCTTCTGTTGTGTTGAGGGGAATGATGGAGCGGGAGGCAGTAATGTTAGAGCTGCGCTCAGTGATGAAGTGTACACTTCAGGCTCTGTGTCAGTGAATACAGTCTAGAAGTACTCAAGTGCAGGAAGTTAGTCCTGATATCAATAACTGATATTGTAATAATAACTTTTTTTTCCCGAGCAAAGTACCACAAAGAACCTAGAGCGCCCTCTCAAGGGCAAAATACACAACTATCACAACATGCGGTGTGTGAACCACCCCGTCAGCTGGGACTGGAAAGACTGGGTTTGACATTTTCATCAATTAAAGCATCCATCACAATCTTTACTGCCCATCCTCTGGACCCATCAAGGTATGAAAGTCCAGTCCCTTCAGGGGCCACACATGTTCTGCAGCTTTCACCACCTTTTTGCGAAAAAAAGAAAAAAATCCAGGGAAAACCCATATGCTTGCGGAATTTTATGAGAAGCTTCAATGCTCCCCCAAAAGAATGAGGGCCTTTAAATGGTTCATCCATGAGCGAGGCACGCAGAAGCCTGTGAGGCAGCAGTCGTGTCATAAACGAGCCCAGCTGCAGGCTCTCTGACAGCAGCCTCAATGACAATTACACCAGGTTGAACAAACGCTTAGTGGGGCAGACGTAACGAGCTTGTTCCAGTCAGGTAGATGCTCCTCTGCTGTCAACCTCTTCCCATCTCCTCTCCCACAACTCTAATCCAGAACATATGGACTTCATAGCTGCCAAGGACTGCAGGAGCATCTCAGCACCAGGATGCAAAGTCGAGCCAATAATTGTGGTCAGCTGCTAATTGTGGCACTTTGTCTCCATCTAAAACAAACCAATCAAGATGAGTAAAGCAACTCCTCCTTGTCCCTCCTGACCTGCAAGTTGAAAATGCTGGTCCTGCATGTAAGGAGATCTGTTCATATATTCCAGAGCAGCTTGGCAAAGATAACATTTAGTCAAGGCTCTGTTTTATTTTTTCTGTACAAAATTTCAAGAGAAAGAGAAACGCAGGTTTAAATCCCTTTCAGTCGGGGTTGTGTGTCCTCACACACCCAATATTGCAAGATATCCTCCTGCAGGCAAACACTGATCACCACAAGCTTACAGTAAACAAGGCATTCTGGCAAAGAGCTCAGGAAACCAGAACGAAAATAAACTTGGTTCAAACTTATACTCTTTTCATTGTATCATCATAGCTGGCCAGTTTTAGATTTTATTATTTTTTGGCATATTTCTCTGGAGCGGCGTCCACCTTCCAGCAGTTACAGGAAAAGTCTCTCCATCAGGGTCCTGGTGCCGTTTGCTGCACAAAATCGTGTTTTGTTGCACTTGACAGTCTTTGTCCCACCCTTTGACCTTCTCTCATATTAGCCAGGAATGCTTTGCAGAAGAGGGACGGTTATTAGCCTCTGACATCATCCTGCACTGGATCCTACCATTGGTGATTTAGTGAAACGTCTGAGGTCTCAACATGTATGCAAGACACAATTTTTCACGAGGATGAATGCAAAGGTATTAGATGTGCAGGGTAGAGAAGGCGCTCCTCTTTAAACGCTCTGGGCTCTTTTCCTGTTGCTGGCTTGCAAGTCGACAGTTTAAAGGCCTGTAGTGACTCTCCTCCTCTCTCTCTCCCCTCTCTCTCCTCTCTGATTGTGCAAATACATTTTGAGCCGTAAATAACCATGAACAGGGGACAATAAGCTGCTGTGTTCACACAATTAGACATTAGACAGACCTTTTACTCGGAAGCTAGACAGCTACAGTCAGTTTGACGTCTTTTCAGACACAGCTCTTCCATATAATGTCTAGATAAGTTCAGGGTTGCAGCGCATGTGTGAAAGCAGCTATTGGGTGCATTTCAGGACACATGGCTACTGTTAAGATGCTGGCTGGGATCCAAGGAATGGGCACTTTGGACAGTGGAACAATTAGAAGGAGCCCAGGCTGAATATCATGATGTGCTGCCAGACTCCTGGCTTTGCAAATTTAGAATTTCTTTCCAATCAGGAGTCATATGAAAGAGAAATCAAAAGGTTCCCTTACAGAAAAGTTATAGAGCAGAAAGAGAGGGGGAACAGGGACTGGGAAAGAATACACACACACACACACACACACACACACACACACACACACACACACACACACTTTGGACATTTGTCAGGGGCTGCACCCTTCTTTTCTGCCCGAGGCGTTGCATTAACGGCACATGATGAATGGGACCGTGCGCGCTGGGACGGCTGGGTGAAGCTGACGCTGATGTAGACACATGGCTGGAGGACACTGTGGACTGACGAGGACACTGTGGACTGACGTGTGCCTTTGTTGTCAGGGTAAAGGTGAGTGCAACCTTGATGAGACTGCATGCCAGTGCACGGTGCGTGTCCTCCCAAGAAAAACAAAAGGATACATCATTAATGCAATCAAGCAAAGACAGGATCCTGATCCACATCAACCAAAGAACTGCTCCAGTTTCCAGGACCAAAATCTATCAAGTCCTAAAACCTGTGAATCCCCTCAGTTACTCTGCACACACACACACACACACACACACACACACACACACACACACACACACACACACACACACACTTGTAAGAAATACTGACAGCGACGGTGCAAATATGCATTTTGCTTGTCTTCTAACTCAAACTAATCACAAAAAAATGCATTCATACGACTTTAAATCAATAAAAAAAATAACATATTAGTTATTAAAACAGTGTTTACATCCAATAAAGAAATGGAGTATTTGTTGTCGGTCGCTCCAGCCTCCACAACCAGGTCGTCGCTCCCCCCCAGAAACGGCTCCTGGACTGTCGAGCTCATTATGCCTGCTGCACGGCTTCACCCTCATCATACAAGAGAACTCTGCTGGACCAGGTGTTGCTCATTTCCAGCTCACCCAGGGTGCGACCAGTCACTGGAGACAGTCTTCGACCCATCTGGTCTGGTCCTTCTGCAGACACTATCTGCAATGCTAATGCTAGCGCGAGTGGACAGGATCCCATTAGCCTGACGTTTAAATACCATCTTACACGCTCCGCAGCACATTCCAGGCTACTGAACTAAAACAACAGAAGATCAGTTTGTGGGGGGGAAGTGATGTGTGATATGGGTCACAGTCTCAACTGTTGGACTCACTGGCTGGAGGTTCTGAAGGGGTTAACAGTGGCATCCCCTGAAGATCAGGATCTGCAGGTCAGATTGTTTGAGGCAAAAAAAGGCTTTTACAGGGTCACACTGAGAGCCGAGCGGCCTGTAAGAGCTCTGCGGCCTGATGGAAACATGTGACAGATCTCCAAACAGTGATGAAGCCATCGAGAGGAAAAACTCAGATGAGAGTGCTGCTTTGGAAACTTTGTCCCTGTAATCTGAGACCCTGAGGTGGATCGTCATCTGGAGGCTTCGTTGACCTTTTTTTCTCTGTTTTTATGTGTCTTTAACTCTGTGTGTGTGTGTGTGTGTGGGGGGGGGGGGTCAGACAGGTCGCCCATATGCAGAGAGCAGCACTGACAACGCCCACAAAGACTTTTATCAACAGATCAGTTCAACTACGAGACGCTGTGTTTTTGACATTCAAGTCTCAACTCTCTAAAAATGACGGCGTATAAAAGCCACAACCGCGCTGCCTCTGTCTGCCATTAGTCCTCAGACGCAGGCTGGACTCACTCCAACTACGCAGCCTTTCATCTCGCAAATTGAGCCCAACAAAGGAAAATTCCATGTCAACACATGAGCAAATAAAAGACGACCTTACAATCAGTGTCCCAAAACTGGGAAATCAGTTCTCTTCGTCTCCAGTTTATTTTGTCTACATGTTAATACTGATTCAATAAGGGAAGTGTTTGTTGATTTGCAGTTTCCTGTGAGGAGAGAATATGAAGCGTGCACAGTAACGGATTCCTCAGCTGCTTTAGACTAAACAAACAACAGCAATCTTGTCAATTTTGTGGTTTTAGCAGTAAGTTTTCCATGTTGTGGCAATTATATTCATCATCCTCTGATCCACAACTAATGCCCAAAGTCATTTGCCTCCGTTTCTGACACACTCCAGTGAAAATGAAACCTCCTTTATTTTTTTCAGCCCCCACCCCCCTACTCTCACACACACACACACACGCACACACACACACACACGCACACACACACACACACACGCACACACACACACACACACACACACACACACACACAAACACTCTCCTCACTTTCCCCTCACTCGCCCACATGCAGGAACAGTAGTGAGGTCGGCGCTGTGGCTGAGGGATCCTGGTTTGTGTGATGTGGAAGCTGAACGTCTTGTGTTTCAGAAAATAAACATAGCAGGATTGTCCCGGAGTAACACACACTTGCCGGCAGACAGACTCATAATATTCCCCCCATCTGATGACAGCTGGGAGAGTTTTCCGCAGTGATAACAGGAATGTTTTCACACCCTCTGGACAAGTCGGCTCTACTAATTTTGGAGCTTTCATACGGGGCGTCCGTGGAGGTGCATCGAGGGATGATGAGGGAGGCAGCAGAGGCTGAGACTGTCACCATCTTCCCGAGGGAGTCTCAGCAGGAGTCCAGCACCAGCACTCACACCTCACAACGCACAACACACCACATACAACAGGCAGCTGTTAATATAACGCACACACACTCTCACAGCCCAGTGCGACACGTATGTACTCATAATACACTGAGACCATTCAAAGCACACACGCAGGATACGTCTGTACATTCAGCAGTCAGGTGAGAAGTGGCTCTGTCTAGGAATATCACGCCGGCTTCTCCCCACGCTCCCAGCGTGAGCACATGGAATATTCTCACATGCACCAAAGTCAAACACCTTGCTTGTGAACTCACACTAAATCATCCCACCATGCTCAATCTTCCACACCCAGAGCTCTTGATCAGCGTGTCACCAGAGGCGGGTCAGGAAGGCTAGGAAGTAGAACCCCTGAGGTTCAGCTCTGTCCCGGCAAGGCTGGAACAGGTGGGACCGGGGTCAGCGTGTCAGGTGAGGCAACCTTTAGCTCGTTATCAAAACGGCAGTTGATTGGCCTTGTGTCCAAAACTGTTCAGGAAATGAAAAAATCCTGATGTGACAACATGTCTTTCACATGTTAAAACATGTATCAATTTACTTTTTTTTGGACAAAGTTTTGACCAACTACAGACCAACATCACATCTTCCTTTTCTCTCCAAGGTTCTGGAGAAAGCAGCTGCTAAACAGCTCTGTGACTTCTCCACAGCAACAGCTGATTGGAGGATTCAGTCAGGTTCCAGGTTCATCCTAGCACAGAAACAGAACTAGTCAGAGTTAGTCCTCAGGTGTTTGGGCCCAGCACAAGAACTTCAGTTGATCAGAGTTTAATAAAGGAAATGATGGTCCTCCATGTTTCCTGTCCTTCAGACAGGCCTCCAGTTCAGTCAGCTGGTTTGTTCCATGTGGATCATTGATGAGTTCAGCTGAGTGTCGTCTGCATAGCAGTGAACATTAATGGAGTGTTTCCTGATCATGTGACCTAGAGGAAGCAGGTACAGGGTGAAGAGGACTGGTCCAAGCACAGACTCGTATTGTGTAACTGTGCTGGGCCCAAACACCTGAGGACCACCTGATCTGATGAGACAGGTACCATGGATGGCACCACCCTGGCCCCCAGCACCACCGTAGGAACCTAGGAGTTCTCTTTGACCAGGACCCTTTAACTCCCACATTAAATCTCCAGGACGCCTTCTTCCATCTACGTAACATCGCTAAGATCAGACACATCTTGTCTCAAGAAGACGCAGAAAAACTAGTCCCTGCTTCTGTCACTTCCAGGCTGGATTACTGCACCTCCCTCCTACCAGGCTGGACTAATAAGTCCCTAAAGACTCTCCAGCTGGTCCAGAACGCTGCTGCCCCCCTGACTAGAACTGGTAGCAGAGACCAGGTCTCTCCTGGACTGCTTCTCTGCATGGCTCCCTGTCAGATTCAGAACAGAATTTAAAATTCTTCTTCTACCATCAAAGTCCTCAACAGTCAGGCTCCTTCATCCCTGACAGAGCTCCTAGTCCCCTATGATCCAGCGAGAACCCTTCACTCCCAGGATGCAGGGTTCCTGCTGGTTCCTAGAGTTCTAACAGTAGAATGGAGCCAGAGCCCTCAGCTATCAGGCTCCCCTCCTGTGGAGCCGTCTCCCAGTTTCAGTCCAGGACCCAGACCCCCTCTCTAGGTTAAAGAGCAGACTTAAGACCTCCTTGTTGATCAGGCTTATAGTCAGGACTGCTTAGGCTGGCCCTTAGATCTGCTGCTATAGGCTCAGACTGCTGGGATCTCCCATGATGCACTGGGCTTCTCTCTCCTCCTCCTGTCCTTAGACGTGTTACTAACTCCTCTTCTTCTCCCCTTATCCCAGATCCTGGTGCTGCTGGAGGAGGCTCCAGACCTGAAGAGGCTCCAGCTGCCACCCGTAGCTCCACCTGCTCACGTCCCCGTCTGTCCATCGGTCTCTCCTCCTTTCTCTCTCTCTTTATCTCTGTCCCTGTCTTTCCTTCTGTCTCTCTGTCTTCCTCCATTCTCTGTCTTTGTCTCTGTCCATCAGTCTCTCCTCCTTTCTCTCTCTCTTCATCTCTGTCCCTCTCTTTCCTTCTGTCTCTCTGTCTTCCTCCATTCTCTGTCTTTGTCTCTGTCCTGCTCTCCTGCTCTCTCTCCGTCCCCACTGATCCTGGATCTGCTCCACCTTCCTGCTGGTAAAGGAAGGTTCTGGTGGCTGCTGTTGCAGGATGTGCTGCTGATGGAGAATTGTTGGGTGGAGGTTCATCCCAGAACAAGCTGTATTTCTAAAAACTCGTACTATAGTCCTCTGTCCGGTTGCATGCACGCAAACACACACACACACACACACACACACACATCTAGGATCTGGTTGTCAGCGGCGTGGGAGATTTGATGGAAGATGATCATGCAGGGAGAGCATTTTAACATCTGAACGCTTGTGTGCGTCTCTGCTTACCGCACAAGTTCAGATAACCTTGAGATAAGCTGACAGGCTCCCTGCTGAGTAACTGATAGCAGAGGAGTTATAATTAGTAATGTTACTAACGTAGTCACAGGGCTCCAGAAGGTCTGCTGCCCCAGCAGGGAACTGGTACCTTGAGGAACCAACGAGCTGGAGGGACACAGAGCCAGCGGCGGATCTTCAATATCAGCGACTTGTCTCTGAATGAGTTTTGGTGCAGCGTCAATGTCCCACTTGTGAAAAGCCTCATGTCTCCTGCAGGTGGGACCGGCCTGCTCTGCTCTTGCTGCTTTCACAGCTCCACTCTTCGTCGCTGACGCAGCTGAATGTGCAGCTCAACCTGTTTTGTCTTCAGTTCTCCAAGTTCTAAATGTAACACATGTACTCTCTGTCGCTGCGCAAATTCCAACAGACGCATCAAGATGGCGGACGACTGTAACACCCTTCATCACTGGAGGCAACGCTGAACCACCTCTTTACAAAACTTTCTATGACGTCCAGGCTTTTCAAGACTGTGGGAACTCTGACTCTTCAGTTTGTGAACTGGCCCTAGCAAGACCCCCCAATTTAATATTTTAGATTCAAAAACAGAGTTTAACTTCGGCCCCATATGATGGTCACTTTATTTGGGCGGAATCAACAGTGCGGCAGCAAAATCCCCCGCCCTTGAAAGCTGAAAGTCGCTGATTTTGCTGCGTACTGAGACTCCAAATGCGAGTAAATAGGAGTTTCTTTCAGTATGGGAGGTTTTAACTGCCAGTAATATTTTTACCACAGTGCAACTCTGTGACTGCTCTACGCTCCCTCAGGTCTGTGTCTACGCCTACACAAGTGAGCCTCCTCCAGCCTACATCAGAGGACTTCCACAGCCGGGACAGCTCTGACAAGGCTGATGTCCTTATAAAGCAGTGCATAAAACTGGACCTCCATCTCTTAACGGCCTAGAGTTGAGGCCAGTGGGAGCAGATGATCCCGGTAGCAGCAGAGCTCACTGACGTGGTCCCACAAAGACCTGACGGCAGAGGCAGATCCACGCTCGGAGCTGAAAGAGAAGACTTTGACACATTTCATTAAACTCACATTGAGCTGAACAGGTCTGATGAAGTCATACTTGCTGAACTCCATTCCATTTTAATTTAAAAGACTTTCCCAACAGTACACAAGTGATCAATCATGTCCTCGCTCCGGCTGCCCCGCGGCCAGGAACGCAGCGGATACAGACTCACACTCTCACATCCATGGGACCATATGTCTGCACTCAAAGGCAAAATGCACACTTCAACACAAAGCCAGAGCACTTTGCTCTGAGCCATTCTTAATTCCAGCCAAAGCCAAACGTTCTAAACAAAAGCAGTGATAAAGCCTCTTCATTCCACCATAAGCTGGAGAGAGCGGCGCGCTGCTCAGTGCTGAGAGAGCAGCCTCGCAGCCCAAACCTATCAGTGACGCCTGACGCTCTCTAATCACTCGTTAGCTGAGCATGAAGCAGGAGAGGTTGGAGGTAGCTGCAGACGCAGGAACACACGCTGACCGCAGAGGAAGCAAGACCACGAGCGAGGAAAGAACACGGCTGTGTTTACCTTCGCCCAGCATCGTTAAACGATTCACTGATGCAGCGTTGGATGAAAATGCCATCAACCGTGTTTCACATGAGCCGTCTGTCATTTACACATGCATGTTGGGACTTACGAATAGAAGGAACAGATGGGAGGTCAGTTCTCACATATGAAGGTCACCTTCTTTTTTGAGGTTAATTCAATTTAGGATATTTCATCATTTTCACATTCTAATATGTTTCCAGATGATGGGCTGTTATTACGTTGTTATGCCCTTTAAAAAAGAACCCTAAACGCTCATGACGGGTCTGTGCGCTGGGAGATGGTGGGCACTGCTTCAGTGAGTCTTCAGCTGTTGTTTCAGATCTTCCATTCATGTGACGTTGACACGTGGATCAAAACACAAAATTAGAATTTGAGCACCTAATTCAGACCAGAGTCAGAGTCCGACTGGGAGGGAGCAGAGTGCCACAAGTGAAGAGTAATCAATAATCAGTCATGAGGGCTGTACACTGCAGGACTGCGAGGTTCGCTGAGTCCTCGTCAGAAGCAAGATGAGTGCAGGTTTTTCAGGATAAAGAGAAAAGAGAGAGGAGAAGCCTGTCAGGCCCTCGACAGCCCCCCCCCCCCCCCCCCCCCCCCCCATCGTTCACTCTCAGTCTGTCTGCTGGCAGGAAATGCCTCCTTACTGTAATCCATTTTGGGACATCCACGAGCCTTGTCCTTTTAATAAAGTGTCCAATATGTGGCCAGCACACGTCCCGCTTTCATCATAATGTCCTTGCCTCAAAATCTCAGGCGAGCTCGTTACCAGAGTTCCTCATGTTTAATCATTTCTCAGAATACGAGCCCCAGAGAAAAGAGAAATCCCGTGTATGTACTTCAGTGGTTCTCCGGCTGAAGAGAATCCATTCAGCAGCTGTGTCCCTCCACCACCAGCCCCTCTCTCTCCTCTCTCTCTCTCCCCCCACCTCTGCCACCCTCTCACCACCTCCACCATTGCCCCCTTAATGCTGCAGCTCCTCAGCACGAGCTGGACCTCGTCCCAGAAACATCAGGAGAAGCTTTGCATTCGTGACCACAGAAAAATAGATTGGAGATTGTTGCTCCGTGCCTCTGCTGCCGTTTCAAGGAAATATCATTCCAGCATTGGCTGGATTTATGGCAGATCTTCCGATTAAAGTTCACATTCTGCTCTTCAAACAAGCAGTCTGCATTACATCAAGTCCTGGCAAACTTGTTTGTATATATTAAAGTCACTGATCTCACCACTATTCTCTTCACACTACTCATCACCACCATTGTTTTTCATATAAGAGCGGTCGGTCTGGCAGTGAGAGAGTCACATGCCAAAAACCATGATCTTGTTCCTCAACCATGGACCATAAACATTCGCTGCTGTTTTTGTTTCCGAAAGAAAAAGTTGTTTCTACCAGACTTTCCACATTTGTGGCAGATATGGCCGCTGTTCTAACTCCCTCACAAAAACATGATATAAAAAGTATCTCATTTTATTTCAATTTGATGAACAATTAAAGAACATTACGGATCGGAGGTACATATCATTACATTTTGTTTGAAAGGTTGGCAGTGAAACAGAGAGAAAAGCGCAGGTCCAGGAGCTTTCACAGTGCTAATTGGGTGCTAACAATGTTCCTTGATGGTTGTTGCAGTAAACTTTCTCATAAATGTCACATGGCAGAATGCTAGGTACGACCTGTCGACACGAGACAAAGCGCAGGTTGATTTTCTATTCTATAGTTAGACGACAAGCACTGATATTTTAGGAGCAGCTTTTACTGGAAGAGTGAATTTAAATGTCCCTCTTATGGAAGTAAACACGCTGCTGAGAGGACATGAAAACAGATGCAGATGTCTTGTTCTTAACCAGTCGCTCGCTGCCATGTTTAGACATCTGTGTAGCTGTGCACTTGTGTCAAAATGTCAAGAGAAAACTTAATTTTATAAAACTATAACAGTGTTTATGGATGGGAACAGAGGTTTCCGTGAGACAAAAAAGCAAACAAGAGCACATACATGGGTACACCACCGAGAAACAAAAGAGTCGCAAATGGGGACAAACTGGGCGAAGTCTGGTTTGGTTTACTGCACACTTTAAAAATTAGTTCCATCATATTGCTGGACACACACACAAAACTAAAGTTTCCAATTTGTAGAATAAATTGCAAGAGACAGGAGTAAAATGTTGTTGCTTTTTGGAAGCAGAGTCAGAGGGTGGCTGGAAAGTGAGTTTCTCTGAAGGGTTGATAGCAGCTCATATCATATGGGGGGTGAGATGAGGGTGGGGGGGTGAGATGAGGGTGGGGGGGTGGAAAAACGGCAATTGATTTGGATCACTCATGCGTGTAACCGAATAGGCTCTCTGAATTTATCCAGAATAACATCAGCTGGGTTCCTTGCGTGTGAACCCCTGGCTCGTGGACACTTGGAAACATCAGGAAGTGTTGGGGGGGAATCTTCCCAGTCGCTGGATTTGAACTGACAGAGGGACGGAAGAGACTGGAAGCCAGTGTGGAGTGCCAGCGGAGGGACGGGAGCCAGTCTGACCAGCAGGCTCTGGGGCATACATCCCTCTCCCACTAACCATCATCATCAATGTGGCAGTAATCAGCTGTGGTGCTGCAGGAAGGAAAAATCCCCCACAGCAGCTTCACCTCTCTCACCACCACACAGGACGCCCCTCTGCCCACCCGCCCTCCCCACGTCCTCCCCAGTCATGGGTGCCAATTGTTCGTTTGCGGAGACGCACAAACTAACATGGCTGCTCTGGGCGAAAGGAAGGAGACAGACATGCCAGTGGTCAACGCAACTGGCGAAGCACAAGACACCACAGTATCCATCCCAAACCTCTTTTCCGTTTCCCTCCACTCTTCCCCCACAGTGGAGCTCTGAAATCTTCCAAGTAGTATCAGAGCAGATGTAAACAGTGCCGTTGTGCTATAAATGTACATGGTGATAAAAATGAACTTCTCCTGGTAATTTATGATTTAATGGCTTCACAGTGTTGTGATTCCTGCGTGGCTAACTGGCCGAAACCTGAGGTGAGGAGGGTTTCGTATTGGAGTGGTGAGAAGCTGCAGCCAAGTGAGAAAGGTCGGACTTCTGGGTGCATTAAATCAAATCTGCCAGGGATTCCATCAAGGAATCACAAACAGACACAGATCCAGCCTTTAACAAAGTCCAAGCGCTTTCAAAATAAACTGTGTGTGCAGGAGATTCTCTGGACCGGTGCTTTCTCCGTGAGTGTGTGGACGACGGCGGCGCAGCTCTGCCATTTGTCTCTCTTTAATAACCACTAGAAAAGCAGCCACAGATCCAGCGAGATGTTTTCAGAACCAGGGAGTTATGGGTTTACCACACTGATGTCACTGTTTAATAGCATTCTTTCTGCTGAACTTTCCTTCAGTGCTTGCTTCATCTCATCAGCCCGAAAACAAGGACAGAACGTCTTCGTTTCTCCTCACTGCTGCTCCACTTTCGATGCAATCAGCAGGTCATTTATCGAAATTAGCTTATCCAAATTGTGGGCCGGAGCCTGGCCTGTGAGTAATGATTAAATAAAAAGCAGAGCTGCATGGCTGGTCCATGGTTTTTCTGTCATTGTGTTTATTTTGACAAATACCAACCTAAGCCAGACACACACACACACACACGCGCACATGCACACTCTCATTTTTATTCATGGAAATGAACTCCAGTGAACTGAAGCCAAGACCTAAAACTTTGAGCAAGAAGTAAATAAAAAGCAGAACTATATGTCTGACGGCGTCCCCGGTCTCGTTGTGTCTCTCTCCTCTCCAGCTCTGACTCATTCTCCATTACAAGTCCCAGGTCTGGCGTCAGGCGCACAACCAAGTCAAAGTGTCTTAATCAAATAAGCCATCTAAAGCTGGTAAATGCCGCTTGCTCCTCGATGGCCCATCACACCAGAGCTGCGGTCGTCTGCCTCGACCGGACAGACGACCGCTGGAGGACAAATCTGTGCTTCGGTGGATGATTTGAATCCCCGTATACATAAATAATTTGTATACAACCACATAAATCTGTTGTTTGTGGGTAACCAAGTCAAGGACCCTGGATTTCAATCGGAGCACACAAACACAGACAAACCAGAGACGTCTCTATAATGACCTCATGAGTCCTTTAAACACCGGCCGTGAAAACACGCTGCTGGGAGGATGTAGTCACCGACCGCTAACAGGAATTAGCAAAGGCTAATCGGTGACGTGCCAAATGTTGTGCCCTAGTATTCGGTCTGTCTCTCTTTAATTCGGCCCCATTCTTCAGTTTATAACCTGAGTTAAATTTGTTTATCCTGAGTTTAGTCTGAGTTTAACTTGACTTAAGTTTGAGTATATCCAGAGTTTAGTCGGAGCTGCTCGCTGCCCTGTCGGACCACGTCCAGTGCACCAGCAGGTCTGGACGCCGCTGATCAAAGGTGAAACACCTCTGCATTAGCAGACTTTCTAATTACTGACATTTTTCAGACTGACAGCTGTGTAGATAGGAGGGGGAGTAAAGATCACGCTAGCTTAGCTTGCTGCTTTCAAGGCTCGCTGGGCTGTCTATTATTTCCCTGATGGCCTTTTAAAAGAGGCTCATTCATCACACCCTGACAGCTTCTGTCTCTCTCTGGCCTCTCTGGCCTGATATGAAATCATATTTTTAAAAGTCAAGTGTGTCATCATGATGCTGAGCCGTGAAGCCTATCGCTCAAGCACTCACACAGACACAGCTCTGAGTGTGTGTGAGACAAACACACAGGTCAATAAGGCAACAATGCTGGGAGACACAGAAGAAAACAGAGAAAACTGAGAGGAGAAAAACAAACTCTGCATGTTGTCTTTCGTTGATAGGAGACCCGAGCTCAGGATTCCCTCTCAGCACCGCAGGACGGGAGTGAAGAAGAGTCTGAAGAGGAGGGAAGCCCCAATAAGGAGAAGCTGCAGCCGTGTGTTACTTAATGCCATGTGCGTGTTGCCTACTGTGGAGCCATGCACACCCGTCCACACTGTAATTATTGCCCTCAGGGCCTGTGTTTGCAGTTCCTATACAGCCTAATGAAAGAAAGATGGCTCTGCAGCATCCAGCGCTCTCTCCAAGAGCTCAGCTAATAATACCTCTGCAGCTTATTCATCGCCGCCACAATACCCCACTATTATATTCAAATGATGCGTGCAGCACGTGCGTGCGTGCGTGTGCGCTTGTTTTCTCGCTGAGTTTTACTTGCACTGACAGTATGGTCTTGTGTACATGTTCTGACCCGCACTTTTGTATCTGAACGAATATAAACGCCATTTATGCAGATTTGTGTGTCTGTGCAAGCCTGTGTGTTCATGTGTGTATGTGTGTGTTTTCATGTGTGCCTGCATGTGTTCATATGTGTATGTGTGTGTTTTCATGTGTGCCTCTATGTGTTCATATGTGTATGTGTGTGTTTTCATGTGTGCCTGCATGTGTTCATATGTGTATGTGAGTGCACGTTGATGTGTGCATGCGTTTTCATGTGTGTATTCATATGTGTGCGTGCGTGTTCATGTGTGTGTGCGCATGTGTGTTCATATGTGCGTGCGTGCATATTCATGTGCGTGTGTGTGTCTATGTGTGTATTCATGTGTGTGCGCACGTGTGTTCATATGTGCGTGCGTGTGTATTCATGTGCGCGTGTGTGTGTCTATGTGTGTATTCATGTGTGTGCGCACGTGTGTTCATATGTGCGTGCGTTCATGTTTGTGCGCACTTGTGTGTTTATGTGTGTGTGCGCACGTGTGTGTTCATATGTGTGTGTGCTGCACCCTGGGTAATGCGGGGCTCCACTCTGGTCTGGATTGTTGACTCAGCATTATTCAGCAACACAAACAAGCTACTGTTCAGCCGTGTGTGTACATCCTGAATGCTTTGTGTTCTCACAGGGAGGGAAACATTTGGTCTCAGCATCCACGGAAACGTGGAGGGGAAGCGTACTGAGAAGAGGAGTACAGTAAATGTCAGTTACTGCATTTATGATTATTTAAATACTGGATTACTGGTTTGGCATCTCTTCACAACTGCTCTCCACTTCTTCCTGCAGCAACTGAGGTCGCTCCTGTCATGCAGCATTTACAAATGGCATTCATGCTTCCTTCCATGTGTAACCTGCAATGTGTGTTGACAAGCACAGTCGTGCGCCGCGACCCCGGCGTGGGAGGCAGACGTGCTTGGCACCAGCAGGTCTGTTGGTGAGGTTCACTAACTGTGCAGCACCGTACCTGCCGGCTACACACAAATGATTGGAAGACAACAACAACAGCTTTGCTATACAAAACGTAAAGCATCAAGTTCCAATAGACAATTAGCGTCATATTTCAGTTTTTTTGGCCTTTGGGAAAGTGTTTTTATGGCTTTGGCCGTCAGTAGACAAATAAAATCCAACGGCACAGAGAGTGAAAAACACACACGGACACAAACATATTTTACACAGTTCTCAAAAGGCGCGTTGAAGAACAGTGTAAGTCATCTGAAAAGGATTAGGGTTTCTGATGAAAACACACACATTAAACTTCAGTTAGCCTTTGACATCTTGGAGAAGTCGTGTTTAAGAGACACTTTAAAGAGTCATAAGAGGACCTGCAGCTCGCGGTCCAAATTCAATACAGGATGTCTGACTGATTTAGCAGAGCAGATCTCACCGCAGGTCCCTTCAAGGCCCTGAATGATCAGATCTCTAGCACCCAGCAGACGGCAGTCAAAGCAGCTCTGATACAAGTCAGTAGCGCTTGTTGGCTCAAAAGGGTTTTATTCATTTAATGTATAAACAAGTCCAGTATTCATCACCAAGAACATTAAATGTGCAATTATTACTGATCAGCTGCACAAGGAGACTTTCAGTTGACCTGAGTTTAGAAGTCACATGACATAATGTTTCTTCCGGCCCACACGAAGACCAACAGGACTGGGGTGGAGGATGGTGTGTTGTCAAAAATATTGATTTATCGATTAAATATCGATTTTGAAAAGTGAAAATGGTACTAAATGACTTTTCAATAGTATCAATATTCTACCTGCCTCCTTGGTTTACACATGCGTCGCCGCCAACACACACACACACACACACAAACAGACAGAGCGCTGCCCTGGGGGTGAGCCATGGTGCAGCAGCCTCTCCGTCGCTCCACGTGTGTCAGCTGCCATGAGATGGCGTCTGCAGGACCAACCAGTTTTAATAAATCAACAAAACAGCGGAAGTGCAGTTTGGAGGTTCTTTGGATTCGAGTCGGATGAACCAGGAAAGCCAAAGGACAGCAGCAAGCCGACATGCAAGAGATGCAACAGAGCTGAACAAAAGGAGCGAACATGACGAAGGTAGCGAAGCTCCACCCAGACCGACACCGGACCTGAGCAGGTTTAGAGGTCCAGACGCTGGTGACAGCAGAACTTGAAGTAGTGTTGGTGAGAGTCACCACATCGATCGCTGTTCACTTTGACGTGCTGTCTCGTTAGCGAGCGCGAGCTGAAGCTCATCGACAGTAGGGTACATATATTCAAACTTATTTGCATGCTGTTAATGTGGAAAGAAGAACTTGTAAAAGTTCTGTACCTCAAGAACAAAGTTCTTTATTTTTCTTTAAATAAAAAACATTTTGGCACCACACTCTGAGTGGTTGCTTGGTATCAAAAATCGAATCGAGCATCAATATTTTTCAAAATATCGTATGGAAGTGTGAACTCCAGTATCGTGACAACACCGGTCGGATGGATGAGGCTGAGGGAGATCCGGGAGGGTGTTCTGGAGTGGGTTCTCCTGCTACTTGGTGTTCAAACAAAAGCTTAGGCAGAGTAACTGTGGCGTCTCATCACCGCCGTGTCTCACAGGCTGGAACACGCCCCTTCACAAGCGCGCCACAGATTTTCATTACAAGTTGACAGCCGAAACCATTAAGCACTGCCTTCAGGAGCAGGAGCGCCGCGGCTCTCAGCTGCAGACACACCGACCATGTCTTCAAAGACCGAGCGCATCACCTCGCAGGGGCAGGCGGCGACTGGCCGCTGACGCTGTCGGACCAGAACTCCGGAGGGAGGCTGAATGTCTTTCAGGGACACGTAGGGTTGCAAAGGGGCGCAAATTTCTGCTAAATGTCCATGGGAAGTTAAGCTGAATTTTGGAAATATTCCAAAAAGCGCCACAACTGGAATGATCTTTAAATATTTAATATTCCAAATAATTTGATAAACATCTAACAGGAGGCATCAGATTTGAAGTAAAGGTCGCGTCTTGACAAACTGGTTGACCGTCTCGGAGGCTATGCCAGCTGCAGCTTCTTTGGTATTTGTGGTAGCTCTCTGCTGTATGCATACATTTGTATGTGCTATCTGTTACTTAAACATCACCACATTTGTTAAAGAAATTACCATGAAATCTCATCAAAACTTACCTCACTTTGTGTCGTCCGCAGGCTCAAGCGCGTGGCTTCAGTGGGCCTGGGCTCAAATGTGGGATCCAGGATTCTAGAGACATCCCTGCCTGTGATGGAGGAACGCTCAGTAGGGGGCGTCGTCTCCATAGCCCAGCAGTCGTGTGCTATGTGTGCGTGTAAGAGCATAGATATCCAACTGTACTCGCATGATATCTGCTTATTGTAGCTGGTATTATGCTAATATATGTATATAATATTTGCCATCACTGTATTGAAGTTCTCCATTCAAAGCATACCTTCAATACAGTAAAATTCCTATTTTTCCTGTTTATTCCCATGGAAAGTCTCCAAGTTTGAAAATTCCCAGAATTTTGCAACCCCAGCTACATCTTTGTCGGTCAGCTTCCCCTCGAGAGTCAAACTGATGGTATCTCAGTGTTCATTAAAGGAGCCGATAAAGTTTCTGTTGGTTCCTGTCAGTCGGTCCGCTCTCCTTCACCGTCCACCATCGTCCCCCTCACATTGCATCTTCTTGAAGATCAGACCTTCAGGACTTTGTGTGTCCAGCAGGACACAGCCAGACGGGGGCTGACACGAAACACCGAGGCCATGAGAAAACACATCTGGCTGGGCAACAGCGAACATCAGCCATGGCAGTAAGTGATTCAAGCTGATCACACCGACGTCAGAGGGGCTCTTCAGAGGGGCTCCTCAGAGGGGTCTTCAGAGGGGCTCTTCAGGGGGGCTCTTCAGAGGGGCTCTTCAGGGGGGCTCTTCAGCGTGACGGCCGGCAGCGCTCCTCCCTCTCATCAGGAGAGGAATGCAGCAGGTATCAACACGCTCATTTAAAACAACACAGGCTTGGTGTGAAATGGCCTTCCCAGATGTTAACACTGTTCAACATTTATCATCACCGCCTGCAAATAATTAGGGAATCATCTCCATTTCCTCTTTATAATTTTCTAATTACAAACATGCACACAAACTGTACACCCAAACCCAGAGCAGGAGCAGCAAGGAGGCGGCCCTGTGTTGACCCCCCCCCCCCCCCACACACACACACACACACACGCATACCAGAGAAACTCTCTTCAGCATTGTCTCCATGATGCTGGCGCACAACTCTCCCGGATATCGTGAATCACAGCGTTGTGGTCATCCCACAGATTTCTGTGTGATGGCGTTGATGATGTAAAGGGTGTGTGTTGGCCACAGCGCTGAGACACCACCACCGACACACTTCCACGCTCCGCTGGCAACTCACAGCTCTCCATTTACAGGCTACGTCCACAGGTAGGCTCGAAGGTCAAAGGGTGTGATCTATTGCATTTTTTTACAGCGTAACTTACAACCCGCGTGATGCGTACTCGAGGAAACGGTGCGTCTCAGAGCAGACTCAGTGGTTAGTGGGATTCCTTCAGCATCTCCACAGTTCCCGCGGAGCTGGAAAGTGTCCCAGCAGACCATCAGAGCAGCGCCATCATTAAAAGTAATGATGCATAATGATGCTGCGAATGATTAAATCTCTGTTTTCACAGGTTAAACATTCAGCACCTTACGTGTTCCACAGCTGAGCTGATGATCAGACGCTGCATTCATGTGTACGTGAGGAGGGTTTGCTCTCAGCCCCCGAAAGGCCGATATAGACACCGTACATCCAGCGGTGCATGGAGCTTCCAGGAGCAGTCCAAATATACAGAGGTATTCTCAAACAACGCAGGCCTGCCAACGACAACACTGCTATTTATTTATGTATTTATCTGGATTTCCTGTATACTTGTTGAGATGTTGGGCGCTGTGGGCCGGGCTATCTGAGGCCCGTTTGACCAGCCCTGGCCAGGCTGTGCCGGGTTGCATTAAGACTGGCTTATTTATCCTGGGGGCTCATAATGACACTGCTGTCCTGGTCCCTGGGATGGCTGGTCTCTCCCCCCGCCGCCTCTCCGCTCCCCCCAGGAATGATGCACGGAAACAATGGCTGCTTGGTCTGAGTTGACTGTGTGTCTACGCTTGTGAGTGTGCGTCTGCAGCATCCAGGGGGTTTTAGGTATTTGTGGGTTTTGTTCGTCACAGAGGAATCTCTGTTCCCTCGTTCATCAAACGGCTCTTTAGAGGAACTTGATCTGGAGCAGGTGCTGATGTTTTGAATGACTGTTATATTTTCTTAGATATTTGCATGAATTACCACTTAAGTCAACAACCAGCCCAACATCCTATCTGACCTGTGACTGCTGATCTCACAGACCAACGGTTTTGATTCCAACATTTGAATCAACTAAATCATTTGAATCAGTTTGACTTCTCTTCTTTTTTCCCATTTTCCTTCACGAGCCTGAGATTTCAAAATGATAGCATCTTCATTTCACATTCAGTCACTCAGGAGGGGGAGGACATGATAAATCCCTGGAGGGGGGAGAGGAGCAACCTCATTAAAGGGAGAGGAACAATCAGAGGAAAAGTGGGGTTTGATTGGTCGGCAACATTCCTCGGTATGTACCAGCTGGGAATGTTGAAATATTCTTTAAAAAGAAAAGTGGAGACATGCCAGAGCAGAAGTTTCACCGGCACACAGAAGCAGCCTGGAATGTTGCAGCTCAGGAAATCTGCGCAGGCTGAGTGTGCACGTGGAGAAGCGAGCACGCGCGGGGGGGTTTAGTCTGGTTTGCTTTGGGAAGGAAAAGATCACAAAATCTGAATGTGAAATGAAGAAAATTAAAAGTCCATGCCTGTGAATGAACCTGTGTGAATGACCAAGGACCAGGTTTTTGTTAGTGGATCGGTGAGGGCAGCCTTCCTCTGAGCTGCTGCAGCCACCACAACTCAGGCTAGAAGCTCCACTGAAACATTAAACTGCTGATTCTGAGACTCCCACAGAGCTGAAACAACAGATGAGACTATACATACATATATATATTCATATATATGTATATATACACACACATATATACATATATACATGTGTGTGTATACATACATATATATATTCATATATATGTATATATACACACACATGTATATATGCATATATGTATATATCTGTGTGTGTATATACATATATATGTGCCTATATACATATATATATATATATATATATATATATATATATATATATATATATATATATATATATATATATACACACACAGGAATATATGTATATATCTGTGTGTGTATATACATATATATGTGCGTATATACATATATATGTATATATACACACACATGTATATATGTATATATCTGTGTGTGTATATACATATATATATTCATATATATGTATATACACACACACATATATACATATATACATGTGTGTGTATATATACATATATATGAATATATATATGTATATACACACACAGATATATACATATATACATGTGTGTGTATATATACATATATATGTATATATACACACAGATATATACATATATACATATATATGTATATATCTGTGTGTGTATGCACACACACATATATGCATATATACATGTGTGTATATATACATATATGTGTGTATATGCACACATATATGTATATACACACATATACATATATATACATACATATATATGTATATACACACACATATATACATATATATACATACATATATATGTATGTATATACACACACATGTATATATGTATATATATGTATATATGTGTATGTTTATATGTGTATATATGTGTATGTATATATATATACACACACACATATGTGTGTATATATATATATGTGTGTGTATGTATATATATACACACACACACACACACATATATGTGTATATATATACACATATACATGTATATGTGTGTATATATACACATATACATGTATATGTGTGTATATATACACATATACACACTCATCCACTGTAATCAATTCCTTACACTTCCTTGTCAAATTCATATTTTTGATCTGGCAAACCAGAGGTGGTCAGTTGCCTATCAAGGAATGAAAGAGGTATTAAATCCAATATGGCTTCCGGCACGTTAGCAGTAAGATCAGGTACAGCAGGGATTCACCGAGGAAAGATTGAACAGATGTTTTGCTGGATTTGGAAAATGGTGGCAGGCGCTGGAAACGCAGTACCTTCCAGACAAGTATTGAGAAAGTATTTCTATCACAATCACCGGTGCAGCTGAAGTGGAGTCCCTGATTCATCAACGTAGCACAGCATCAGTGACTAAGAGCCAAAAACAGGTGGATCTGGGTTGGTTGGTAGACAAACATCGCTGTCGTGGTTAATGTTGTGAAACACGGTGTCGCAAACACAACTACACTCCACACCCCCTGCTGGTACCAGCCAGCATCCCTCCCTGCCCCCGATCCGGACCCTCTCTGGTTTTACAGACTGATCCAGGGTGGCCACTGTGTGTTCAGACCTGCTGGTCATGCCCGACAGGTCCTGCATATTTTCCTCAAGCAGTTTTTCATTCAAACATTAAAGGGCCAGTTTCTTAATTCTACGTACCTCACAGACTGAAACCTTCACCACAGTAACAGAAATGTGAATGGACGTGTTGTTTTTGCAGCTCAAAGCAATTAAAAATCATTTGAAATCAAAATTAGCGAGTCCTTCCAGAAACAATGTTCGGGTTTCTCTCGGCGATCCACGGAGCCGTCAACAGCTCTCAGACGAGCTATTTCTCTGGTAGGAAATGGTTCCAGTGAAGATTGTTGACAGAGAAGTCTGTGGATCATCCAGAGAAAGGAAGAAAAGTCGCAGCAGGAATATATTTCATGTTTAAGTGAAATATGGAAAAGAATAAAAATGTTAAAAATGTTTGTAATACGGTTTCTTCAGTTGGTCACAATGGCTGCCCTGCATTTCACTCTCGAAAGCATTCTTCCATTTAGCAGCATTATGGAACAATCTGTAACCCTGCACATGATGTCTCCGACTAACAAAGTCTGCATGTTGGGAACGCACAGGCTGCCAGTTTCTCTTCTCCTCTGTTGTTCTAAGCTTGTTCTCTGCCAAAGCTCTGCAGAAGTGAAGAAAAGGGGCAAGCAATCCTCTTACGAACAACAGCTAAGACCTGGGACATGTTTTAAATTTGGACACTAATGTTGGCTGTTTTTATGGCCCTTCTGTAATATGTTTTATGTGCCTCCCAAACACTGGAACGAGGCCTGCCCCCCCACCCCCACCCAATATCCATCTCATACATCACATGGAGGAGCTGGATGTCAGCACGCCCGGGTCCCCTGCCCCTCTCCAGCTAGAACTAAGAGGCACACACCTCAATATGGGGTTGTGGAGCAGCACAGCGGCAGGAGGAGCCGGAGGTGGAGAGGAATCCTATCCAATCATGTCATGAGACATTAGAGAGGTCATCATCCACTCAACACATCCAGCGAGTCAAAGATTTTGCTGATCCAAGCAACAAATTGCTGGCCCTTTAATTAAAAACAGAGCATATTTGTGGACATGAAATGGGATATCTAATCTCCAGTCGTGGTTGGAAAGAAGAGGGAATGACTCAACCAACTCTATTTACCAAAAATATTGTTAAGTGTGTTTTTCAAAACAGCTGAAAAGTGCGCTGGAGTTTGGTTCGCTCTCGCAGAACTTTTGCACATCTGCTATTGCAATACATCTGCTTCTATTTGCTGAAGAATGCCGTTGATGCAAAAGTAATATTTCCATTTGATTTAATAGCTTTTGTCTCATGTATTACAAATTAAAATGATAAGAATGAGCTCACAAGGTAAAGTGTACGTGGAAACCGAGATGATTTCCCCCTTACAAACCTGATGAGGTGCAAAAAACAACTAAAAAAACAACACACACACACACACACACACACACACACACTGCATGGACATAAATATGGTGTGAATAATATGAGAGTTCGGGGATGACGCTTCTACAGTTTCAACTTTCTCTCCTGGTGAAAACAGGCCTTCTCTCACAATGGCGGGATTAATGGTGAACACATGTTCGAGGAGGACACTGTCTTCCAGTGGCTGCAATTTAGGATTAGTGGAAACAGTCTGATGGAAACAGCTCAGCTCCCACTCTGCCTTTCACTTAACCTCCCCCTCCTCCCAAGCCCTCTCCTCATTTTAAACCCCTCATTCATTTCCCTCAAATCACCAGTTGAGTTTTCAGCCTCATGCTTGACGTGGTTTTTCTCCGGGGAGAAAGATAAACAAGACAGACACAAAAATGAGGTGAGGGAGAGGGGAGGACAGATGAGTCTCTGGATGCTGGAGACTGGAGCTCCACGGCAGGGAAACGCGCTGGCCGTCAAGCTCTCTACCGCTCCAACATTAACAGTGACAGGCTCACACACAAATTACACACATGTACGCTCTCTGTCCTTGAAGCACATACTGCTGCAATGACATCGGCTCGAACTGTCAGAGGGACACACACACTCGCACATATGATATCATGATAATCCTTCTCAATCCAGGCTACTGTCATGGAGGTAGGAAACCCTGCCAAGGACATGTGAGAACTGACACCTAACCAGAACAAATAAACCGCACCGTAAGTTTTTCCCCACTGCAGGAACTGAGAGAAAATGGAGGAAAGAGAAACGGGGTGAGTGGAGAGAAAAGCTAGAGAGGTTTAAAGGGGAGAAAAGCCCACAGCACGCGGCCCAGAGTGTGCCTCGCGTGCAACGGCCTCCCACCCACAGCGCCAGTCTCCAGGCTGCTGCGCCGGGCTCGCTGAACCTGACACATGAAGACCAGCACAGAGGGCAGGAACGAGAACAGGTCGTGATAACAGAGCGAGCTGAGACCAGGACTCTTGCTTGAGGAGCGCAAACAAGACGGAAATATAGCGAGCAAAATGGCTTGAAGAAGAAATTGGGAAAGTGGGAAAGCGGGGATGAGGTTGCCTTTGCAAAAGGAACTGATGGATCTACGGTGTTGAGAACACTGACAGCGTTTTGCGTTCACAGCAAACATCTCACTGAAGCTGCCTGATGCAAAGCTACATTAGCAGTGGACCCAAAACCCCTCACAGCAGCACTCACGCACGAGTCAATCAGCTCTGCAGCAGACACGGACGTCAGCAGCTGACACACACACAAACGTCCGAATGTACTGCACTCGTCTCAGTATTGTTGAAAAAGGCCCTCAGGTTTGGAGCAACCTTAGTAGAGAACTACAAATGTCCTCGTCACACCTGTCTTTAAAAAGGACACTCCCAGTCATGATTTATTGGATCTTTTCTTTTCATCTTCCTCTTCTACATGCAGTTTTCTTCTTTCTCTTTAGTTTGTTTTTTTTCTCAGATTGTTGGTGTCCAGACAAATGGGACTATGTTAGGAGTAGGGTTTAGTTTAGGGTAGGGATTAGCTTAGTCTAGGGCAGCTCTCAGGATGTAGACCAACAGGGCAGCTCTCCATACGTGGGTCATACGTGTGTGATTGTCTCTTTGTTCACACACCGCTGACCACTTTCCTGTGCATGGACCCCATTTAGGAGCTTTCTAGCCTCTCAGGGTGACCCATTTTCACATTCAGAGTGGAACTATATTATTGTGTACTCTGATGTCAAACTACTGATGTGAAATATATGATTGACTGATTGATTGATTGATTGTCAGACCTGCATTCACCATGCGGTGGGGGGCGGTGGGAGCGTGTTGACTCCAGCAGCAACTCCTCCAAATTTTCTCTATCTCAGCCACGAATTCAAGCCGTGTGCCTTCAAGCAGACCTGTAATTTTGCTGTTGGCCTCAAGTTTGACGAGCGCTCGGCAGCAGATAGGAGCCCGAAGCTGCCCGGCTCCTCCCAAACTAAAAAGGAGGCAACACAGAGAGGCTGAAACCCATTTATTCGTATTTAGAATATGGAATCTTTCAAGTACATAGTGACCTTTTACACATGGCTAATGGAGGTCGAATATGTTATATAGGTAAAACTCTCTGGCTCGTCACTTCAATGATTCTGTGCTGAAATGTCTTTATGAATCCTGGGTTTTGGTTCCCACAGTAGACACACATTGGTCATGAATACAATCCAGGGCACAAGTGGCCTCTGGGCCAGGCGGTCCTGACAGGCCTTCAAAACTGACTCTCTCAAGACGGGATCTCCAACAAGTGGCAACATCTCCACAGGGGAACACTTTTACAGGCCCGAATGGGAACACATGAGGTGAGTGTGGCCAAAAGTTGAGGCAAAATGGGGAGGCAAGGGAAAATCTACAATTAGACGACATGTTATGGTGATGGGATGGAGGGAAAATGAGGGGCTCCGGCTGTAGATGTGGACTGTGGACAGTGGGGGAAGGAGGCCCATGCCTGACCTCAGCTGCCGCTGCGGAAATTATCCTGCCAATTATCCAGGACGTATTTCCCTCGTGCTCCAAACACTCAGCGGCAAAGTTTTACGGCCCTAGGAAACTTTCTGTGTTGTTTTACTGCAGTGACCTCACTTTGGTTAGCATGCTCTGTAGCTCTGCTAGGAAGGCAGAGGGGCTACTGCATGTTACAACCCAAAAGGATGACATCAACACTAAAGTCAGTTTAAAAGACCAGTGTGTAGGAAGTAGTGACATCTAGTGGTGAAGCTGCAGATTGCAACCCATCACCCCCCCCCCACCCCCCACCCCAAACACACACACACTGTTGCACAGAGAGGACAGGAAAACTATCACCATGGTAAAGTGCATCCCCATATCGCTTCACTGTCTGGGCTGCAGAGGAGTTCCTTCCTCCGTCTGGTAGAAATACAGCAGCAAGTCCAGCACCTCTCACCAAACCACCTGAAGCCACCAGCATTGGGCCCCACACTACTAGTGATTAGCAACTGGGAGCTGCGCACCCTCCAGTTCTTGAGGTGGGAGTTTGCATTCACTGCTGGCTAGGCTTTGAATATCCCCCCCGGGGGAGTGGGTGAGTAGGGGACATGCCAGCATTTGTGGGGAAAGCTAAAAATGTCAGTCACAACATTGGCCATTTAGGTCGGCGCCAGATGTGATTCAAGTGACGGATCGATGGTTGTCATGCTGGCAGTTTTGGTGCCAACATGCTGGCCTTCAGGCTACGACCTCCTGCACGCAGTCGTGCCGGCTGATGAGAAGAAGGCCGGTTGCACTGTCTTGCATTCTAACAGGAGAATGAAGCAGATTTGCTCGTTAGCTGTTCTTACATACAGTAAGTGCTCTGAACTGGGAAGCAGAACATTCCTTAAAGGGAAATTTCCCAATTCCCAGCTGCTCGCGAACACAATGAGCTCTGATGGCCGATCACATCTGGTGTTCAAATAAGAGGTTGATATTGATCCATTTCTAAGGCAGACAATAGCTTGGTGGTGGCCAGTATTTAGGCTACTTCGTAGTCCAGCGAGTCTTCATCCCAGCTGGGACTGGACCATAAATGCACTATCTGTCATGTTTCCAGTAGCAAAAAATCGGTTCAATTTCTATTAGACTCACCAGACATCCCGACACGTCTCTGACACTTTGTTCCTCGTGTATTTTTCTTCTAAGTCACAGTAGACAAAAAGTGGTGAGTCGTATACTTTCGGTACAACAGAGACCGCAGCGGTCGCTGTGGGAGGAAAATCAAATCCTGATCTGCAATTGGTTGCTGCCTCAGTGGGGTTGCAGCAAATTTACATAAAGTTAAACTCTCCTCAACTTCAAGTCGTCGCTCTGGTCACTGGCATCACGGTGCTCCCAGCTGCCAAGCCGTCTGAAGCCGTTCCTTGCCAGCTCTTATTGAAAATGAGTGACTGCTGGCTGCGCTCGGTGCGAGTGCACTGAAAGAGCTCAATCCATGGTATCTGAGTGCAAGCGTGCAGTTTTGAGCAGGAACAGAGCAAATCTGCACGCGAGCAAGACTTTGAGTTTGAGGAATGGAGTCTGAACAAAAACATTGCAAAATATGAATCAAGAAACATGCTCTCAAATTCAACCACCAATCAGATGAACAGGCAGCGGGTCGTCATCAACAACTCATCACAATAATTTCTGCTCTTTTTACATTTTTGCTTGTTTTCTTTATCTTTTGACAGGTTCCGAACCTACTGCTATGGAGTAATCAGACCAAAGCCGCGGTTGATGCTTTCAATCACACTTGCATCTGCAGGCTTGACCTGCTTTACCTCACGCCCACAACAGGCCGATACACGCAGGTTAGCCTGTGCGAGGGGCTTTCTGGAGGCCTGCTGTGCCGCCGGCCTGCATGTGTGTACTCTTCTCCTTGCATGTGTAACACAAACACAGCAGGAGCACACAGGCGAGCACACAGGCGAACACACAGGCGAGCACACAGGCGAGCACACAGGCGAACACACAGGCGAACACACAGGCGAGCACACAGGCGAGCACAGGTGAACACGGGTCAGTAAGTCCTGGGCTCAGATGTCTGAAAACACTGGCTTGATATGCACTGACATCAGCTGTAATAGTGATGATACAACATTTTTATCTGCCCCAAATTCCAGGTGAAAGCCCTGAGACTGTATATGAACAGCATACACACACTCACACACACACACACACACACACGCGCGCGCGCGCGCATGCACAGACGTTTACAGGCGACTGACAGCCAAGGAGGGGAAAGGGGAAACAGGTAACAGCCTTTGGAAAACTCTCAGTCTTTCTTCTCAAGCTGTGGGCCAATCACAATGATGTAAATTGTCCATCACAGCCAATCAAATGCCCTGGAATTCTAGCTAGAAGCAGTTAACTGTATCTGTTTTTACAACTGCAGCTGACTGACACGCTGTTGGCTCACGCCGGCTCGGAGCGCCAGACTGGATTCTGTCAGCTGAGATCAAACTACAGCGGTGCCCACATTCAACGAAGCCAAGCAACTGATTTGTAAATTGAATTATTCATCAGTAAAACAAATTCACTGCATATCAATTTGTCTTGGAGACATTGTAGGGAAACACTGACAACACAGTCAGGGAAGAACATGCTATAAGGACCCGTACTCAGCTGCAGAGACCAAGTATAGGACAGGTAGAGACAGACAGGCTCCTCAACGCAGCTGAACCCTCAGCGTCTCCGCAGCGGTTCAAGAGCGTATCGCCTTGTGACAGTGAATACTCACTAACCAATGGGATTCTGACATTTAAAGCCCTTCACTCACCAAACCCTGTTTTAATATAGACGATAGACGTATCACATTCATTTTTCACAGGCAACAGAGCACGATTAATAACCCTGATCCATCCCAGTGAAACCATATGGGACTGCAGAACAGGATCCAGCAGTCAAATCATTACCATCAGTCCGTGTGCCTACAGGAGCGCGCCAGTCGCAGAAAAACACGGGGCAGCTCTGCTGCTGCACTCAAAACAGACGCCATGGAGATCAAGTTTTCTTCTTTGACTCAATTAGCATGAAAACAAGAAACAGAGACAGAATAATTAACATTTGAGAAATTTAAAACCAGCAGGCCTGGTAAACTGGCTAAACCACCCCCCTGCCAATTTCTTAGGTACAACAAGATAAAAGTAATAAAGTACAAAATGAGAGACCTGCAATAAACCCTAACCTAATCAACCTTAATTCAAGTAAGCCAGGACAGGTTACTACTGAAAGAAGTCCCTCTCAAACAGATGAAGAGCCAGGCATTCTAACCCTGCTCAAGGGAGGATTTATTGTACAATTGCTGTGTCAGATGAACTGGTGAGTGAGTGTGTGTTCCATCGAGACGGTCCGAACAAGACACCACACTTGAAGCAGGTTAGGCTGATCAGATCAGCTCTGCCTCCGTCACAGACCGGCTCGGCCTGCGAGCGACCAGATCGGTCTGCTGCACCTCCTGTTTGGTACTGGAGGAGGAAACTGCACCGATCCCCTGTGGCTGCGGAGCAACGGTGTCGTTAAAACAAGGCAGTCATCACCAGAAACCATCCAGTCTTATTATTTATATCCTTGGACAGAAACTGTGTTAACACTTTTAATGATGCCTCCATTCCCAGCAGATTCTCTCCTGCCGCAATAAAACAGCATCTGAAAAACCTGCATCTCATAAATTGTGTCTGTGAAGTGTTTTTCCGTCATTATGCTGCACAGTGTGTCAGTGCTCCCTCTGAATGTGGCGGTCAAAATATTAGAAGCACATCTCAATATAATAAACTCCAGTTCAATCTGCAGCCTCAGTAGTCAACATGCAGTTCAATTAATTCTTCTCTGGCAGAGACCAGTTTTCTCCTGTCTGAGGTCGGACCGGACACACAGCTGGGGAGTCTGTAATCCCTGAAGGTTTCAGACGGAGCAGCCGGGGCCCGGGGCCCGGGGCCCGGGGCCGGCGATACCTGCAGAGCAGCACTGTCTGTTTTCATGCAGATTAGATGTCAGAGCACATGGCAGCAGAGGAAACAAGCAAAGCTACGTCGGAAATTGATTCAAAAATAAATCTGGCCAGATATATTATTAGCCCACAGAACGATTCCAGTCATATCGATGTCTTAAGTGAGATCGAGAGAAGGAAATGGACAGAGAGGTTTATGAATGGCTGCAGCTCAGCTGTGATACGCTTCTCACTGCTGTGGCATTTTCTAGAAGGTGTGTGGAACAGACTTTAACGCTGGTAGTTTTACTGCAATTCCTTCTGCATGCAGTACCTGGTGGAGGGCGTCAGCAGTCAGTCTGATCGAACTCGACTGAAGCCACACAATGAAAACTGTAATAAAACAAGTGGGCATTTATGAGCTGTGTTAATAATGTGAGTATAAATTAGTTCCCTGTTTCTCCTGACAGTAACCTGGAGAAACCAGAGCTGAAGGGATTCAGGAGTGCAGCTTTTTAACAGCCCGTTTGATAGATGGCCCAGTCCTCTCCCTCACAGATCGACGGGCAGAGACCGATGGGACGGAGCCAGCCAGAGAGATGTGGGACAAAGACCTTGGAAGTTAGAATGAGGGGGAGAAGAGGAAGTGGACGTGGAAATGTAATAGAAAGTCATGGAAAGCTGGAGAAGAGAGCTCTATTTATAAATGCATGTGCTACATCCCAGCATGGGGGCCTGCACTGGCCTGACCACAGAGAGTTCCCACTGAGGGACGGGGGGTTCAGTCCAAAGGTAGAAGGGGACAGTCCAGGGAGGTAAATGGGGGTGGGGGAGTCCTCCCAAAATTCTGATTGCTAGAAAAACACAAATCGCTCATTCATTTTCCTCCTCCTCCAAAGCTTCGTCCCTCTCTCACTTAGCCAAGGAAATGATCAGTGACTGCTGTTTAAGCAAAGGCAGAGGCAGGACCGATCCTGGACACAGGCTCACTCAAATATGGCGTCACCATGGAAAATGCACGTCCATCCAAACATTCGGTCCTGTATAATATCAATACCTAACTGGTAACTGAGGGAACCAGAAAGTCCCTGACACGAGAGAGCACAGGACAAACATGAAGCGCTTGCAGGCCCGTCCATCCGTGGACGTGTCCACCCGTGTGGAGGCAGCGAGGCTAACGGGGACACACCAGACCTCCGGCTGCATCACCTTCCTCTGCACTCCTCCTATCATGGATGCAATCACGTCTGAAGGTGAGAGAATTTTCCTTCCTTCAGCAAATTCTAATTTTCCCTTCAAGCTACCATTCCATATTTTTCCACATTAACATCCAGCTATGAATATGAATGAAAGCTTGTCACAGAAATTCTATATCACTCCATTTTCCACGCTGATTGTGGCGACTGAGGCATTCCAGACGGCCGCATGTCATTAGGGGAGCCTAATCCCACATTACGCTCCGTGACTGAGACGTGGCTTAATGATTCCACTATCTCCTCCATTTAGACGACCGCTGCCCCCCCCCCACACACACACACACACAAAGTCTAACTCACACGCATGTTTTCAGTCCATTCATAGCCTTGAGAACCCACCTCCCAACACATTTCGTGCCTTTAGGACACTGACTAACACGAGTACAGCTCCAAGTGTCAGACACATACGACACTCATTTTATTGGGTGATTTACTGGTTAACAATTCCTGCTGGAAGCCACCCAGCATTACAGAATGAATGGAATGAAATCTAAACATAAATCATCTCACTGGGTCACTCTGTGAGGAGAGCCTCCAGCCTCGGGAACACATCCACACATGCGCACCACCGAGGCCAAGGATGGATTCGGTGTAGAAAAGACACATTCTGCCAGATATATCGTAACTTTTACTGCTGTTGGCTTGTGTTGCACTTAACACCCTTTACTTCGCTCACAGTGTATCACTCAGCGGCACCTCAGCTCACTGCACGACTGATAGTGCGAGCAGGAATGCAGGGGTCATCACGTGGAGGTCAGTAGGGTGCAGCTCCCACCTACAGCCAAGTCATTCATAAGCTTTTATACAACATCCATTTAAAAATGTGCTTGCATGCGACAAAGACTCTGAATCTCATGAACATACCACATGAAACCAAAACGACCTTCCTTGAGTGACCTCCGTTCACTCGTTTCCAGCAGGTTTGTTCCGTCACTGTACTTTGATCAAAATAATCTTTTGAAAGCACTTGTATGTGCCTCCGTTCTCATCTGCTCAATAAAACCATTCAAGTCTGCATAAAAGGCATCGCTCTCATTTTCAACGACCTCAGGAAGACCTCTGATGTGCTGCCTGGGCTCAACATGGAGGAACCCCCAGCCTGCTGGACACGCCCCCTCACCGACTCAGCTGGGGGCCCCTGTGCACGGTGCTTTCAGTTTGCCTTCACGCAGTAGCGGAGGCTCATGGCACTTGGAGGGTCAGCAGCTAATTGGTCCCCGGGGGGGCCGAGTCCTCCAGCTGAGCAAATAGAAGAGGTGGAGTCTGGCTGCTCGTGATCAACAGGCTAGCGCAACGCAAGCGGGCTCCCACTGGCCATTTGTGGCGGAGCTTGATGAAAGTTAAACGCCTCCAACAAACACTTCAACAAAAATAAATGCAGAGAAAATCAATTGTGAGTCTTTTAAAACTGGATGAGACTCAAGTGAGTATCCTGGTGGATCACGTCCAGTGGATCACGTCCAGTGGATCACGTTCCTCCGCGTTCTGCAGACATACTGGAATCAGTCTACCAGCTCAGGAGTTGAAGGCTTGCATGAATGAAGCAGACATTTATTAAAGATCATTCAACAAATGTAAATGTGTTGCTCTCACATCAACGTGATCCTCAGGAACTCATGTTTCCTCATCAGGCAGAGCTGTGAGCAGCAGAAAAAGGCCCTTTGGGCCACTGGGGTCCATTAAGAACCAGAATTCGAGTGTGTCAGAGTGACCCCTTGGGCTGGACGCTCCTCCTGTTGCTGGTTCGGTCTGATGAGAAGCATCACACCTTCCAGCTGCAATTTAATCCATGACTGTACACATGACATTAAAATAGTCTCACATGCTGAGCAGGATGTGTGACACAGACCTTATATAACACTATCTGGTCAGGAGCTCCTGTCAGCACGCGCGTGTGTGTGTGTGTGTGTGTGTGTGTGTGCGTGCGTGCGTGCGTGTGAATAACTCCTGAAAACGAAGGCCACTTAAGAGGTGAAGTTTTGAGTTTTTGGTGCCAGCAGCCTTGATGGTTAAGTGGAAGCAGCTGAGAAGTGATCCTCTGGAACCATCGCAGGGTGGAAATTTGGTATCATTTCTAAAATGTTTACATTGGAAATTTATATGCAGGTAGAAAACACACTTCATTAGCATATTTTTGTCTTGTGACTGAACTAAGAAAAAACAAAAAACCCACCACGGCTCGAAACCTGAACTCTGAGCTCATTTTGTTCACTGTTCGTTGTTTTAGAGCTAAGCTTCATTTATCTTTACAGACTACTTCAATAATCAGGTCACATCTTCTACATATGACAGAGCTGCACGCTAGCAGCCATACGGACCGACTTGCAAAGTGGCGAAAGATGCCGTCCTCAGGAGAAATGTCAAAGTCTCCTTGGTTGCAAATGAGCCATAAAATAGAAGCGAAAATCTCTGGCATCTGCTCTTCAAAAGAGCCATCGGGGAGTCTCGGCTTTCTCTTGGTTACATAAACATTGAAGCTTTAAGGTCCAAATGCCTTTAACAGTGCAGCTACTGGCCTGACAGTTACCTCCCTCCCTGTTTGCACAAGCATCCCCTATAGGTTGGGTAGCCTGACTCACACCGTATCCTCAAATGACCAAGCAAAAAAGACCAACAACGAAAAAGAAGAGGTTTGTGACTATACGCTGGGAAACAATAAACATTCCCAACCCAGTTTCAGGAGAAACTGGATGATGTGAGGTCCACATGTTACTGCATCAAGGTCTAATAAGATTGCAGGAAAGAGTAAATTACAAGGGAGAAAAATAAAGGTTGTAAACAGAATTAATGTTGACAGAAGAGGCTAAATAAAGGATTTATGAGAAAATGAAATGTAGAAGCAACAGAGAGGCTGAGAGAGGAGGGACAGCGTCATGCTCCTGTGAACATTCCTAGCCTGAGAAAAGACAACAGCAGCTCTTGTTCGATGTATTTACATCTTTGAGCATCGTGTTTAACGAGGCCAAGAACTTTCCCAAAAGCAGAAAAATGAGCTTTGTTTTCATGAGTGAGAAAAGGAGAATGTGAGCATTTCCTTCGACGTGAGCCAGCAAGTATTTCAGAAGTGATGGTACGTGTGTCTGAAACGTGTGTGTGTCTGTGTGTGTGTTTACACTGCTGGAAGTGGAGAGCGGAATCTCTTCACCTGGCGGTGGTTCCTGAGGTGTCTGTTGTGATCCCATTAAAAGGCAGACAGGCTCTGGCACCTTCACCAGAAAACCAGAGGACTTCACTTACAAAACGATCCCCACATTAGAGCCTGGAACGCAGGCCAAATCCCTGCAAACCCCTGCTGAATTTACTCCGGGGGCAAACGGTTCCCTCGCTAAACTCCTGATAGCTGATTGCTCTGGCAGGGTTCAGGTGGATCTGCTGAGTGGCCTCCAGCCCAGTTTCCACTCCATTCAACTTTCCACTCAGACCTAGACTTGCCTCCACACCTCCCTCTCGTCTCTTTTGCTTTACATTCCAGCGCTCACTTTTCACATCCTCCTCCTCAGGCCTAATCCAAAAGACACAATCCCTCAATTCTCCACCATAGCAGTAGGTGTTTGAGTATCTATCTGTCTTCCTGATGCTCTTCCCGTCGCTCCTCTGGAGCTTCCTTTCAGCTTCCCACCATCCACCGGGACTGAAGCTTCCCCTGGAGCCTCCTGCTGGATGGGACTGACCAGGGAGGAGAAATGACGTTCAGTACGGGAGAGACCAAACCAAACTCAACAACCCCGCTCACTGACGTATCCCCTTCACTAATAGCTCGAGTGAGTCAGGGTCGGCGTTAAAGGACCGGGAACTACATGGCCCAGTCCATCATTACACGATCCCGCCGCAGCTCTCCACGGCACTCGTCCTGCTGCACGCCTGCCCGTTTCCAGGAAAGCTGAGAGGTTTTACTGGCAACACTGCGATACAGAGGTCTGGGGATCAATGGCTGGCTCGCCTCCAGGGCTCACTCTCCTCTCTAAACAGTACCCTTTCACATAACTCACACACTTCTCTGTCAAAGTGTACACACAAGCATGCGTGAACATAGGAAAACACACAAGCGTAACCCTTGCATCACAGTCTGCTGCTCCACCGGGGGATGAAGCCGCGCCGCGGGCCTGCAGAGGGGATCAAAGTAGCAGAGAATGGACTGAGTCTCGGTTTCATTATCCTGCTGTCCCAGCCCAGTTGTGTTTACAGGCCTGACTGAGCTGCACTGGAGGCCGGTCACCGGCTGCTCACTTATCGTTTGTGCACCATCCAGACCAATAAAACTCATAACCATACATAGATAAGCTGCCAGAGCCTGCAGGGAAAATCACTCTTGCATGTAATTAAAGCAAAGACAAAGCAAGTAAAATCACAGCATCAGATTCACACAGTGGAGCTGTGGATTAAAATGATGACCACCGCGCGCGTGTGTGTGTGTGTGTGTGTGTGTGTGTGTGTGTGTGTGCGTGTGTGTGTCCACATTTACTTGCTTGTTAGTGTGAATGAACATTGGATAGTAAGAGACAGCTGTTTTTTGAAGCGGAGACTTAAATCATACCTGTGTGTCCTTTGGTCTTCAGCAAATCAGGTGAGGCGAAGGTCAAAACCGGAGCTGCGAGAAACAAATGGAAAATATGTCATGCAGCTGTAGCCAGACGCTGAGGTAACCTGGGTCATCCTCAGGTCACCTCCGGAAATCTGTAGCAGCTCAATGACAAAAGAGATGCAAAATCTATAGGGGATGCAAAGTGCAAATTGAGCTCAAATCAAAGGGCGGGGGCACGTGCCAGTGCTGCCCACTGGGACGATAAGAGACTGTACAGACCAGCGGGGGCCTTTTTAATTCCAATGATAAACATTTTATTTACAAAGCAAGAGAACTTGCTGGTTCTCTGCGTGCAGACATGGGGTGGAACCTTAGCAGTCATAAACATTTGAGAGGAGTTTGTGGCAGAGATGAACATGTTTTTAAAAAAGAGGGCTATTATTATGGAAACTGATGATTTAGAACAAGACTGAGCAGGAACAACCACCATAAAACAGAAGAATAAATCTGTCTTGTTTCTGCGGGCTAATTTGCTTCGCACCCAGTAGCGTCAACACACTAAACAAACAAATAAATCAGCAGCACCAAATTCTCTAAACAGCTAAAGCTCGTGTTGTATGTCAGTGGCTAACGAAGCTCAATGTATTCAGGGAAACACTGCAAGGGAACGAGAAGACAGCAGGGACCAGAACTCACGATTACATTTCAAATCTCTCAAGACAGCGACAGACCAGGCGCTGGAACTGTGAATGAGCAGTGCTTTCCTGAATGAACAGAACACACGAAATTAAAGTGGCGGTCCACCACTGATCACTCTGTCTGTACGCTGTGAAATTATCTATGTGTATTGAGTCGTACTAACTAGAGAACATCTGAGTCTCACTACTTAACTAGGAAGGTTAAAAAAAAAGCCTAACTGGTTCAGCATTCACCAGGTAACTAGTGAGAACACTACAGCTAACTAGTTAATTAGTGAGTTAATTCCATGTATGACTAGTCAAGAATAGTCAACTAGTAAAAATGTTGGCATTCAAAGTGCATTCCAGATATCACAAGTGCATTGAAGACTGACTAGTGGGGACTCTGGTGCTGATGAGACCTCTATTAATACTAGTTGGAATGTGACTAGTAAGAGTTTTAGACCAACTAGTCCAACAAACTTATAATCTACTGCATCAACTAGTGGGGAAAAAGTCCCAAATACTGCTGACAGAGACCCCACTAGTGGTGACAAAAACTCAACTAGTGAGCATAAAATGTTGACACATGGTGACAAAGAATCATCTCGGAGTGATGAAGACCCAAATTGTGGGGAAAAAGACAGAACTATATGTGACAAATGCTAAACTAGTAGGTGGCAGCCCGGTGGAGCAGTGGTCCTCCCTGTGGCCCCCAACAAGAAGGTTGTGGGTGGAGCCCCGGCTGCAGCACGGGGTCTTTCTGGGTGAGTCTCCATGTTCTCCCTGTTCCTGCTGGGTTCTCTCTGGTACTCCAGCTTCCTCCACAGTCCAAAGACATCAAGAGGGACCAGGTTAATCCAGACTCTAAATTGACCGTAGGCGTGGCTGGGAGAGCCAATGGTTGTCTGTCTCTATGTGTTGGCCCTGCCATGGACTGGTGACCTGTCCAGGGGGAAGGCTGCTGGGATAGGCTCCACCCCCACCACCCTGAACAGGAGGAGAGGGAGAACATGGAGGGATGGATGGATGGTTAAACTATCATTGCTAAAAGCTTAATTAGTGGTGATAAACACTTAACTAATGGTGATAAAGTCTTCACAAGTGGTCATAAAGACAAAACTAGTGGTTACAGAGACCCAACTTGTTGTGAAAAGGGCCAACTAGTGGTGAAAACTACACCAATAGTAGTGACAAAGACTTAACTAGTGGTGAAAACTACACCAATAGTAGTGACAAAGACTTAACTAGTGGTGAAAACTACACCAATAGTAGTGACAAAGACTTAACTAGTGGTGAAAACTACACCAATAGTAGTGACAAAGACTTAACTAGTGGTGACAAAGACCCGCTGTGACTGCTGTCAGAAGGTTGACGCACATCTGCAAGTAGAGAACTTCACTGGTGATGTCATCCCAATGGTGTTTTGCAGAGGACCTCGGTGTCCCTGAGGACCCAATGTCCCATCCTCATGTCAGCAGAACAACTCCACTAAAGCTGCTTCATCTTCAAGTGAGCTGAACTAAGGAAACAGTCTGTTAACCCCGTAGGACAGTCTCTTTGTGCTTTATATAGTCGATTTTTCCACCACAGCTGAAGAAACTGAGGTAGAAAGGTGAGTCCATGTACCAATCATCAGAAATCATAATTCCAGGCATGAGCACAGATAACATCAAACCAAAGACAAGACTATTGAAGCTTTATACATCCCAGATCTTTTGAAAGACTACTTTTCCCTGCATGCTTCACTGAAATCAAATTGTGTTTCACTCAAGCATGTGGGGAAAAGTAGTCTTTCAAAAGATCTGGGATGAATAAAGCTTCAATAGTATCGTCTAGTATCCTGATCCACAATAATATAGTACACTCTAGCGTTTCTACGTGCTTTCTTGCAAGCAAAGAAAAACAAGTTTGAACTACCCTATTGCTTTTGGCTTTTATTTTGAAAATATTTTTGATTGGGTTCTTCTTCTGTTACTTCATAAAATGTATATATAGTTTTGTTTTTCGCTGAAAAAAGGAAACCTGAACACGTGAATGAGCTAACAGATAATAATTCGATACTTTGTTTTCACTGTTGTCACATTTGGTTCTACATGGATAGTGGACCAGAACCTGGCAGGTCACGGTGGAACTCCTGCTGGACCCTGATTAGATGTAATGCAACATGTCTGAGGCCCCGTGGAGAACCAGGAAGAACAATGAGGTGCAATCCATCCCAGCCTCCATTCACTACCTGCAGTCCATGGCAGCATCTCTGCCAGGATTTGTGTTGGGACCCATCCATCACTTAGAGGTGACAGGCTGATATCTAATAGCTGATATTAAGGTGAGGAAATGTTTACACGATGGCTGCTTCCCAGACACTTTTGGCTCCTGAGCTGTCCATGTCCACAAGATACTTTTACCACATCTGACCACGCCTGCGTTCAGGCTTTCATCATTTACTTCCACCACTCCGTACCACCGTAACAGTATTCTAAATATCGTGGTATCACAATCATGAAAATGTCTTGATGTTGTCGTGGGTACGTGACGGTTTCTAACTACAGGTATTCTGGGCCAAAGTTTCGTTTTTTTCTCCTTCCAAAGTGGAGCAGAGCTGAGTGAAGTGGAACTACAGTTCCCATCAGCCCCTGTGTGCTCATCATCCTTTATGCTGTGCTCAGTAGAGGAGCGAAGACAACAGATGCTGCTGCTTTCTTTATGCTGTTGTGGTTCGCAGCATAGAAGTTTGCAGTCATGCACCTTAACACTGGCCGCCACTCATCACATAACAAAGAGAAGAAGAAGCAGAGGAAGAAAGAGCAGGGAAAGAAGAAGCAGAAGAAGAAGTAGTCGAAGAAGACACTGCGACTGCCCAGGGAGAACAGGGGAACAAGGTTTGTGACTTGCTACGAGACGGACAGGTGAGCAGCACTGTCAGACTGAGGTGACACACAACCGGACACCAAACATATGAGGAGCCACTCCCCCTGGAAGCAGCTGAGTAACCAGGCTGGAGCCAGAGAAGAGAAGGATCCTGGCTGGTCCTGGGACTGGTGTTGACCCAGTCCAGCTGGGGACACTATCTTATTAGACAAAGGGACATTTAGATCTCTGGTACCTCGTCCTGGTTCCTCGAACCTCTAACTGTGATTGGAGCCACTGGAATGTTGTTGGCTCATCGTCCAGGCCAAAATGAGCCTCTGTACAACATTCATGTGTCTTATTTCTTCTTTTGATATGCCATTCAATCCTTCCGTAGGTTTGTGGCGGAGGTCTTATCCTTCAGTGAGATGTCGATTTCATTAGATCCCTCGTGAATGGCCTTCACTCATGTAGCCCCTTCTCTGCCCAGCGGCACGAGAGACTGGGTCTGTCACACTCACACTGACGGTGGGAGCTTCCACTGCAGGCGCCCAGCACCTCATCAGGAGCAGCTTAGAGGTTCCGTGTCTTGCTAAGGGACCCTTGGACTCGTTCTCTGGAGGAGTCGGTAAAGACTCTGAATAGGGCTCCGAACACACCCACAACACTTTTAAAAAGGTTCCATGGAGACAGAATATGCTGTATACATTCATACCATCAGTAAAAATTGTACTAATACGAATCATGAAAATACATACATTACTCCTCGAGCAAACCACGTGAAAACTTCCTGTGAGCCTGCAAATGCCAGTGGTAACAAAGTGCACCTTTGCTCCTCAGAAAGAGCTTTGACATGTTCCCCAAACACCTGCACACATTCCATTTGAACAAGATCTATGGTAAGTGCCTACAGCACTGCACCAAGAGAGGTAAACAACACGCCACGTGCCTGGACGTATACTCCAGGATGTATCCTTCACATGCACTCTCTATGCACTCACACTGCAATGTGCAGATGCATATAAAACATACATACACACATTTGGCAGACAGACCCGGTGCAGTCCTGTCTTCAGGCAATGAGTTGAGAGTATGAGATGAGGATTTGTGTGAAAGATTGGACCGGCTCAGAAGCCCCTGTGCATGAAGCCTTGGAAGGCACACGTGGGACTCGTAATTGTATGAGATACAGCCTCTTACTGGATCAAGACAGCTTTCTGGCACCGTAATAAAAGCAGGAGATCGGCATTTTGCTGCCTTCATTCTGTCTGTGGCACTTTTATTTCGATAGCCCCTTTGAGTACTCGCACTACAACTGCCATATGCCAAAGTATGCAGAATGTCATGAACCTGTGTTGTTCAATACTTTGCAGAAAGTATAAATCAGATCTAATAAAGAGTGGAAAAGACCTGTTTCCAGGAGTGAGAGAAGCAAAGGGGCTTGGCAGAGTTGTTGGCTGTGCTGCTGCCGCTACTCTCCCTCTCCAGTGTCGCACGTCTCCTGCCAAGATGGACGAGGGCTCAGCTCCTGGTTTCAAAACTTTATCACAATCACACATCCAAGCATCTCAGTCACTCCCCGAATTCACGCTAACATTAATCTAAGAACATATAAATGCAGATTCTGCAGGCAAGGAATGAGATCTTGTAGCCTCGTAATTGACCGATCCCATGTGAAGTGGTTTCATGCAACGTCAGTGTGAAGAGCAAATGGGGTGGAATGCATCCGCTGACAGGCAATAATCTTTCATCATTTAGCTTTTCAGTTTATCTGCATTCATATGATATCGTAGATGTCAGTTTTCATATCTTAAGTTGCAGTTTTCAGACAGTTATCTTTAACAGGAGAGCAGATGAGTCTTGGCCAAAGTCATCGTGCAATATCTGCAGGCTCCACTGAAAGCCCCGAAGCGCTGGCCACTGCCCCCGCAGGCTATTCATAGCTGACGGGTTCAGAGAGGACAGAAGAACTACAAACCCAAGGCAGCAGTAGGACGGAGCCAGCGGGATGCTGAGAAGTATCGCTTGTTGCTGCGAACTGCATCACAACACAGGTGCAGTGCAGCACGTACATCCACAGAATGAATGGTGATGTGTGGAACAGACAAGGCCTGACGGTGATTTACATCCAGAGCCACAGAGAAATAAACCATATGTGTCAACATGCTCTTGGTTTTACTTGCTTTGTGTGAGCTCGCTGCCATAATCAACAGCTCATATCTCATTCTGCTGACTCCCCGGGAAAATGTTGATCTCTCAGAGGGACCAAAATCGCCCCCCATGCCTTTATTTAGGCCACTACTGCATGGGTAGAGAGCTACTTTCTGACCTCTCCGCAATGTTTTTTAACATTGTCACAAAGGGGTGAAGGGGTGAGGACGAAAACAGTCTCTCATGAGTGATGAGGTCACAGAAATAACAGAAATCACTTTTTGAATTAAAGACAAAAACATTTGGGATATCTAATGAAAAATCCTGCAAAAATGCAGAGGAAAAGAAAAGGGAGTTGTGTCATTTTTTTCAATGAATTTGGTGCTTATCATAAAGTTATACTTCATCCTTTCAAAACCATCATGACATCATGCCACCAAAACTCCTCCACAAACTCCAGTCCACCCAGAACTCCGCCGGCCGCCTGCTCAGCCACACCCACCCGTCCCACACCCTGTCCACCTCAAAGTCCCTCTCCTACCCATAAACTCCACACAACCAGGCCCCGCCCACCTCTCTGACCTTTCCGTCATCTCCGCTCATCTGAGGCAAAGCTCCTCTCACTTCCACTCCGGACCGAGCACTGGACCTGGGGGGACTGAGCTGCCCCCTCCCTCTAGAACACATCAGATCAGTACTGATCTTATAACGTTCAAATCCCCTGATCACAACTCAGCTTTCAGGACTGCTGCTCACGTGTGATGCCTGTTTTATATCTTTCTCTGTTTTCATGTGTTTACTGTTCTCTGTAAAAAGTCTCTAACTTTCTAGAAAAGCACTTCTTCAGAAACTTACTCTTATTACTATTCTTATGAACATTCCTATTCTTCCGATCATATTTCATGAGAGGATGATGTTTCTGCTATTGTAAATAATAAGTGGCCCCTCTCGTTGCTGAGCGCTCTGACCTGCTCCTGGTGGCACGCCGGAGTGCGGCAATCCCCTGACGGCCAAGTGGCTCTGAAGCAGTATCAGCCACATCTCTCGCTAAAAAAGGATGTCGTTCACTTCGAATGGATTTGAATCATCAGGGGACGATTCTCACTCCCCACACACACCCCTACAAAATGCATGAATATTTGCATCAATGTGTTTAACTCTTATCACACTGACACGTCCATATTTGCTGAGAATGAGGTGAAGGAGGAGTTAAATACATTTAAAGGGAGGAAATAAATGACTGTCTGAGTCATTGAGCTGAAGTTTGGCTGTCATGTGATCCTGTAAAGCCTGACACCTTTGTAATGGTTGGTTTTAGTCACATGTTTATATAAAAACAGAAGGATGATGAGAGAGTGGATTCGTACGGCAATGAAAAGCGGACTGTATCTCAATGAGAAGGTTCTTGATTAATTCCAGTTGGTGCACACAGATCCTCCTCTGTTTCTACCCCCTATCTCTCGCTTGTGTTCAGAAATATATTGGCACAGAAACACAATGACCACACAAAGCCCAGAAATATATAATTGCCTCCGCAGCAACAGGTTTAGCGAATAATTGTTAGAGAAGGAACAATAAAAACACTGGTGGTGTCATAAGGGTCCAATCTATGAGGCATCAGGGACTGCATTGTGTGCACAACCCTGAAAGGCTGTCTTCACTCGGAGCGTCACTCAGAGGTTGGCTTTCACTTGTGTCCACTGTAAATCACTGTCACAAACGTGATGAATGTCGACCTGAACGGGAGCCATGATAAAAATCGAATCCTCTTCAATTGATCCAAAAGATTTGATCTGTCAGCTGGACCAAGATGTAACTGGAGGGTCCCAGTTCTCTAACTCACTGAGACCATGACTAAACTAGAATGATATATTGTTATTCCTGGTTCTAATTAGGTACAAGTCCAGCGTTTTTCTGAATTATTACCAGAGTATTGGACCCTGGTTTACTGCAGTCCCACCTGCATAATGAAAAATGCTTCCAAGACCGAGTAGGGACCTAAAAGTCTTTAACACTGCTTCATTGCTCAGCTAACATGCAACTACTTCTTTAAGGTTTGCAAATCTAATAGCAAACATCTTGAGGCTAAATATTCAGATTCAGGGTTGCAGATTGAAAAGAAATTAAAAGATGAATGCAAAGTAAGCCCAGCCTATGCTTCTGGCAGACCTAACCTGCCGTGTCAGAACTGGGCACAATAATTGTGATGATATTAATAATGCATCTCTGCAGGCTGATTAGACGCGTGAGACTTCCAAGGTGGATCCCAGGGTGCAAAATACAGGGACTCTCAGACCCCTAATTAACAGATAGAACTCTTGGCAACCCTCACATATCGGGGGGGGGGGGGGGGGGGCTCCAAACGCGCCTCACTATCACTCATCATCTGAACGTTGTTTGTAAAACAGCACACGCTCGCAGTGCTAGCTGTGCAACACAGGTACCATCTGTAACCTGCTCCAGCTCCATGACAGCCTAAAATGACGGAGAAGAAACAAACCACACTCATGTAGGTGACACTGCCAAAAGGTTATGAGCGACGGTGAACAGGCAGCTAAAGACGGCCATGCTGGTGCTTCACCTGCCCGCTTGGACTTAGTAATGATGACTCTCTCTCGAGCCAGACAGAGGCTCTGATGGGGACGACGTAGCGGGAGGCTCAGCTGAAGGTGTCTGCAGGCTGATGCAGGGGAAGATAGAGAAGTTTTATGACTCAGTTGTGGCCAACCTCACAAAACGCCTGCCTCAGAGTGACCTAATCCAGATGCTTAAACCACTGGACCAGTGCTTTTGGCCAGGAGACAGAGGAGCATTGATTCTTTGCAGAGACGAAGATGTACACCACCTCGCCAAGTTGCTGGGTGTGCCGGCTATGGGGCAGGAGAACACTTCAGTGACTGGAAACCTGTAACTGGACAGACAAAAAGGTTGTATCAGGACAGAAGATGGTGTCTTCTCTCTTGTTTTGGACTGTAATCCCATTTGTGACCACTTGAAATAAAAATGGCCTGAACCAAGATGACCCTGGTCCTCACGGCTACTCTGTCGAGGATCGACTGTTGCCTTTGTCCTGACATGAAGTCTTTTCCTGTTTTGCAGCCAGATACGGTTGTAAACAAGTATGATCAAGAAAAACAAAGCTTTAAAATTCAACATGTAGTTGTCCACATAACTTCAAAAGCCTTACATGTGGTATTAAACATAAACATGTACCAAGCTATTAAAGTGTGTGCAATGTGCAACTATGTGGTGATCAATTTGATCTTTGGGCAGATTCTCTGCATATTGAAGGAGTCCAAAAATGTGAATTATGTATATTTAAGTGTTTCAGTCCAGTTCAATCCAGAGTAAAGTAGCCCTCATTCTTGTATTGACCTCTTCAATGGCAGCATATATGTCTATACTTTCAGGTGTCCAAGTGTACCTCACACGGTGGTGGCCCCAGCACATCCTGAACCTGTTAACTAAACTTTCCCGTTAAAATATTGCCTATTAATACATGATTATAATTATGACTCCAAAACATGAGGGGAAAAGCTTTCACATTGGCGCAATTATTTGAGTTTCTTTAATGTCATATCCTGGGGTGATGTCATGTTTCACATCACAAATTGGGAACATGCTGAAGTACAAAAAAGTCCAGAGTTGATACATAGCAGATCCCATCCTCGAGCGCAGCTAACGCTCTGACTGAAACAGAGATATTCCGTCATGTGATGCGCTGTTTGTGTGTGCAGTGAATCTGCAGCAAGCTTCAAGATCCTCAATAAAGATAGCACTGTAATCCAAACCGACGCCCCACTTGAAACCAGTAGCCATGACACCCTGAGGCCACATCACACTTCTGCAAGAACAAAGAAACACTTCAGCAGTTGCTGAAAGACACAAACGCCAACATCAGCCACACCACCACCCCCCAAATATACAACACGTCTCCTTTTGTGATTCTCACATTTTGGTTTTTAAAGATTTGTCTTATGGTCTTGGAGTGAAATGTTTCCTTCTCTAATCAATCTACTCATAATATTCCAACTGTAGGTTAATCCATTTATCACCAAACAATGGAGCTCACAAAGCGTCAATATCCTTGAGGAGGCCCTGAGCCTCCCAGAATTCAGTCGCCATGATTAGGAAAGACGCACGTTTGCCTCTCCGGTCTCACAGCTGGAACATCAGAAAGAAGCTCCAGTTCTGTTGGCTGAGGGGAAGATGAAAAGGGAGCGTGTCTGCAACATTGACGATGCTGCAGAGGACGCTGGTGTCCATCATTCTCGGACAGAAGTGTTTGTAGATCCGGTTGCTCAACATGAGCCATTGTGGAAAATCTGCCTCAGACAGGTTTTGAACACCAAGCAGTTCCAGCAAATGAGATCCAGAGCTGGAGATGGTTGAACCTTCTGGAGGAAGGAACATCAGTGCAGCTCTCCACACGTTAGGCCTGGACGGTGGGGCAGCCAGACGGGAGCGATTTCCTATTTGAAAAGGCAATGGCCGTTTGTCTAAAGCCACCGGAGCAACTCAAGAAGTTCTCTGGTCGGATGAAAATATGATTGAACTTGTTGGCCACGGTTCTCAGCAGTGTGCGTGGAGGAGACCAGGCATTGACCATCACCTCATTAATACTATCTCTACAGCCAAATATGGCAGCATCCTGAAGTGGAGTTTTTCTGGGACCAGGACTGGCAGACAAGGATAGAGGGAAAGATGGATGTAGTTAAATATAGAGCAAGCCTTTGTGTAAATGTTTTCCAGCGTGTTCAGATCTCAGGCTAATGAGACGCTTTACATTTCAACAAGACAACGACCTGAAGATTACTGCCAAGGAACCAGCCGTGGCTTTGGGAAAACTCTCTGAACATTCTGAACTGGCCCAGTTAGAGTCTGAACCTGGATCCAATAGATCATCTCTGGAAAGGTCTGAAAATGGCAGCGCACTGACACTTCTCATCCAACCTGGTTGATCTTGAACTATTCTGCCAAGAGGAATGGGAGAAACCTCCAAAAGAAAGGTGTGCCAAGCTTGTAGGATCATTTCTAAGATGACGCGAGACTGTGGCTGCTGCCAGAGGTGGTTTCGCCAAGTACAGAGGGAAGGGTCTGAATACTTATGTAAATCGGATATTTCAGTCTTTTATTTTGAATAAATTTACAAAGCAATCCATAAACTTGCATTTGCTTTGTGATTGGAGGATAATGTCCTAAAAATGATGAAAAATTGAAGACTGAAATATAATAAACTTCTGAAATAAATAACTTTCTGTAAACAGCCTATAATGTTCTCCCAGCAGAAGGGAAGAGGCCACGAACCTGCACCGTGAAATCCCTGGAGATCTTGGGGGGAGAATGAATGAAAATCCAGATGCTTATGACACTTCTGTTTCCCTAACAGTTGGGGGAGCATACACATGTAAAATTAATGTTGTAGTAGTAATTTTATAACTGAGGTGTAGACATACAAGTCTGAGTTGTCATTGGAAAACACTTCATCATAGCACTACTTTAAAATAAATCATTACGCAGCGGACTCACAAATTCTCTCTTGCAGTCCAAACCAGCAAGTCAATTGCTTTTTAGAGCAGAACGGTGGTATTGCATCGCTATTGGACTACGGCAGACCCTGGCAACAGAGACGGCTATTCCACCCAAGCGCGGCAGACACCAGTTCACCCGACATCCATCGCTAACCCTTTCCGGTCCTGGCTACCGGACATAAGGACCTACCCCCGCCATGTCAGAACTGTCAGGCACTGAAACATAAAAACAACACTATGAGTGGAGATTCATTTTTAGTTCCTAGTTATTCTGCCAAGAAATTAAATTTATGGGAAGGTTTGTCTACAATAACACATTAAAGCCCTTTGAGACGGGAATGCAGGATTTTATTTCACTCACAGGAGGAGCACTGAATAGAAAGTGGCAGAGAGGAGTAGTTCTGGTCAGAGTCAGAGCCCATTGCTCAAGAGGTTACTTGCAAAAGGACGAGAGTGTGCTGGTATTGGACGTTGGCAGCGCTGTGTCCCAGAGGGACCGAGAGGCATTCGTTAGGGTGGTCAGGTTGGATTCAGAGCCAGCGTTAAGAGTGTGTCTGGTGTCACGAACAATGCCTCTGAGTCGGAGAGTATTGTTTCAGGGCCTGTGGTTGAGTTATGAACTTGAATGTCTAAACCTCTTCGTCTAAATCACAACTGGCACTCTGCACTTATTCCTGGCTCTGCTCTTGCTTCAAGATGTATTCACTTCCATTTTGCTACAACCAACCAGATCTTTGATTTATAAATGTTCACGCAGCACAAATGCAAATTGATATTGATGGGATTCATTAATAAAGTAGTATAGCAACATAGAATCACATTCGGCGTGTCTGTGCATCTGTCAATCTACACTTGACTTTCAGTCACTAGAATGACAATTTGTAAACCTGTAAATTAAATGAATAAAATGTCTATAAAATTACAAAATACTAGATATAAGGCTGAACACGGTGGAGCAGTGGTCCTCACTGTGGCCCCCCATCAAGAAGGTTGTGGGTGGAGCAGTGGTCCTCACTGTGGCCCCCCATCAAGAAGGTTGTGGGTGGAGTCCCGGCTGCAGCACGGGGTCTTTCTGGGTGAGTCTCCATGTTCTCCCTGTTCCTGCTGGGTTCTCTCTGGTACTCCAGCTTCCTCCACAGTCCAAAGACATCAAGAGGGACCAGGTTAATCCAGACTCTAAATTGACCGTAGGCGTGGCTGGGAGAGCCAATGGTTGTCTGTCTCTGTGTGTTGGCCCTGCCATGGACTGGTGACCTGTCCAGGGGGAAGGCTGCTGGGATAGGCTCCACCCCCACCACCCTCAAAAGGAGAAGAGGGGGAACATGGAGGGATGATGGATGGATGATGGATGATGAATGGATGGATGGATGGAGGATGAATGAATGGATGGATGGATGATGAATGGATGGATGGATGGATGATGAATGGATGGATGGGTGGATGATGGATGAATGGATGGGTGGATGATGGATGAATGGATGGATGGATGGATGAATGGATGGATGAATGAATGGATGGGTGGATGGATGGATGGATGGGTGGATGGATGGATGGATGGGTGGATGATGGATGGATGGGTGGATGGATGGATGGATGGGTGGATGATGGATGGATGGATGATGGATGGATGGGTGGATGGATGGATGGATGGGTGGATGATAGATGGATGGGTGGATGGATGGATGGATGGGTGGATGATGGATGGATGGATGATGGATGGATGGATGGATGGGTGGATGGATGGATGGATGGGTGGATGATGGATGGATGGGTGGATGGATGGATGGATGGGTGGATGATGGATGGATGGACCATTCTTGTCTGTTGTTGCTTATTTGCACACCTAAAACTATATCTATATTAGTACAGACTTATTAACATCTCCATTTAATTTTGCATCAGCTTGAAAGCAAAAACACAAATAATTTTTAACTGTAAATCAATTCAGGTGTCAAGGGTTTAAATGTGCACTAACACACAAACATACTCAAGCCGTGTTCCACTGTTGCTTCTGTCCTGAAGCGAAACGCCTTTTGACCCGCAGCTCATCCACCAGGTAGGAGGAGAGCTTCACCTGGCTGCTGCGCCGATCATAGCTATACATCCTGGCAATCATGGCGTGCCAACTTATTTTGAAAGAGCAGCATCCAATAGAAAACTTCCACAACCACACCAACAGTGAAACTTCCTCTCTCAGCTACTTAGCAAGGATTCCCTTCATAGAGCAACTTCCCAGTTCAGCTAAAGATTTAAGTTGTGGTCATGCTGTAGATTTGAAGGAAGGTCACATGACTTCAATGTCACATGGACTAAATCTGTAAACTCGCTGCAATGCAAACGGATGGGTGACGTCCTCAGGAAATGTTAACATGATGTGAAGTAGGTCAAAGCGAGGCGTCCTGCCTACATTCCATTGGACTGACCCCAAAAATACTTATTTGTCTAATCTGGCGGTTTCAGGAGAATATAGAGGAAAAACACACAAACAGGCTTCCAAAGTCATGTTGACTCTCAAGTGCATACACCCAATAAACCTGTCTGGAACTTGCAAGTGCACACTGGTGTGTGTGTGTGTGTGTGTGTGTGTGTGTGTGTGTGTGTGTGTGTGTGTGTGTGTGTGTGTGTGTGTGTGTGCGTGAGAGAGAGAGAGCGAGAGAGAGAGAGGTGAATACATTCATGCATGGATTACCTGCACTGTGGTGGTGGGTTTGGGGGGGTGAGAGAGGCTAGCAAAACAACATTTTCCAGCTATGCTAATTGGCATACTTTCACATGGGCTGGAATGCTACGATAACATCCACCTTCATTCCCTAGGGAGGCCTTGATCCTCTAGGCGTTTACTGGGTCAGGGGACCTTGATTGGGATGAAAGCAGAGTGGAGGGCCTCCATCATGGATATAAGGGGGGGCCTCTCACTCTCAGACAGACGCATGGTATTTGGATATGCTGGGGGATGCTTCCCTCATGCTTAGGTGGGACTGATGTTTCCATGCACGGGGGAAAGTGGGAGACTTTGGCTAAAATTTCTGTCATTTAGGGGCCTATGCTGTCAGTAGCTGTCACGCCTCCTGCACAGTGGGGGGCTGTGAAGCGAACGGACTAGCTGGGATATTGGGCGGGTTTTGGGACAAAGTGGAGCCCTGTCTCTGCGGGGGATGGTCACAGAGGCAGGGGATTGATAGGGTGGTGATGAGAGATGGAGATGTCAGGGAACAGACACCCATTCAAAGTGGTACCAGTAAGAGAGGCCTACTGGGGAACTCTGGGGCCCATCATCACCTCTTCCCAAAGGTCTGGGGAAGAGGAACTGGGGGAGGAACAACAAGAGAAGAAGGGGAGACTGTCCTGGAGGGTTCACACACACCTTCCCCCACTATGAAATTACTATTCTGAAGTGTGACCTGAGCCAGCTGCCATGGCATCTACAGGACACACAGTATGTGTCCCTGCATGATGCTGCGAATCAATTACTGCTCTATGCTGCCTGGGTCAAAAACAACCTCACTGTGTGAATGTGCCACGCTGCAGGACTCAACCGGGGAAGAAATAACAAACGCTGCTGCTCTCCTCATCTGAGGGGCATGACATTCTGGGTCAAGGCTCCGCCCCTGGGCCTTCTGGACGCAGACACATGGGAAGTATGAAGTATCAGCTGAGGTTGTATCAGGTATTGGGGGAGGGGGGGGGCACTCCAGGTATCATTCTGCCCCCACCTTTATCACACCCTCTGAGGCAAAACTTAAAAACCAGTGGGCATCACTGATGTCCTGAGGCCTGTGCGTGAACCTTTATTCTCACAAACAATCAACTACACAGTGCCAATGAAGGTCCATAGTGCCAACCACAAAATACTTGTTTTTTTCTTGTGAACCGTGATGGAGCAGCACGGTGGAGCAGTGGTCCTCCCTGTGGCCCCCCAGCAAGAAGGTTGTGGGTGGAGCCCCGGCTGCAGCACGGGGTCTTTCTGGGTGAGTCTCCATGTTCTCCCTGTTCCTGCTGGGTTCTCTCTGGTACTCCAGCTTCCTCCACAGTCCAAAGACATCAAGAGGGACCAGGTTAATCCAGACTCTAAATTGACCGTAGGCGTGGCTGGGAGAGCCAATGGTTGTCTGTCTCTATGTGTTGGCCCTGCCATGGACTGGTGACCTGTCCAGGCTGCTGGGATAGGCTCCACCCCCACCACCCTCAACAGTAGAAGAGGGGGAACATGGAGGGATGGATGGATGATGGATGGAGGGATGATAGATGGATGAACCGTGATAACATCTCTCCTGCCCTCCACAACCACACACCCTCTTACTCCTATCCCATGAGGAGCACATATGACACGTGTGGTCCAAGGCCACCTGACCTAATCATGAACCATGTGACCATGCAACACCCTTTGTTTGTGGCACAATGGTTCAGCCCTAAAACACAAGATCGTGCACCAACAGGGTGGGAAGAGGGTCATTTTCTTGGGGGGATGCTCAAATTTGGCCAGTTTGCCTGCTTAACAGGGCTCCTGGCACAGGAGTGTGTTGATAAAGAACATTTCAACCGAGACCTGAGCAGTGGAACTGAGGAACTGTTTACCGTCCTGTTGGCCTCCACAACAGTAGCTGCTGACAGACAGACGGATGAATTGTGGATTGTTTGAGGTGTACGTGGCTCGTACGCCGAGTGACAGAATAACCAGAGACCATCCGCACACACCCCCAGGAGGCTGCGCCAAAGAAACTCAAGTCACATTCAAATAAATTCTTTCCTGTCCAAACTGACACCCTTCCGTTGCCATGATGTGGCTTCGATTTAGTTTACAGTAATTTGGATTCTGGGTGGCACAGGAATGTGGTGAGGGACAGAGGCTTACGGTGCACTTAAGATGACTTACACACTGAAATTATGGGGTTGGTTTCCAACACTTATCACTTTTCACGTACACAGAAAAAGCTCACCTGCTGCTGAGATTAAGCAAGCAACTATTTTGAATGGGCTGCACATAAACCATCCACAAAGCTGCTCTGTTTAAATTTAAATGTTTTACTCTGTAATAAAGGCATAACTATTCATCAGTCCTCCAAGATAATTATTGACCTATTGATCCATAATTCTTCACAAATTACTGTGTTGGTTAAGACACAATGAGAAGACAGACTTTTCATCTGCTGTCTCATGCAGTATTACTTATTTAGTCTGAAATACACAAAATCGTCCCTTTTGGGGTTTGGACGACAGAAGGTGCCACCTCATGTGAAGCACACAACATTATTTCCAAACACAAGCAGATTTAATTTGATGCAGGGCCAAAACCAACCCAGAAAATGGATCTGACCTTTAGAAGTATTTCACTGCTGGAAAGATTCATTAACCTGGAGTGTCTTTGCAGCGGAAAGGTTCAAGTATTTTAAATGTGTGATACACTCCTGGAAAAAAGCAGAGAAAAGAGACTGTGATATTCCCACCAATCAGAATCAGGCTCTTTGCCCTCCATGGGCTCCTTCACGTGGCTCTCTTGCATTCCCTCCAGATGGCTTTTTTTGCCCTGCTAGTTTGAGTGACAACAGCCTTTCAGAGCAGGAAGTGAAGGTGCGTGGAGGGAAAATTCCTCATTTACATACACAACCAAGATTATAACCATACACAGCTGGATGAGTTGTTCTGGAATAAAAATCCAAAAAGAAAATTCCCAACCAACTGAAAACGTCCAGCCATGTGCACGTTCTACACTGACAGAAGTCGAGATGCCGCCCACAAGGAGTGACCTCTCACATGCTGGCCAACACCAAATGCTGGCCAACTCCATCTTCATCCATTTCCATATGTGACAGACCTGCATGTGGTGCGGTCTTCATCTGCAATAGGCCTAATACATGTTCCCGTGCACTCAGGGACGACAGGCACATGTGAGCAACCTGATGCTGCCTCTGCTCAAAGGAAATGGAATCCCCACGGCACAGAAAAATTAAACACATACATATGGAGAGACATCACAGCCCAAAAACATTTCCCTTGTACTCATTCTCTCTCTTTCCTTGTGTCTCTTCTTCCACCATCTTCACGTTTCATGTCGTCCTGATCTAGACTGTCAGCACTCTCCCTCCCTGTCTCTCTCCCCTGCTGTGGTTCAAGACAGGACGGTGCTGTCACCTCACTTTCCCTGACAATAAGGATGATTACATGCTCAGAAATCATCAGTAGTGACACAGGAAGTAGCTGCTTCTTCCACCGCCAAGCTAAAAAAACAGGGGCGGACCAGCACTGGTGCCCTATTGTGAACCACACGGTCTTCTCAAACTGACACCAACCGGGTGTTTTATTCACACTGACACGAGATACAAAGACAGAATCACCCAACATTGCTAGCTAGCGCTCCAGCAGATGTCGTGCCTCACAGTTGCGTGAGTGCCCGGACGCTGACTCAGCAGAGGCACTCAAACCATCTGTAATGTGGAAGAAATGACCCAAAAACATTGTTCTATACATGAGAACTTCAACATTAAAATCCAAACCACCCTCCATCTCCAGCGGTGGAGTTCTGATGATGATGATGAAGAACGGCAGGCGAGGCCAAAAGTCCGTTGGCTACCTGCATGTGTATCTACCCCGGCCATGACTGCACACACCTGATTATCGCATGAAGCTCTGAAGGGCCGCTGGTCATGGACACTCCTCCTGGTTCCAAGCCATCAAGTCATCAAATGCAAATAAAATGAACAAAAGATCAAAAGTGTGGTGACAACAAGGCCAGACCAGTCAAACTCTGCATTTGAAAGACAGAATAATCCTGTCAGTCAATAAAATATTGAAGTCATGAAATGTTGAGGTCACATGGTGCCCGTGGGGCCATCCAGACTTACAGCTTGCAACATCAAGGCCGGTCAGGTCCACTATCGTACTTTGATCCTGGAACATGACGCAAAGCTGCACGACTCTCATACATGCTAGCAGGAAGTGACACACAGCACTGACAGCCTGCTGGGAGGTGGAGTGGTGAATGAGCTGGGCTGTTTTGTGACCGCAGTCTTCTAGAGACAACTGTGCTCTGAACATATGCAAACTTCCTCCATCAGCCGCCACACCACAGACTCTCACATATGAGCGACGCAGGCGTTCAGGCGGAGCCGTCCAGGAGAGAAACGCCACAGTAAGAGAACTAAATCCAGCAGGGAGACCATGTTCACTCACGAACACACGGAGGAAATGCCGGAGCTCACAAAGTTGGTCTTCTCTGTCATACTGTGCCCTATAGCCTGAAGCCCGCCTGCTCTGGGGGGAGAGGGAGAACAGGGGATGGGTGGAGGGGATGGGAATTGAGGGTTGGGGGTAGCCCTGTACAGGGGAGGTGGGCCTGGTCGTTGTGGTGGGCTGTGGCTGCCCCGCCTGGGTTTGGGGTGTGGGTGGGTGTCGGCCTCGCCGCTGGCGGACCTCTTGGGGGGCTCTGGTCAGGTCTCGGGCCAGAGGGGCCCTGTGCCCCTGGGCTCTGCTCATGCTGTGGGGGGGGGGGGGGGGGTGCCCGGTGGGACCGGGGTCCTCTCTGCCCCGTCTCTCTGTGGGTTGCTTCCGGGTGGGGGTTGCTGCTCCTATGCTTTCCTACGGGACCTGGCATGGGTTGGGCCTGTGCCTGGTCCTGACCTACCTACTATCCTGGACTGGGGGTGCGATGTCCTGGCCCCCCACATCAGCTACAGCCAGCTACGCACAGCATCCAAGACAAACCGTAGCACACACACACACATTCACACACACACACACACACACATGCGTATACACACTTACACGCATGCAGCGCACAGCTGACCCATCATCACACACTCAGACATTTATCTTAAAATTATATTAAACCAAATGGTAACCCTGCACTGGAAATTCTGCAACCACTGTTTTTTCTTTTTTTTCTTTTCTCCTCTCTGTTGTTGTTACTTTTTCTTTCTTTCTTTCTTTCTTTGTTTGTGCTATTGTTGTTGTTGTTGTTGTTTTTGTCTCCCCCCCCCCCCCCGTCTTCCCTGTCCTGTCCCTGTTCTCTCTCCTGTCCTCAGTCCGGTAGCTTCATCAATGAACCAACACCATTCCTAATCAAGTTAAACATAAATGGCGACAGGAGGAGTTTATCAGGTTCCTCCTCTGCAGAGGAAAACTGCTTCAGTACAACAAGGCAGCAGGAACATGGATGCTGCTGAACAGGACAGGTTAAAACAAAAAAAGAAAATATTCTGAAACCGTGACTCTCACACTGTGGTACATGTACCACGCAGCACCTGCTGCTGCTAATGTTAGCAACCCACCAGGTATCTCCAGTCTGGACTCAGGTGGACTGAGGTGTTTCAGCAGTGCTCGGCGCCATCTGATTCATACATTCATACTGATACATTCTCTGTAGTATCTGCTTAAACGGAGAACTTCTGTTACTGAAATTTAACAAAAAGAAATGAATAAATGTTTCATATCCATAACTAAGTATTAAAGTATATCAGCACTCACCAAAGGAGATTTTTCCCAGTTATTATAAACTGAACCACAGTAAATGTAAGTATTTGTGATGCACACTTCCATGACTTTTCCAAATGTCTGGCTTAACTTGTTGTGAAGCCTCATTGATCCAAACAACATTCAGGTGCAGTAAAACTTTTCCTTCTCATTTTGTGCAACTCTATTCAAAAACACTCTTTATTGAACACGAACACATTTTAAGGATGAGTAGCAATCACAGCACCTGCTGGAGGGTGAAGGTCAGGGTGTAGGTACGGTAGGCCAGTAAAGCAGCGGACACTATCAAAACTATTTAATGGACCCCCCCACCCCCACCCCCCAGGCCCCCTTCCCCATCCCCCAGAACAAAAACACTTGGCCCTGGAGATGATTTATAGGGTCTCTGCTCTTTTCTGTTCAACTTATGGATCAAACCAAGAAAATGGCAGAAGACTGGGAGACTGTGCACAGCAGGCTCTGAGCTGATTTGCATTTTTGCACACGGTTTGACTTAATGACAATGTGTGTATCATTTTGTATCTTGAGCCATTGCCGGAGCCTTTTGTGATGGTGGGTGGGAGCCAAGGCCTGGCTCAACAGCCCCATGTCGGATCTGGCTCTGTTTACCTAGTCCTGATGGAGTCCAGATGGGCTTTCTGTGACTCTCCTTTCCTTTTCAGCCTCGCTGCATCTGGACCACCGATTCCTGCAGCCTGGCAGAGCAGAGCTGGGCTGGTTGTCACTGGACAGGCGAGGAGGAGCACAGATAGTCTGAATTGGGAGGTAAGTGATGCTCGATGTTCCACCATGGGAACAATAATGCATGTAACTTAAGTGTGAAGTCGAGCTGTGGAAGAAAGAGCGCATCTGCATGAAGTGACAGAATGCACTGGGCTTTCATCTGTTGTCACAGTACATCGGCGGAGGAATGGCCCCCTCCCTCAATGCTGGTAATTCTGTAAAGACAGAACAACACCTCAACAAAAAGTGCTTAAAACTACAGTGCAACATCTTCTCACTGACTCCAAACCTAAAACATCCACGCAGAGCCTCTTGTGAGCCAGGTTTCACACTCTTTATGACTTGCCTCAAAAGGAAACCAGGCCTTCCTCTCCTCCTTGTAGAGGACAAGGCGCCTGAGGGAAAAATAAGCCCCTGGGTATAATGCATAGATGGTCTCCAGGCCCCCTTCTCTCTATGGAAAAGCACTCATAAGCCTGGGGGTAATAGCTTCCATGTGCAGGACCCCAACACTCCAACGAAACCGCAAGAACAACAAGGGGAAAAAAAACCCCTTGTTGTTGTATGGCGTGTCATAATCTTCAAAGGCCGACGCTTCGGCTTGTCTGAGAGATACACCTCTGTCACCTGTGTTTGGATATGTCAATGAAACACCACACACACACGCACGCTAGCGCACACACACGCACGCTAGCGCACACACACGTGCGCGCACACACGCACGCACACACACACGCACACACTTGACAGACACATTGAGACACAGCACAGTTTGCAACATGTCCCGTGTGTCTCTACACATAAGAACTTTTTGTAATCCCACGTTCACCCCTCTGGATCTGCCGTCAGCGTTTTACTGAAGGCTCCTAACAGCCAGCAGCAGGACGCATGCAGGCTATTCCACATCTATACTGACACCAGTCCAGCTGAAAGGGGCAAACGCGTGCTGTCCCTCTCCTCGCTTCCTGGGACCGAGTCTGGACTCCAACAGGCAGCTCCTCCACCAGCTCCACGCCTGACGTCTACTTGCGGTTATAAGCTGAAAGCTGGAATGAGTACAGCAGGGCTGTGAAAGATCCGCACAGCAAGTGTTTCGTTTGAGACGGATCTGGATTGAGAAACGTCCAAATCAAATGAAAACACACCCTGACTTTGATACTACAAGTCCTCAGTTTCCACCCAACCTATTAATTTGCCACAGGCTAATACTGCAGAGATGTCAACGTTACCACCTTTGATACCAGAGACAGAACACACAACCGTGAATCTGTGATTACATCAACTGTGTACACAGAGCACGCTGCCGCACAAGTACATACACATACGCTCATGTTATCTTGTAGCCTTGAAACCTGAGAATGTTGGCTCACATCCACACACCATCAGCAGGGGGCACAAGCAAGTTAAACACCTACAAAGCTGCACATGCACGAGAACCCAGTCAAAAATCACTGATTGACCGGTGAACTCGCTGCTGCCCCATGTGTTTGGTTTGTTTAATTCACCGTGAGGGATTTCCAGCTTGTTTTGCTGGTTTTACTCTGTGGTGTTGTGTCTGTTCAGTCCATAAACGTCTAAAGAGATCTGCATTACTGCTGCTCACTTGCTTCACCACTCAAGTACTTGAAACAGACAGACAAGATGGGCCTGAACTGGTCAGTGGACAGAACTCTGGTTAGCAGAGGTCATGACCCCTCAATAGCTGAGGTCCTCCATCCACCTTTATTCGTTGTTCGGACTTTTATGACCCGAGTCTCAGTCTGTACCTGGATCATATACTTGATGTATAAGTGCATCTGCCACACGGCTGTTTGACCTCATGACCACCAGGATTTTATTTGCCCCTGTCAGGTGCTTCGGTGTGGCAGCACCGTCTGCTCACTCTGACTCGCCTCCGCGTCAGCGGCGCCTGCCAGTGTTTCACATCAACCATCAGAAGGAACCGGCAGCAGCTGAAGAGACCAAGATGGTGGAGAGTTTATTCATCTGAGCGTCTCATCACAACTCTATATCATAACTCGCTGTTGTCGTCACTCACAGATGATGTCAGAGTGTCAGACAGTTGTCCACTCTGCAGGCAAGTCTCGCTCAGCACTCACCCCACAGCCCCAGCAAGAGCCCGGCTCCCCACTAAGGGACCAAGCAGAGCCAGTACTGGAATGTCATGTCACAACTGCATGTCAAAAACAGGAGTCCTCAAATCACAAGGCTCCTGTTCAAGTGCTTCATCCTTCCATGTTGCTCTCCGCCTCTCTCAATATCCATCCTTGTTCTTCTGTAAAAAAAAAAATTCAAAAAAATCAAAAAAGTCTGCTCAGATCTTTGCTGCACCCACTCCGATTGACATTCGACACAAATACTCAGGTCACACCCACCTGCCGGCTCATGGAGGTCATCTTCTACAGTTGCAGATAAAGGCCTCAGGTGGCTGCCTGGAGCTCTGTCAGACCCGTGTCATCATGTACCAGGAACTCTGGCCCGGTTCCGGAGCTTTGACTGGACTACTGCAGCTCCGCGTCCCTGGTCTGCTCTCAACTACATCATCTGTCTTCATAGAATGATCAGATCTTCCTAAGACAAATTCCATCTTTAGGAGAGGAGAAAAAGAGAGGAAGGATTGTTCCTTCAACACTCCAACACAAACACAGCAGATGAACTATGCTCTGCAGGCCAGTCTCACATGACCAGTATTTTGTCCTCATCTGGCCAATAATCACAGAAGGTCATTCCCATAATTAATTCTGACCTGAATCACCAGGTCATTCACTCTCTCTGTTCTGCAAGTCTTGCCCTCCTCTATCTCCTCCGGCTCCAACAACTCTGAGTAGTTTAACACACCCCAGTGGAGGTCAGGCAACACCCAGCCGTCACTGGCGACCTTCGCAGCAGCTGCAAATGTCAGCGTGATAACAAACACCAGAGATGCACTGACTGCTGGCCCCAGTGGTACCAGCCCCAGAGCACATACACATGCTCGTTTATGCTACGCTGCGTTGAGCTAGCACCGAAAGGCTAACAACAAATAGCACGCCGCTCGTCTCTGCAACCATCCACTTTGCATGCGTTTTTGACAGGTAGCATGAGATCCATTAAAATCCCAAATGCTAATGAGAAAAAGGATTGTTTTTCTAGCTAACTGAGATCATGGTATAAAGGAGGTTGAGATGGGGACCGTGAATGGAAATGGTGAGCGAATAAGGAATGGCAGCCGTCCAGGGCCTCTAAAATGTGAATCAGTGAGGCTCGATTCTGAAAATAGTTCAGCGAGTTCAAACACAACCGAGATGGATTAAGCTTATCAAAGACACGCAAATACAAACTCATACAGGAGTGATTCACATCAGCTTCTGCCAAACATCAAATCAGCAGATGTACAGCTGCCTGGTGGCACTAACTCCTCCGTGTGGTTGTGAGTGAGCGCAAGCTTCCAGCTCATCATTTCAAATGTGCTGAGTTCAAGTCAGGGACGATAAGTCAAAGTGCACTCACCTTGATATTTGTGGGAGGACAAAGAAGGCAAGCATGACAAGGAATTGTGTCAGTTTTCTCTGGATCGTGCAGGGCCTCGTTAGAGGATGCAAACATTGTCATTGACTTTGACTGAGTGCAGCTGAGTCTTCACTCTGTCTGTCTTTCTCTTCAGCTACTGATTTCAGGAGATGAAACAGCCCACCTTAACAAACGGCAAGAAGCGTCCCTAGTTTGAACTCCTAGTCCACTGTGCTGCCAGTACATTCCTGCCAATACAAGCTTCGATCCTGCCAATACAAGCCCAGAAATTTCCCTTGAGAGTCAAAGTTGGAATGTTGGAACGTGTGACAATGGACTGACAGTAGAGGAACAATAGAAGAACTGTGGTTCCAGAAACAATAGGACAGAAATGTTTTGGGGTCACACACAATGCAGAGATATGACTGCAATGGTGTGGTGGGATCTTGGTGGAGGAGCTGGAATTGGGAGACAGAAGGCGAGCGGCCATGCGACCGAGCTGGAGCGAGGATGAAGGGCCGGGCCTCATAAATCTACGGCACATCCAGAAAACACAGGGCCCAGGTGTCCCCGCGCACCGAGCACACAGCCCACTTGACCAACCGCAGACACCACAACCATCACCTACTGGAAAATCGAACGTTACAAACATGCTGTTGTTTCACACACAGGCACGTCCACTTGCAGCAGCCTATCTGTAGGTCCTTTAAATCTTCTTCTTCAAGTCTGCGCGTCTTCGCGGCGGCTCCCAGTCGAGTGGACTACAAGGACATTATTCTGCTCTCAAAGTCTCTGTCTCATCAGAAATAAGTGCTCGTCTTATGTGGAGACTACTGAAATGTGACCTGTTTCTTCTTAGCTCCACCCCCAAACGCCACCGCCAAAGAGCATAAAGAGCAGAAGTATAAATTAAGATAAATGATCCTGTCTAGTTTGAGAATAACAGTAGGAACACAAGAGAAGCAGGACTTGTTGCAGGCAGACGGAGAGCTGATGCTGTGCAGGCTCATTTAGAGGCAGGCCAGTTTTATTTGGATGGTTGTGTTATCTCAAGAGCCGGCACAGATCAGTGCGGTCAGAGAACATAAATATTTTAATATCTTAAATTTGGATCTCAGAACAAGAGAAAAGGTTACATCTCAAATGTGACCGAAGTTAAGACGCATGGGGGAAGAAATCAAATACAGACTTTAAATCCAGCTCAGTTACATGCAGGAGGAACTACCTCCAGGGTCCCGACACTCGTGGTACATGTGATGCTGCTCTGAAATATCTGGGGGGGGCACTTTATTTTGCCATTTCAACCAACTATTTCTACTTTTCTGTTGCAACATTTCAAAATGTGCATTAAAGTACATCAATGGAAACTTGACTAAAGAGGGGAACTAGTTTTTCATGCTCCTGATGAAAGGCCTGTTGTCAATACTCATTTATCCACTAAAGATGTTTACTTCGCATTATTCAGTTTTGCTTTTCCTTTATGGCCGTTCAAGGAGAAAGAAAACAAGGAAATTGCTGCCTCATATCTCATGATTATCTCATGTCGATGGCGATCGTCATCATGGATGAAGAAGTTGTGGATGCAGAGGAATTAGCAGAGAAAATAAGTGAAGGATGGAGAGACAACTGCTGGTCTGGAAACTTGACATTCAGGTTCTTTTCTGTCCTGCTGCCTTCAAGCAGAAGAGAATCTGAACACAGGAGGTTTGTTACTGATTGTTAAATTCTAATCTTTTCTTACTAATGTCCTCTTTAGGAACAATGCATCGGAGGCACGTTCAGCCTGTCAGAGACTTGAAGGGAGAGACGCTGAGTCTGTGCAGGTGAAACCAGGTGAAACCAGGTGAAACCAGGTGAAACCGGTGAAACCAGGTGAAACCAGGTGAAACCAGGTGAAACCGGTGAAACCAGGTGCTCCAGTGTCACAGGTGATGCAGCAGAAAAACCAAAGTGAAAGAGCACTCAGTAGCAGAGGAGCTGGAGGAGACAGAGGAACCCTACATGAGTGCTGAGTGTCTACCCCCTGGTGGACGGAGATATAATGCCCCATCTCACAACGAACACTAGAGAGATTTCTGTGGTGCGTTACAATAACAAAGAAAAAGAAGAAAGTGTTAAAAAAAGTAAAGACGATGATACATAATTTAATCTGAACACATATTCAAGATCCATTCTGCTAATGGCAGATCTTAACTAAATATATTACAACGTGCTAATCACAAACATAAACTGTCAAAGCTGCACAGAGCAGCTGATTTAGTAAAGATGTGAAGGTTTGTGCTCACTTTTCTAGTCTTGTGAATACAACTGTCAGATTAATCTCCATTAACAACATGAGATAAACTTGTGGCTTGAGTTTTACGCCAAATAACATGAGGAAACAGTGAAGGCTGCCAACTCCACCCCCCCCCCACCGGCCCGATAGGCAGAGCAGCAGTGAACCTGCTCACCCTCAGCTGCAGAAAAATATCACTCCGAGACGACTACTCTAAGTACAGAAGCAATGTCCTCTCTCTCTCATACACACTCTCTCTCACACACACACACACACACACACACACTGGTAGCTGAGTGTGTCTCAGGCTGCCCTGTATGTGCTATAGGTGCTACAGAGTTGTCAGTGCCGTCGGCGCAGTGATTAAGTTGTGGCTAGACTGGGATCCTGATCTCTGAGTAATTGCTGCACCATGACTCACCGTGGCACGGTCTTGGCACTGAGGTGCCCATTAACCAAATCCTTCTGCTGGCATCTTTCCTCAGTTACAGGATGCATCTGATTTGATTTATTTGACACAGATGAGTTTTCCCCTTTAATGCAGCTCATATTAAACAGCTAATATTGCACGTGGACACCGGGACCAGAGCCGTGCAGCGAGCCGTGGAAAAAAAGGAGCAAAAAGAAGCGGCTGCACAGGCAGAGACGCTGCATTGTCACAACGAACAGTGGGAACATGGATGCTAACTGATCCTAGCACCATCCCCCTGCTGACAATGATGTTGTACTGCAGCACATTTCTTTAATCAACTTCAGGTCCAGTGTTCGTGTCCTCTCCTAGGCTGGATGTGCACTTCATCACACAGGCTGGGGAGTCGCAGCTCTCGCACAACTGAGACAGATACCTGTTCGTCCCTAAGTCACAGTGTGGGACCCTGGGCCCTGGGTGTGGGACCCTGGCCAGAGCAGCTCCAGAGCTCACAGAGGCTCTGGAACTCAAAGAGGCTCCAGAGGCTCCCCCTTGCATTCTCTGTCTCTCTCGCTATCGCTGCCCCCCCAGGTCTGTGTGGTTAATTAGCATTGCGATGAGTGTGATTTCCTCACCTGACCCAGTACAGGATAGATTACCTGACCCAGTACGGGATAGATCACCTGACCCAGCATGGGATAGATCACCTGACCCAGTACGGGAAAGATTACCTGACCCAGTACGGGATAGATCACCTGACCCAGTACGGGATAGATCACCTGACCAAGTACGGGATAGATCACCTGACCCAGCATGGGATAGATCAACTGACCCAGTACGGGATAGATCACCTGACACAGTAGAGGATAGATCACCTGACCCAGTACGGGACAGATCACCTGACCCAGTACGGGATAGATTACCTGACCCAGTAGAGGATAGATCACCTGACCCAGTACGGGATAGATTACCTGACCCAGTACGGGACAGATCACCTGACCCAGTACGGGATAGATTACCTGACCCAGTAGAGGATAGATCACCTGACCCAGTACGGGATAGATTACCTGACCCAGTAGAGGATAGATCACCTGACCCAGTACGGGACAGATCAACTGACCCAGTACGGGATAGATCACCTGACCCAGTAGAGGATAGATCACCTGACACAGTAGAGGATAGATCACCTGACCCAGTACGGGACAGATCACCTGACCCAGTACGGGATAGATTACCTGACCCAGTAGAGGATAGATCACCTGACCCAGTACGGGATAGATTACCTGACCCAGTAGAGGATAGATCACCTGACCCAGTACGGGACAGATCAACTGACCCAGTACGGGACAGATCACCTGACCCAGTACGGGATAGATTACCTGACCCAGTAGAGGATAGATCACCTGACCCAGTAGAGGATAGATCACCTGACCCATTAGAGGATAGATCACCTGACCCAGTACGGGATAGATCACCTGACCCAGTATGGGATAGATCACCTGACCCAGTACAGGATAGATTACCTGACCCAGTAGAGGATAGATCACCTGACCCAGTACGGGACAGATCAACTGACCCAGTACAGGATAGATCACCTGACCCAGTAGAGGATAGATCACCTGACACAGTAGAGGATAGATCACCTGACCCAGTACGGGACAGATCACCTGACCCAGTACGGGATAGATTACCTGACCCAGTAGAGGATAGATCACCTGACCCAGTACGGGATAGATTACCTGACCCAGTAGAGGATAGATCACCTGACCCAGTACGGGACAGATCAACTGACCCAGTACGGGACAGATCACCTGACCCAGTACGGGATAGATTACCTGACCCAGTAGAGGATAGATCACCTGACCCAGTACAGGACAGATCAACTGACCCAGTACGGGATAGATCACCTGACCCAGTACGGGATAGATTACCTGACCCAGTAGAGGATAGATCACCTGACCCAGTACGGGATAGATTACCTGACCCAGTAGAGGATAGATCACCTGACCCAGTACGGGACAGATCAACTGACCCAGTACGGGACAGATCACCTGACCCAGTACGGGATAGATTACCTGACCCAGTAGAGGATAGATCACCTGACCCAGTACAGGACAGATCAACTGACCCAGTACGGGATAGATCACCTGACCCAGTAGAGGATAGATCACCTGACCCATTAGAGGATAGATCACCTGACCCAGTACGGGATAGATCACCTGACCCAGTATGGGATAGATCACCTGACCCAGTACGGGATAGATCACCTGACCCAGTATGGGATAGATCACCTGACCCAGTACAGGAAAGATTACCTGACCCAGTACGGGATAGATCACCTGACCCAGTAGAGGATAGATCACCTGACCCATTAGAGGATAGATCACCTGACCCAGTACGGGATAGATCACCTGACCCAGTAGAGGATGGATCACCTGACTTTACCAGCAGTATTTGTGTTGATTTTAACAGCAGGCACTTTATGTCAGTCATAAAGAGATGAAGCCAGCGCCTCACATCCCCTCCCCCCACCACAAACACACACAAAGGATGCCTCTAGCTGTCAGTCACGTTAACTGACCTGACCTCCCATATCCCACAAAGCCAATCATGGGTGATTCAGCTGGTAGGTCTACACAGAGCAGTGTTTACCACGTCTAGACAGGCGGGGGGGAATGGCAGCTACGGGCACGAGTGGTATACTGCACGCCGTTTAACCACACAAGAGAGCTGCACTGTCATTTAACACCATAAATCAGACCCTCACACATCAAGAGCCTGGTTGGGGTGTTGAGAAACCAATTTGAAGAGTCTCTCACTATGTTTGAAAGCTGAAAGAGCTCGGAGACGGAATTCACTTCTGATCAAAGGCATTAGCACTTGTTCCCGAGGCTAAACTGCATATCCTCCTGCTGCAGCCGCGTCTCTGTGGTTATTCTCGTCTCATCGCAGGCCTGTTTTCTCTGTGCGCCTCCACAGCGTGTAAACATTACCCTAAGGTGAAGCAAGCTAAATTTTCACTTGTTATCTGGAAAAATAAGAATAGTCCCCTCCAAAAAACAAATATTATTCCCTGACTTTGGCCAGGCACTGACAGAGACATACTGTACTAGGCCTCTCCTCAGTGTTTCCAGCTGAAACCTCACTCAGACCTCAATTTAACATGGCTCACATAGATGCCTGGAAAAAAATTATGCCAGCACACATATTATCATATTAATTACCGCAGTGTGTTTTTCGCTCACCAGGAGGAGAAAGAATCGCAAAATAAGGAATCACAAAAATGAAAATGCTGTCTAACCAGAGGAATTTGTTTACTCAGAAGTTAAGAGGAAAAAATGAGAGAAAAAGCAAAAAGAACACCACATTTGCAAGAGAGGCTTCAGCAAAACAGATTCAGCGCAACATCAAACATGCGCATGAGTGGGAGGATGAATGAGCTATGCTGATGCTACTCGTACATGCTAAATAAAATGTTATGACAGCACACTTCTGATTGTGAGAGTCAAGAAATCCACCAGACAGGAGGCAACAGCTGGGACACGTCTACGCAACAGAGGGCCTGATAGAGCCCATCCCATCTCCAGCTCCTCCACTGGAACCACTGCCATATCACTGGAAGAAGCAGACCTGTTATTGTTGGGACCTCAAAGGCTTAGGGTGGTCTGCGCGCGCACACACACACACACACATACACACACACACACAGAAATATGATTCAGCTAAACACTTCAATAAGAGTGCTAAGAACACCTGCCATTTCCTCTTCTTGAGGAGGGCGCACAAAAACACACACAACAGACACTCACTCACACACACACACTCACACACACACACACACTCACACACACACACACACACACACACACACACACACACACACACACTCTAACCCAGAGGCGTATTGACTCATCCACACGTTCACCAACAAAACTGATGCCTGGAATGCGTTTTTCCATGTCACTGTTGCTAACTGTTTACAATAGAAGCACAGATGCGGGCAAACACAGCCGTGATGACTCATGGGGCTCGTGGATGTCTATGAGTGCCTGTACGCACACTCAGATAAGCATCAGCCCAGGACAGAGCTGGTGCTGGCTGGGGTTCATCATGGCGAGAGTACAGACCTGTCCAAACAACGTGTTCAGCCTCACCCAAGATAAGCAGGACATGGCTAATCTCTCCACAATCAATATCTAAGCATGGCAAAGACAACACCATAATACGGCCTTCAGGGGCTCCATGAACTTTATTTACCTTCTGCTGTCAGACTGAAGCAGCATTATGTAGTTTTGAAACAACTGGTTCTGGCAACAGGACCAGGACAGCGAACAGAAACCAAAACTTAACATGAGGAACCGTAGCATCCTTCAGGCCTGTGACAGACCTCAGCATGATGGCAGCTAGAACCTGGTGTTAGACTCACCAAGTGGCTTAAGTAACTAGATGATGACCACCGTAGTTCATGCAGGACACAGGAGTCAGATGCCCCAGCTGTGACCAGCTGAGAGCCCCCCAGTAGCACCATAGCCACCAGTCAGTCATGCTCCAGTCACAGCTGTGCTCTGAACAAGGCTGTTTAAATACGTCGCCGCCCTCATGCACGTCTCTGCTCAATGCTGCATGCGTCACTGCTGCTAGCAAGGTTGCCGCCGCCTCCCCAGAAGCAGAACTGGATCCTTAATAGAATCGGGCTTCGATCCCCATCCCCACACTCCAGGAAGCAGCTGAGTGACAGAGTGCCCTTGCAGCCTACAGTGGTGAGCCGGTCACGCTGGTCCGAACCAGGAGGCCGTAGTGGCTGGCTCACTTCCAGGAGACAACAGGTCTCTCCCCCTCACACTGGAACCAACTCCCCAACCCCCCTGTCTTCACCGCCAGAATCAGTAAGAGTCCAAAAGTGCAGATGAGCTCACAGCTGACAGTCTTCTGGAGTCTAATTAAACCAGAGGTATTTATGCTCGGTGATTCCAGCAGATGTACAAAAGAAAGAATATCTCACATTTTGGAGTGAATGAGCAACTCTCTGGTGTGTTGTATCACCCCGGAGGACAGGGGAGGAGACTGCAGTCTAGATGCCGCACACATGCATCTCAACTCAGACTGCACTGAGTTCTAAAATCAAATCAGTGTTTAACGTTGGCCATAAGCTGGTGGCCCATAGCCTCAGGTAGTCCATGTAGAGTTGGTGGCCCATAGCCTCAGGTAGTCCATGTAGAGTTGGTGGCCCATAGCCTCAGGTAGTCCATGTAGAGTTGGTGGCCCATAGCCTCAGGTAGTCCATGTAGAGTTGGTGGCCCATAGCCTCAGGTAGTCCATGTAGAGTTGGTGGCCCATAGCCTCAGGTAGTCCATGCAGAGTTGGTGGCCCATAGCCTCAGGTAGTCCATGTAGAGTTGGTGGCCCATAGCCTCAGGTAGTCCATGCAGAGTTGGTGGCCCATAGCCTCAGGTAGTCCATGCAGAGTTGGTGGCCCATAGCCTCAGGTAGTCCATGTAGAGTTGGTGGCCCACCACCATCAGCAGGCTGCCAGCCCTCACCAACACAATCTTACCGAGCCACAAACATCAAGATTCCTTTGCACGTTTCCTTTCAACATTGAGTGGTTCTCATGGAGGACTCACGACTGATACATCAAACTAACTCAAGTAAAAAAGTGTACGCCTACACGATTCCAGAAGAAGGACTGCAGTGAAAAAGAAGCTTTCCTAGTTTTCTCTACTAACTGACAAGTCAAGCCTTTACAAGAAAAAACTACTGCTTCAGGAAACACCAGGTCACCTTGATGGTGCACACCTAAGGAGCCTTGCAGTTACATCATAAAGTGATTGAGATCTTCAACATCACATACAATTCTGCTCTCACCAAAATCCTGTTCAGAGTTTATATTATACACCTCCAGATCAACAATGGAGAACCCATGGAATGGAGAACCTCTGCTGAGCTGGCTTCAACGTGTACCTCATACAGAGAAGGTAGCCCGGAGACACTGGAGGGACAAGTTCTGGCTAGGTGCTAAAATATTGGCATCAGTCCGTTAGCAGCCTGGTAAAATGTGACGAGGTATTTCAGTGATGCACAGACAGCTGTTTGGTTCATACCTTCAGCCAGGTGGATCATTAACATATACGGTTACCAAGCGTGAGCCACAGTGCTGCTGCCACAGTGTCATGCCCACACACGTGACACACACCCAGACACCGGTGTCAGAGAGTGGGTGGATGCCGACCCTCTGACAGCAGTGGCTCCCAGGATCTGTGCAGCAGCTCATTAATCACAGAAAACATCCAGGGCATCCCCTTCATCATTCAGGGAGAAGAAAAGACGCAAATACAGTTTCAAAGATCACATGACAGCGTCCACAGTGCAGTGCTGTTACCACAATTACCTCTGTGCTACCTCTGTCTCAAATCCGCACGATAGGGCAGTTCTGCTGACAAATTTGAACTGGGGGCTGGTTCTTCGGTGTTCGATTCAGGGTTTTATTTGCCATCCAGAGTACAGACTGTTGTTGTCCTTTTAGCAAGCAGGAAATATTAAAGCTCCCACATGAGCACAATTTAAGATCAAGCCTGTGTATTGGCATGGTTCATGCATGTGACAACCACTGATACTGAAAATATTTTATCATGAAGGACTTGGATGTAACAGACTAAAGGGGTTTCTAAAAGTATCTATTTTGAAATTTGAAAAAATATGAACAGTCTTTGGAACTCCTCCTTCTCGAAGAAACCTCACAGGAAGTGGAACAGGGAACATTTCCTTCAAATGCTCTGAATGCGGTTGAGTGCTGTTGCCTGAGGAGATAAATCCTGATAAACCATCCATCCGTCCCTCCATCCATTCATTTTCAATACCGGTTATCTGTTAAGGGTCATAGGGGTGGAGCCTATCCCTGCTGTCATTAGGTGAGGGGCGGGGTTCACCCTGGACAGGTCACCAGTCCATCACAGGGCCATCAGGAGCAGTTAGAGGTTCAGTGTCTTGCTCAAGGACACTTGGACATGGTCACCGGGGGAAGTGGGGATCGAACCAGCAACCCTTCTGTTGCTGGACGGCCACGGCACCTCTGAGCCACGCCGGCCCCATCCTGATAAACCTGCCAGGTTAATTTAATCAATTATGTATTTACCTGTAATCTGCAGGTTGTCTGCATGTCAAGAGGATTTGTGGGTGCTTGGGGGTTTAAGTACCCTTAACTTACCCATATCAGGAGCAACGTGTCATCAATGTTTGTGAACACTGATTAACAGCACACCCAACATACTGCCCCCTAGTGGTCTGATTTCACATCAGGAGGGGAGGATGTTTCCATATTGGTTTAATATTATTCCAGCTGACTAGTTTGGAGACACAGTGAATTCAGCTTTAAAATTCAGCTTCCCAAAATGAAGAGCTTGCCTAATAAATCTGTGATTCTTTGAATAATACCCTCTTTACCAGAGGAGAGAAAGAAGTCTCAACTAATGAGACATGCTGGGGTTCAAAATGGATGCTTACACTCATGTAATCAAAATGTCATTTGGCCAGTAGCAGGACATGAGCATTTGCCAGATAGTTACATCCAAGACATCTCCATGCCAAGGCTTCAGGAGGTGACACGGACCCTTAGCATAAGTTAAGAGAATATCTACAGTTATGGCTCCCGGTGCTGCTCTGGAGACAGTAAATGAGTGTTAGAAGACGCTCAAACTGCTGAGAAATTTAAAAAAACAAGCTTAGGAGTTTTAATGTCAGACAACCGGGGAGAAAAGCCTTGAATGAATGGTGCGATAATCCCCGAATTATTATTAAAGGCGGCGCTGCAGTAAAACAAAGCACAGAGGATTGTGTAACTGAAGCAGTACAACAGCTAAGTGCTAATCTACCTCATGACGGCAGCTGCGGGCCATTGCCTTGGACCTGAGAGAGATCCACTCCCAGGGGAACCACTTGTGCCACTCACTGTTTGTTCTCTGGTCCAGTTACTTCACGTTTGAGCAGAAGTACTACTTGCAGTCCCAAGTACAAGCAGGAGATCACCTTTACCCTCAATTGTGCAACTCTGTTTCTGGGTTAGTGGGAAGAAAAGTACGTTCAACAACCCCTTTGTCAATGGCACCTTGTTTTTTAAGGTACATTGATGAACTTCAGGCACCTTCTGACCGTATGAATGTCGCTCACCCCACCTGACATTGCGCTACAGAATACATTCAGTAACCTCAGAGTGACCTTCGTCTCTGATTAGTACAGCGTCAACACAAGTTAGAACATCTTGGAGTGAGATCCAGGTCTGCAGCAGGATCTGACATGTCATCGGTACTGTGGTCAGCTCCATGTACAAGAGTGCGTACAAGAGTTGGGCTTCCCCAACAGGTGTCAGGGAATTACTGCTGTGGAAAATGTGCACACCCTTCTAGTACGTCCAGTACCGAGACTTTTAATCCTCCACATTCAGCAAAAGAACACAACACAAAGACTTGGTCAACTGCCTCCAACTGGAGACATCCTTCTGGGTTACTGTATGTGGGTCAAAGGACGCTTAGGATCAATGAACGTAAGGCTGCCAGACATGAAGACCAGGACCCCCTGGCACCGCCCCCCTCCCTGCTCACGGCCCAGGGGGACTGAGGCAGATCCGAAAAACCTTCCATGTTTAAGACCTGCACACTTTCTGTGTGCTGCTAGATGTTTCTGGTATAAATTTACAACAGTTAAAGATTTAAAAAATAATGATACATATTTTTGGTAAAGATTTGTAAACATTGACGAGTCATGAAATATGTTCTGATTTGTTGTGTGAACACGTCTGACTCATACATTTATCACACCTGGAACGCCACAGGGGGAACGCACTGCTGGCTCATCATCAAGCCTCAGTTAAGCCTTTCAGTGGCTTCATTCCTGACAAACTCAACGAATCGTGTGTGAAGTTTAAAGGAAATCTTGAACTCGTTGTTGACCTTTGCCTCTTCACACTCTCTGTAGCTGTGAACAGCGTTTTCATTTACCAGGAAGTCTGAGTGACGTGAAACGCTGCATCCAGTTATTCATGGTGAGCACCGTTCTTTTGCTGTAAAGGAGAGTTGGGTGAAGGTGCTGTTTCTTTCTCCACTAAGCCACGTCCCCTCCATGGCCACATGATTGGTGGACCTTGAGCGTTTCATTCAGCTGGGATTAATGGCAGCATGAGGTTCTCTGTCGTGCGGCGTGTTCAACACAGGACGGGGCTCAGAACAGCACCAGACATGTCTTCTGATGACGGACAGGAGGAGGGATGACCCCTCTTCACTCTTTCTAAATTTTAATCGCCATTTTAAACTACTTTATCACCACTTTAGATTTCTTTTGTGTCAGAAACAAAAAGTAGTTAATTACAAAAGCGTCACCAGCAGCGTGATGAGGTCCGCTTGACCTCTGTACTCCAAAGCTCATGACACTCAGGGCTGAGACACAGTGCAACAACCATCACTGCAATTACAGTGGAACCTTTGGCAGAGTCAAGAACATCTGCCTTTATTACATGGAACCTTGGGAAGGACTGCCAGGATAACTGACTAATATGTCAGGGGGTGGGTTGACTTCATGGAAGCCATCGTGTCCCCCCTCCCATGTCAAGCTCACTCCTACATCCTTGTCCACATAAACAACAGAAGTGGATCATTCCACATGAGCTTTGAAGTTTCTGTGGATACATGGAAATGTCCTGACTGGAATTTTGTTGAGACAACTGGTTGCTATTGGAATTCACCAAAACTCCAGGGAATCGGAGCCGCTGTCTTCTGTGGCTGAGAGCAAACTCTTCTCATACTGGGTATTTAATATTTCACATTTTTGAAATATTTCCTCAACACATCCAAAGACTGTTCACAATTATTTAGAAAACTGACCCTACACCAAAAGAGACAGTAGGTGAGGGCGATAGCTGGACTGTATTTGGAGCTCCAAGAACTTGCTGGTGTGGTCAGTCAGACACATTAACAGTTACTCTCAGCTGTTCATTTTCCATCTCCAGTTCCATCTTCAGTTTAGGGCTGAAAAATTAATCACAATTAATGACAGGAGATGGTTGTATTTGTCAAAGTTTCTCTGAGTGGAAAAAAAAACATTCTTATTTAAATATTGTGGTGCTGCAGAGACGTCCTTCCTGCACATCACCTTCTACAGCAGGGGTCACCAACGTGGTCCTGGCGGGCGACATGAGTGGCCTGTGGGCCTGTTCTAAACTCACCACAGCACCACTCACCAGTGAGCTGCATCTATTTTTTTGTTTCTATTTTTTAATCACACTTGCATTGGTGTGAATTTGAAAATGACAACAGGCCTGTCCCAGATTTATCCACGTATAAAAAGGTTTTTATATAAAGAGGTATTAAAAACAAATTTTGTGTGTATACAATCTCTATATGTGTGTCAAAATGGTAGCCCTTCACATTAATTGGTACCCAAGGAGCAGCTCTCCGCTTCACAAAGGTTGGTGACCCCTGGTCTATAGACTGAAGAAGTCTTTCTTGTTGATGTACATCCCCCAAAAATGTACTTCAGTGGGCTTTTGTTCCTGTAAAAATTCAGGATTCTCTCTTCCTATCACAAGTCCTATTAGATCACATTTAGATCTGTAATGGTCGGACACACTGAGGATTCACTTCCTGCGTTTCAAGCGTGTCATTGCATGTTGCTCTTGAACTATTGTGTCACATGGGCATGTCCATTGCTCCGCCCCTTTAGGAGACAAGCAAGTCCTGACTGTAGTCGCTCTATGAGAGAAGAGATCTTGAACAGACAAAAAATCTTTCTCTTACTTAACATCTACAACATTATGACAGAGGAGCCCACTCAGGAGACTAGTATGGTGATGTCGTAGTTTGGTGCAGCATGTACAGCATGATCCATATTTTAGCATCAACAGTCACAACCAGTCAGAGAAACGACAAACACTGGCAGACACCCTCACATTCACAGGCTCAGAGGAACTGGTGCCTGGAGCTGCTGGACCTGGAGCTGCAGGAGCTGCTGCTGCAGGTGGCCTCCAGCAGAACCACGCACCTGTCATCCAGCTGAACTGAGTAAGTGATGAGAGAGACGTTCCGCGACCGCGTTCTCTGGTCTCTCCATGTTTAGAACAGACTGAGGCAACATCGGTGCGGATGGCTCACAAACATGAAGCAGCCATTTTCATTCCTTCGTTTTATGGTTGAGAGACAGTCAAATGAATGTGAAATGACAGGTTTCTATATCTTTACTGCCCGGTTTATTCAACAGCATCTAGGATACTGGATCTAATCTGGATGCTGTGACCCAGTCGTCCTTGCCAGAGCAGCTCAGATCCTCACACTTGCTTCTAACCCAGCAACCTCAAGGACAGAGAGCAGTGGACGGGAGCGGTCACATGGTTATGATTATCATTGTTATTAATCCTAGGTAGGATGTGCATATGTTTGTGCAATAAGACAAAGGCTTTGCTTATAACCATGTTGGTCTGGCCCTGCAGATACTCAAACGTCACCAAATCTTAAATCCTCATGAGCGCACAAGCGTAGGTCACGATGCAAATGCTGCTCTGAACACAGTGTTCGGAAAAAACAAACGTTATCTTATTGGACGCCACCCAGGAAACGACTGTTCAATTCGAGATGACCCCCATACAGGAAGCCCTCGGTCATGTCTCCCCCCTCCACAAGAAGACCAAACAACAAACCGCTTCAGTGCATCAGCGTCTTGGCCTCACTTCAATAGTTGAACCAGAACGCTGAATATCTCTGGCAACATAAACAACACAACAACACTAAACAATACTAATCAATCAGGAAGAGGACAGCGAACAAGCCAGCCATATTACCGCGGTAAACAAAAGTATGCCAAGCAAACTGGATGGGGATCACTGTTGGGTCACACTAGGCACATGCAACACGCTAATGAAATAAACAGCAGAAATGATTTCCATGTTTAACGGCGGCATAAAAGCAAAAGATGGAAATGTTTTGGAACGCTGCATAAAGAAATGGCAGCCATGCTGTTTCAATCACACTTGAGGGCTTGGGGGGGGGGGGGCGCAAACACAGTGGCTCAAACTGACTGACTCATTGTTTACTCTGAATCTGTGCCCACACTATCGATTGGATGGAGGGCTGGTTTTCATTTCTTCATGGATTTACTCCACAACAATAATATATTCAGCACAGCAATAAAAAACAATAGGTTAGCTGGTGCCAGAATTTTACAGCTTGCTAATAACAGCTTCATTTGGTGGTCCAAAGATGTGGAAGTGTGCACAGGAAGGACAGAGAGCAGGATCCCAGGTCCCCCCCCTCCGGATGGAGACATATAGGAGGGAACAGTTGAAAGTGACTCACAAAGCAGCGCCACGCCCCCCGCTGGATGGTGACCCTCATTTATCGCTCACTGAGTTTGACAGAAGAATCATAAACAAGATTCAAATTTTAATTGAGGCCTGAAAGAAGAACTCAACACTTCGTAACGGCTGTTCAGGGAATCGTTTGCTGGGGATGCTGAGATGACATCGATCCAATGCTGGCTCGTGCAGCAGAGAGAACTTCTGCCTATTTCAGTCATGAAGCAAACACATTGGGGTTCAAAGGTCAAAGCCAGATGCAGCAGAGCCGTGTCATAAGCACATCACTTCCTCCTAAGCTTTCAGCCTCTTGGCATGTTGCATGAATGGAGGAGCAACTAAACTGATGAAGTTTATGAACACAAAGCAGTACCCATGTTTGCAAGGATGGTAGAATACTGCATCGGGAGGACACTTGGGGTAGTGACCACAGTGCAGTGGTGGAGCCACTTATACACGCTAATAGTGCTTCCTGCTAGGGTTGCAAAGGGCTGGAAAATTTCCGGTAAATTTCTGGAAAGTTTCCAGAAACTTTCCATGGAAACTTTAGCTGGGGAATTTTGGAAATATTCCAAATTGGAAACTTTCACAGGAATTTGGGGAATTTATGGGAATTCAAGGGAATTAACTGGAAGTTTTGTATGAACATAGGCCATATGAATCGTATATCAACAATAAACTTTTTATTTTGTTATGATCAGACATTTTTTCCAAAGGATACAGTGATTTATAAGTAGAAATTTATATTGAACAATCAACTCTTTCACTGAATAACAAAAACATGAACATTGACTCAAAAGAATTTTTTTACAGCTCACCCAGCAAAATGTAAAATGGCAGCAGCCTAACCCTCCCTAAAAAGACTCATTCAATGTCTCAAATAAAGCCGTTTTTCCAAAGCTTCTCAAGCCAGATGTCTGTACAGTAAGTTCTGCATGTTGCCAAGTACTTTCAGGCTTCTTCCTGAACCTCAATGTCCTCAGTATTCATTTCTTCAATGTCTGACTCCTCTTCCTCTTCAGTGTCAGTGTCCAACCTTGTTGGGGATGGCGCTGTCTCAGGCTCAAAGAGCCCGAGGTTTGCCCGTATGGCCACCAATTTCTCTACTCGCTCATTCGTTAGCCTGTTGCGAACCTTTGTGTGCGTGTTCCCAAACAGTGACCAGTTGCGCTCAGAGGCAGCTGATGTTGGTGGGATTTGGAGGAGGATGGAGGCTACAGGTGCAAGGACTTCAGATCCACAAAGTCCCTTCCACCAGGTTGATGGAGGAATGTGCTGGCTTGACTGCCAGATCCCATCCCCTTGCCAAAGGCCTTGCCTTGTACGATACTTTGCCAAACTGCCAAGTACTTCACCTACATCAAGACGGTGAGACAAGGCAGTGATAACAGTGTAAGCACCACTGATCTCCTCTCCAGAGAGCATGCTTGGATTATTTGTGGGGTCCAGCATGGACGCTGCTGCATGCACTGGTTTCACGCAGAACTTGTGGCGCTTCTCCAGTAATTTCACCACTGTTGTTTCTTCTGCTTTTAGTAGAAGTGAAGTGGGCAGGGCTGTGAGGATTGCTGGTCTTACTTCCCCAAAAAGACACTGGACATCTGACAGGAGGGCATCATCACCCTCTATTTCTGTGACTGCTGCAGCGATGGGTTTCAGGATAGTCAGGCTGCTGGTGAGTCTTTCCCAGAATACGTCATCCAACAGAACTCTCTTGATGTCAGGTTCAATGCCTGCAGTTTGGGAGATGGCCATCTCTTGGAGGGACTCCTTTCCTTACATGATGACAACCCCAGCCCAACGTGTGATGCTGGGGAGCTTCAGTGTGGTACTTGTGTTTCTTTCCTTTTGTTTTGAGAGGTATATTGCTGCAGCCACTTGTTTTCCCTTCACATACTTGACAACTTTCTTTGCCCTCTTATGTAGTGTATCCATTGTCTTCAGTGCCATGAAGTCTTTCAGGAGATTATTAAGAGTGTGAGCAGCACAGCCAATGGTTATTATATGAGGGCAGGTTTCCTGCACGCGTGCCCAGGCCGCCTTCATATTTGTCAGTAACAACAGCAACAACCTTCTCTGGTCCAAGGTCATTAATGACTGCTTTAAGATCATCAGCAATGTAGGAGCCAGGATGTCGGTTGTCCTTTGTGTCGCTGCTCTTATAGACGACAGGTTGTGGGGTGGCAACAATGGAGTTTATAATTCCTTGTCCCTGAATATTTGACCAGCATCTGAAATGATTGAAATGCAGTCTGCTTCGTCAGTGGTTTCCTTGACCTTTGTTTGCACTCCGTTGAACTCCTCATCCAGCAAATGGGTAGACCGTGCGTGTCTGGTTGGGGGGATGAATGCTGGTCTGAGAACATTAAAAAATCTCCTCCAGTAGACATTGGTTGGCAACATCAGGGGAGAGGCAGTTGCATAAACTGCTCGAGCTAAACACTCGTCTGCATTTTTCTGGCTATTTCGATCCGTTGAATCCAAGGATCCTCTGATGCCAGAGGGACCAGGAGCTGAGCTGAGAGTGCTGGAGCCTGATGCCACAGCCACAGATTCATTTTCGCCTGGAATGGAACTCTTGTCTGCCGTACGACAGGAGATGAGCTCTGGGGGAATTTTGGGCACTTAGTGATATGCCTGTCCATCTTTGTGGCATTCTTCACGTATGTCTTTGCACAATATTGCACGTAAACAAAGACTTTCCATCAACTGTAGTTGGTGTGAAATGCATCCACACACCGGATGGTGTATGTGGCATTTTTCTGTTAGATAAGATGGCAAACAATGCATGTAGATTGTAAACTGAACGAATGGAAAGGTCTTCAAGACATTTAGATGATGTATAAAATCATGTGTGGTGAAACAAAACTGCAGAAGAAACAGCATCATATTCTGTGGTACAGTTAGCTAGCACCATCATAAGCTAACTTCAAAGAAAAGGCGCGAGCAAACATTTAGCATATCTGCTTTACCAGTGAGCTAACAATACATTTTGATTTTGCCAATTACAATTTAATATCATATTAGATATCATCTAACTAGTGAGATATCAAGTTAGATATCATCTAACTTATAAACTCATCAAAACTTACTTGACTGTATGTGTGGCTTCAAATGTAGCCTATAGGTGTTGGTTGGTGTTGTCGAGTGATGTAGAAATCATTGTGCATGTGTTGGCAAATGCACAATGCATGTAGGGGGTGTGGCCTCAATAGCCCTGCATTAAATAGTGTGTTATATTCCATTGATTGAGGAATAGCAAATTATACTCAACTGACTGCATATCAAATCTGATTGTTTTAGCCAATATTATGCTACAATATTATTTTCTACCAACTATCTTTATGTTTTCAGCCTTCAACTTTGCAAATTCACAGTTTATTCCCATTAATTCCTGTTAATTCCCATAAATTTCTGTTAATTCCCATGGAAAGTTTCCAACTTTGAAATTTCCCAGAATTTTGCAACCCGACTTCCTGCTAGCCTGACAGACACATGCACCTGTGCAGAATCACTCAGGTAAGCTGGGAACATGACTCCAGAGGTGATGAGGCCTGCGTGCGGTGACCACAGATCAATGGTGGACTGATGAGGCGTATCTGATTCTGTCAAACTCCAGCCGTACGATTGAAGCTGAAGTCACAAGTGTCAACTGTGAAAGACACAAAATTAATAACTAAACTAATCAATGATTTCGATGAAAATCTCGTCTACACAAAGGTGCTGCATTTCACTCTCTACAGTCGCACACTTGCAATTCTCCTGTTCTTGGTTTTCAAGACTCTGCCCTTACGCACATTGTGCGTGCGTGTGCACACACACACACACACACACAAAAACACACACACACACACACACACCGTGGGGGAGAACATGTCACGTCAACCCCAACCAATTGAAAAGCAGGTAAAAATATCTATTCTTCTTTTTAAGTGCACGTCGTGAGGTTGCCAACTACCTCTGCTGCTAGTAGCTGCCAAAATAACACTCCTGCTGTTGGTCCAATCAGAGAGCAGAGCAGCAGCTGACCTGCTGTAGCCCCGCCCCCTCACCAGCAGCAATGGCATTAGAGACCCAACATGGCTGCCAGAGAGGAAACACTCCTCCTGGCTGCACCGGACTGTTCCTGGTAGGTTAGTAAGGAGGAAAATATTAAATAAAAGCAATCAAGTAGGTGGGCAAATAGATAATCGATGATCGTGATTGGAAATAACTCAACCCCCCAGCAGTGAACCCAGTTGAGGCACAGGACTTGCTGCCTTCACAGGCCCAGAGACACGACAAACGCTGGCTGCACCTCTGGATTCTTGGCTGCTCTGCGGCACCATGCTGCCGGCACCGGGCCAGCAGTGGGCTCCTATCAAGCCTTGAGAACATCCATCTCAGGAGAGACGCAAAACCCTTAAATGTGGTTTTCACACCCAATAAATCTAACATTGTCTGCCTTTTTCAGTCGGTTCGAGGGTGTTCACAGGCCCGTCTGCTGGCCGGGTAACCGGTGAGCACTGTTATCTGAGAACCTTCACTGAGAGGAAACGTCTCTCGGCAATTTCTTCAGGACTGCAATCAAAAATATATGTGATAGTCCCAGGGTTAACTATGTAACCTAACAACACAGTTACAGGCAAAACAGAAAAGTTATGCCAACAAATGGTCTGAATTATGAGAGAAAAATAAATGAAAGAGCAAAGACAAACACTGATTGTGGATTCGTTCTGGGGTATGCAATGTTTCTTTGCACCTCTCTGACATTTTCCATCAACCAGTGCAGAATTATGTATGCATGAAAAATAAAAATGAGAAACTGATCCAATTGTCCGAGGGACATAACTCAAACCAGCAATATTTCTGGAAACAACAATACTCCCTTCATCACTGCCACAAATAAAACCATGGTGGCTCAAGTTCATCTCCTCTGAAGGCCTCGTCTTCTCCCTACTAAAGGCTGGTGTCTGCCTCACCCATGCCGCCCCCGGCCCCCCTCACCACCATGACAACTAACTGGAAAGATGAGCCCTCTTTCATTTGAGGCCTTCAGTGGAAAATGGTGGTTGGCTGTTTTGTCCATGAACGCCCACAGCTGTTTTCCCCATTCTGCTGTGCTTCTTCTGCCACAGATCACTTGGACAGATGTCCTCTCCACCTGGGGTGGATCTAATAACCCGAACTCCCCTCGGCTGTTGTAGATACGTGAAGCGTGTCCCGTGTTTAAGAACTATCACATGAACGGCTTAACCAAATTCACTCAAACATCCTTCCATCAAACACACTGAGTCACCGGCTAATCCACCTTTCCTAGACGCCAAACAATATCGACACTGTTGTATGAAGAAGATGTTTACACATACGTGCTGCTCAACCTCCCGGCGGCCCAATTTTCTTTCATCATTACTGAGCAAGCCCAAGGATGTGTCTGCCCAAATCCCCTCTGTTATCCCACTGCTCTGCAAACAGTCCAGACAATTATCCCATCAACCCACCTCCTCATCAGCAGGCAACCTGTGTACCCTCCTCGACGCATCCGAGGGGACTCCGGGACTGTCTGAGCCCATTAGGGGGCTCCTGAACCCAGTACGCGCCCAGACACACTGCAGCCGTGTGTGGTCCTGTGGAGCCCGGGGCCGGACATGTGGAAGCAATCACTGCACACAGAGATGAAATGATATATAGAACTAATACAAAGATGGATCGGTAATGGTCCAGATCTAATATCTAATCCAAATACACTCACTCAGCACACGCAGTGACCTCAGAGGTCCAGTTCAGAGTCTCCGAGAGGAAGCCCAGATCAGTGAGGACCTGGATCACACGCTGGATCTTTTCATCGTTCTTACGCGTAATTATAAATAGCAGCCAAAACTACCGTTCAGACAAAAACGGTGAACACTGCTCAAGCACTGGGGCCCTTGAAGCCTGCTAGGAGCCTAACAAGCCCCCCTGCTCGCATGGACTGTTCCTCAGCAGGACCTCCAGGTTCAACATGGATGCAACAAGCTGTTGCAAAAAGGGACAGGGACGTGAGCGTGTCCACAGAGGATGAGCAGTCACCCACACAGCGGTAGCCTCTCCTGTACAACATCTAGAGGGTTAAAGTGAGACATTCCTCAAACAGACGAAGGGAAATAAAAGCTATGTTCAAATTCAAAAAACGAAACCTGCAACACTTTCATAACTAGCACCAAACTAACATGCTGGTGAGCCACGGTTGCTGTTGATGCTGGAATCTCAGGAGCAGCGTCCTCCGTTGGGTAGAATTCATTCATCACAGATGGAGACATGTCCGTCCCGACTGGACCTGCCAGCCACGCCCCTCCTCAGGTGTCTGACCACCGTCACCTGTGGTCGTGGCACTTCACCAAAGACAACTCAATTGTGGGTTTTGCTTTGAAATCAGTCCATTTTAACTCTGGCGTTACTGGATGTTGAGTTACTTCTGTCTATAATAGAAGCAAGGATTACATCAGTTAGGTATCATCCCCCTCACGCTGTCCCGTGTGGCAGGGGGGCCTTTCAATCCTGTTGCTAAGTTAGCGTGCTGACACTAAACATCTTTCTAACTGATGTACACCACACTCAAAAACTGAAGAGGCAACATCACACATAGACGAGCCAGAGACCCCCTCCGCCTGCAGACGGGCCAGGTCCGTGACCACCACGGCGGTCTTAGAGATGCATCGGAGCTGACGAGCTCCAGCTGCTCTGACACCCTGTAAAAAAACTGGGGCTACCTGACCCCCCCCCAGTCACTGATGCCTCCAAGAGAAAGGGAAAGGTGTCAACTGGTGCCAATGGGGGAGGTGACCATATAGTCACCAATGACTGCTGGTCAATCAGAAGGTGTTCTGGCCTGGTGGACTGGTCCTGCCCGTCCAAGAGTACACCAATCAAGATTTGGGGATGAAACACACACTGGAACAAGTATGAGATCCACACCAGCAGCCAGAACTGCTGAAGGTGCTGGTTCCCTCCAGCTGCTGCAGGTGGAACTCCTTGTTCCTGGCAGAGGGAGGACGGCTGAGAACAGTCCGGGGCGAGGACAGGGACGGCTGAAGGCTCACAGTACAAATGATGTGTGCTCTATTACTTCGTCCTCATTTAACACAAGCACTGAACATCTTTGCAAATGTCCCCGTTTTTTTCTCTCTCTCTTCTCACACACACACACACACACACACACACACACACACACACACACACACACACACACACTTTAAAATGGTGTTCTTACCAAGGAAGTTGTGTTTCCACCTGTTTGTCTGCTTGGATGTATTCAGGATGACACAAAAGTACTTCCTGGATGGGTGGGGCCACGTGATAACCAATCATGGAGCAGCTACACTCGTTACTTTCCCCTGGTCTGAACTCTGTTTGTGTTTGTTGTCATCACAGGTTTAATCCATCTGAACTCACATTCCTGAGAGAGCACGCTGCTGCCATGAGCCCAGTTGTCTAGCAACCAACATATTGCAAGCAGATGCCCAAATTGTGGGGTGGGGGCTGCTTCCAATCATCAAACTGCTGACCATCACATGTCATCGAGTTGCTACTGACACCTAGAGAGACTCATCACCCATTGCTGCATTGACGACTCATTCAACGGCATTTATGAAGCTACATAAAAACCACGCACTTCTTAGCCACACAGACACCAAACAGGCACATTTAAAAGTAAGTTTCCTGACCAAAAATTAATAATAAATGTGTGTACTGGAACTTGGATGGGCCCTCAGCTGATATGTGTAACATTCAGCCAGCCATTAGCAAAACTGAAGTCTAGTATAAAAACTATTCAGAAGCAGGCGAGTGACTGGAAGGTCCTCCAGTGGGACTACAAACATGGCGGCGGCATCGGCCACTCGGATGCCTTCTGACGAGCAGTCAGAGGCTCCTGATCTTTTCACTCTGTGGGTTTGTCTCTTGTGACATCAGGGCAGCAGCGGATCTCCAGCCATGGCTTTGGTGGAATACAACCTTCACCTGCCGCTGGTCAGGAGGAGAGCGAGCAGAGAACGACTGAATGAATGAAACTCCTTTGTGTACAGCGGCCATGTGATGACTGCAGCTTTCTGCCCGTCTGCCTCTCACGTGAAGGACAAACAGACTGAAACAAAGGACCAGGTCTTCATCCACTGATTGAGGAGAGTTACACTTCTGGTCGGATCCTGTTGCTCCCAAAATACCTGCTAACTCATCCCGCGCTGACTACACCCAGGTACTGACCCGGGGAGCAGCCCAGTCTCTCCATCCGGCACTGGAAGATCTGCATCACTCCTCTCAGTCGATACTCTCGTTGTGGTAGAAGAAGTCCAGTCCAAAGACTTCTAAAGAAATAAATCTAACACAAAGACTTCAGTGTAGATCTTAGAAGACCAGCAGGTCTGTTTCATGAGGGTTTAGTTTGCACTTTATAACCTCAAATCTCAGCAATACTTCTTCTATGTTGGGTTCTTCATGGAGCAAAGCAGCCACAGGGCTCAATCAGTTACTTCTGCTCAGAAGAGCTGGTGACCTGATGTGCAGGTGCTCTGGAACATCAGCTCTGGCTGGGAGAATCAGCTGGAGTCTGGCAAACACACACACACACACACACACACACACACACACACACACACACACACACACACACACAGGGTTTTTGGTGGGTTTGGGTGATGATGTACTTTGTGTCGCAGACATCCTCTGTGCATTTGTTGGTGTGGTCATTCTGAGTAGCAGCTGCCTTGAACATGTCCCGATCCCGGCATTCAAAGCAGCCCTGAAGTGCCTCCATGGCCCCCTCTGACTACGCCCTCACCTGCCTTGGCGTAGGTTTCTCTCTGATCAGCAGGGGCTTGTGTGCAGGAATAAGCATGACAGATAAGTGGTCTGAGGAGCCAAGGTGGGGCGGGGGCTGCTCTGATGCATCCTTAATGTTGGTGAAGGCCTGATCTAAAGTGTTCTCTCCCCTGGATGCAAAATCCACATGCTGGTGGAAATGTTGGCCGGGTTAAAATCCCCAGCAACAATGAAAATGCCCTCAGTGTGAGCAGGCTGCAGCTCACTGACAGTCCGGTAGAGAAGACCCACAGCCTCGTGAGTGTAAACTCCCTGGGCAGGTAGACTGCAGTTTACAGTCAAAAGCTCAATGTAAGGTGAGCAATGGCCTCAGACAAGCCTGGCATTTTTACACCAGTTGTTGTTAATGTTAGTACACAAACTGCTGAGGGTGCTGTTCCTATCAGTGTGAAATGTAGCTAGCCCCTCAAAGCTAACAGCATTGTCCAGGATTGATGAGTTGATCCATGTCTCTGTCAGAATTATGGCACTGCAGATCCTCAACTCATGTTTTGACGTAAGTTCCAGCTGCAGATGATCCACTTTGCTGTCCAGGGAGCAAATGCTGGCAAGGAAGATGGATGGAAGTGGCGGTTTTTAGGGGTTAGCTTTGAGCTTAGCTGTTAGCCCGCCCCGACAGCTGTGCTTCCGTCAGCACTCCAAAGCTGCGTAAATACTCCCGTGTAAATGTACCTTTGAGGCCAGCACTGGATGATCGTCGTTCCAGCAGGTGCTGGTGATCATATGCTAACTTGCTATGAGCGTCTGCTATTTTAGGCATCATAGGAGTCAAATTTTGTCCAAAATAACTAATCGTCAGTCGTGTATGCAGCTGAAGCCCGGTAGGGCACCGCCATGTTCCAAAGGGAAGAAGTGTTGACCCCAGTTACTTCAACGTATTTAATACGTTGAACCCTTGTTGGTAATCGGAGCTCCCAGACGCCTCCTGTATGGAGGAACTCGCTGCCTGCATTGCTCAGGTGGGATTTTGGTTCCTCCACACTAACAGTCTTCAAATCTTGAAGGTTCCGTGGGTCTCTTCTAGGAAGCCTGGTCTTTGGTTCTTTCCATAGATGGGTGTTCTGGCGTCTACATTACGGTCTCTAGACTCTCCCAGTATTTCTCGTCTAAACGTCGTGCAGCAAACTTCCAGCGAGCTTCAACATGTTGGTTCTTCAGCGATGGCGTCTTGGGTGGCGAGCGCTCATCCAGGCCACGGCTGTTGAGTGCGCGACCTGTTTCTTTGGAACGACTGGACCTCTGAAGCTCTCCACCGCGGTCCTTGGCTCCTGGACAGCTCCTCTGATGATTCTTAACTCCTCTGTCAGGGATCTGGTGAGGAGCCGCTGGTCGTGGTCGGTTTGTGGTGAAATGGTGTCGTTTCCATGGTGCAGCTCACTGGAACATTCGGGGGTTTCCACATCCTTCTGGAACCAACGCCTTCAGTGTTTCTGTGCTGCTGCCCATCATGAGACGGTTCCTGTGTGACACCTTTTCTTTACCATTTTACGATTCTCCTCTGAGTTGTTGAAATACAAGTGGAATATTTGTCTTTGAGTAAACAATCTGGATGTTTCATCATAATGATTTTTAAATTTTACACAGTTCCTCACCACACTACAGCCAGAGAAAATTAATTTTCTGCATACATGAACACACTACAGCTGTGAAAATACAAGACTGAGCTAATTTCATGCAGACTAAACTCTTAGTTTATAATCTTTAAGTCTCCAATCATTCAAAGTAGTCAGAACTGCTATGATAGACGCTTTATTTTCTAGGCTTTACTGCTGTTTTGTCCAACATTTTTTTATTAATATGAAAATTACACTGAGGAGCAGGACTTACACACACACACACTCACATACTTACACACACTCACTCACACACACACACACTCACATACTTACACACTCACTCACACACACACACACACACACACACTCACATACTTACACACTCACACACACACACACACACACACTCACATACTTACACACACTCACTCACACACACACACACACACACACTTACACACACACACACACTCACACACACATACTTACACACACACACATACTTACACACACACACACTCACACACACACACACACACACTCACACACACATACTTACACACACTCACTCACACACACACACGCACACATACTTACACACACACACACACTCACACACACATACTTACACACACACACACTCTCACACAGACATACTTACACACACACACACTCACACACACACACACTCACACACATACTTACACACACATACTTACACACACACACACACTCACACGCACATACTTACACACACACACACATACTTACACACACACACACACACACACACACACACACTAGAGCTGGGCAATTTTATCGATTCTGCGATATACTGTGTATCGATATTTTTGTACCAGTAGAGTGTTGATTTCTCAGCCCCGCATATCGATTCATTTAGCCCCATTCAAATCTCCCGTGTTTGCGGGAAGAGCAGTTCAGTCTGCCAGCTGATGGTGTCGCTGTAGAGCAGCGTAGTTACCCAGACGCGAGAGTTTCAGGAGAATGGCAGCAACTTTAAGTCCAGCACCCGCATGCTTGAAAGCAGAAGTGTGGGAGCATTTTGGATTCCAGAAAGGACAGCAACGATTTAGAAAAGTGTTCAATACTCTGGAAATACCACCAACCTGCGAGCCCACCTGAGACGTCACCACCAAGACAAGGTGAAGCTAACCGAGCCCAAGAAGCTGCGGCGGGACTTGAGACAAACCACGCTGGACAGTGACGGCATTTATTCCAACAAGTTCCCATCTTCTTCAGCGAGGTCGCAGAAAAAGAGTCCATCGCTTGTTTTATTTGTCAAGATCTGAGACCTTATTCGGTGGTGGAAAACACTGGCTTTAGGCGAATGGTGAACGCGTGGAGCCCCGCTATGCTACTGTCACCCGCGAACACCTCACCAAGGTTTGCGTTCCCAGGTTGTACGCAGAGACAAAGGCACACGTCAAAGCCTCCCTGGCAAGTGCGGAGAGAATTGCCCTGACGTGCGGACCTCGCGAACAACAGAGGCGTATGTCACTGTCACGGCCCACTTCATAAACGAGCAATGGGAGCTTGGTACCTATGTCTTACAAACCAGGGACATGCCTGAGAAAAACACCGGACAGAACCCGGCAGAACTTCTGAGGAAGGCCCTCGCTGAGTGGGAAATCACAGAGAAGGATCCAGTAATTGGAACTGACAACGCGGCGAATATGTCTATAGCAGCTGAGGAGGCAGCGTTCACGCCACATGTAAAATGTTACGCACACACCCTTAATCTGGCCGCACAACAAGCTGGGCGCACAACAAGCTGGGCGCACAACAAGCTGGGCGCACAACAAGCTGGGCGCACAACAAGCTGGGTGCACAACAAGCCCTCAGAACCCCAGCACTGCATGTCTGTTAGGAAGAGTGAGACCTCTTGTGAACTTCTTCAGGCGAAGCACCACAGCCAAGCACATGCTGAAAAAGCAGCAGACTTCTACAACTACCAGGACACAAGCTGATGACGGACGTGGTTACAAGGTTCGTGCATGGTTGTGTGCATATATACATATATATATATATATATATATATATATATATATATATATATATATATATATATATGCACACACACACATATTTATTTTACAGCGACAGTGCACCTTAATCAACATTACTGTAATTGCTTATTTTGATTTTATTACTAATTCATTTTGTCATTAATGTAAAGCAGCATTCTGTGCATCCATGCTGTGAAGGGCGCTATCGGTCTATTAATTAAACACAGTTTCTTACTTTTGTTTAACTACAGATGGAGCAGTGCGCACGACATGTTGGAAAGATTCCTCGAGCAACAGCCGGCCATCTGTGCAGACCTGCTCACGAGTGAGGCGAGGAAGACCGAGAAGGATCTGTGCACACCGACCGAGTCAGACGTGACAACAGCTGAGGAAGTGGTCAGTGCTTATGAAGGAGGCTACACAGTACATGTCCAAGGAGAGGACCCCCACACTGCCAGTCGTCGAAGAGATGAAGGCGGCCATGGCTGGTGATCTTAAGGGGAGGTACATCGACCTCAAGACAACTCTCCACGCATGTTCAGCGATGGATCCAAGATTCAAAAGTCTTCCCTCCCTGACTGAGAACCAAAGACAGGAAGTTTATGAGGGACTGGTCGCAGAGGCTGCAAGACTGAGCATGCAGCCATCCGAGGTCAGGCAAGCCAGGGAGGAAGCAGACGCCTAAATCATCCATGATTCAAGTTTCAAAGGCAAATCCTATCATGTTAACAGTTTAAAATGGATATATTAAAGCGTTCAAAAAGCATATTTATGATTTTTAAACTATTGAACAGGTTAATATTATAGGATTTCAAATAGTATTATTAAATACTATCATATTAACTTGGATAAATATTAAATAGTTTAAAAAGCATAAATACTAATGCTAACAATTTTAACAGCATATATATCAAATATAGTAATTAAAAGATTTATGGCAGTAAAAGCTCATGAATTCCATTTTATGTTGACTTCTTTATTTTCGAGTGTGAATGAAGAAGGGACAGCGAATGCTAGAACTGATGATGATGAGGGGATGGCGTCCGAAGAAGAGGCTGTCGATGGTGGTGGGTGACACAAGGAAGGAGAGAGCAGTATCACCCATCCTTATCCCATGAAGTCCACTGTGTTGTCTGGAACCTCTGTGTAGGAATTATGGAATGTGTTTAACTATTAATCATGTGTTTTTGTTTTTATTGTTTATTTATTTGAAGGTCAGGGTCCTCCAGCCAGGAATCCAAGGCCGTCTTATCCACTGGCTGCCCTTCTTGGTGCAGCACGATCCAAGACAAATACCCAAGAGGACGAAGCCAAGGAGCAGATGACCCGCTACGAGCAGGCAGATCCACTGGTCTGGTGGAAGGAGCACCAGTTTGAGTATCCACTCTTGTCACAGCTTGCTAGGAGATACCTCTGCAGTCCTGGCACGAGCGTCTCCTCGGAGAGGGTCTCTCTGTCATCACCGCTCAGAGAAGTGCACTTCTCCCAGAGCACGTCCATCAGATTCTCTTCCTGAACAAAAATCTGAAGAGAATGTAGATCACTTGGTCTGCAGTTATGTGAAGAGGAGTTTTTCTGTTGAGTGTTCACTTGTTGGTCAGACCTTACAGGCCTACAGCTACTCTGCTGCTTAAATGTTGCTCCAGTGGACTTGAATTATCGGCTGCCGTGGTGTATTTTTAGCTAACCTTGTCTGGCTACCTCCTGTGTTCAGGATCAAGCTAAAAAGCTGCCTAAGTAGGCCACTGGCTGCACTTTAATTCTTTTTTCATTTCACTTTTCAAAAGCTTGAAAGCTACAATTTACCGTTTTACTGTTTCAAAAAATGAAACTAACTTTCTCACCACATCTTTGACTCATTTTGTCCAGCATTTGCAAGCTGCCAGTCAGAGCCTGATGTTGTGGAATTGAGGCTTGCAGTTCAGTTAATTCAATCCAAGTCAAGGGAACTCACAAGATGTCACCAAAATCTCTTTGTCCTTTAAAACCTTTCAGAAAATGATGTAAGTGTCGAATCGTATCGTGAGCTGAATATCGTGATATATATCGTATTGTATCGCGAGATTAGTGTATCACTAAAGCCCTAATACTCACACACACACATACTCACACACACTCACACACACACTCACAAACACACACACACACATACTCACACATACACACACACACACACACACACACACACACACACACTCACTCACTCACACACACACACACACACACACACACACACTCCACTCCAGGACATTCCCTGGAATCCGATGCCAGGCTTCTGTCAGTCTATCTTCAGTCTCTGCCCCCTCCATGCTGGTGAGACAGAGACGGCCTCGTCTCCCCTCCAGTCTCACCCTCGTCTCTCTGAACCATTTCAACATCTACAACCTGACAGTCAGAGTCCTGGGCAGCCACACACCCGCCAGCTCAGGAGCAATTAAGGGATCACTACCTGCTCCAGGACACCTCAACAATCTCCTGGGGGGGCGGGTATCAAACCAGCAACCCTTTGGCTCAAGACCACTTGTTTGGGGGGGGGGGGGGGGGTGCTGCCGACCCGCCTTCCAAATGATTTTCAAGCATGTCAGCAGCTCTGGTGGGTTGATGTCACACTCGTGCGCAGAAGTCACGATGCAGCTCTGAAGGCACTCCGACCCCGCGACACATCATCGGAGGCAGGTGGGTTGCTATGGCAACAACATTTGAGTTTTGTTACTGTGTCACTTGTAAACTAGCTCTCGGGGTACCACCCGTTCACTGTTGTCTTTCACCAGAGTGGAACTTACCTGTCCTGGCTTCTCTCAGCCCCGCTGATCCCTCACTGGCAGCACCAGCGACTCCCAGGCTCCCGCTGGCAGGAGTCACTGGTCCTCAAAGGAAGAAAATAAGGAAGCCATCCTGCTTGAGGCCTGACAGAAGCACATCTCGTCCCTCTGATCACCTCCAGCACTGGTGAGCAATTGGAGTTTTACTGGGAATTCGAAAACATTTTTTCAAAATGTGAGAAAAGAAGAATGGTGAACAACTGAGCAGGGGATGAGCCACTGTGGGTGTGGCTCCTGAGACGAGTTCTCCAACAAGACCCAGAAAAACAGGACCTGGAACAACGTCTGGATCTGTTTTGTAACCAAACTTCATTACCCAGCGATCATGTGATCAAGAAGAGCTGAACCAGATGGTGGGGAATTAGTCCCAAAAATGAATGTGCCCCCCCCCCACACACACACACACACACACACAGTACTTGTAAGTATAAGACAGCATTTGTTTCTGTACTGTTGGCAACAAGTGCCCCCCCCGACCCCCCCACCCAATATTGTACTCAGAGATAGCAAACCTAGCTCTGAAGGAACGTTCTTCTAGTGCTCCTGTAGGTTCATGACGGCTCTCATCTGGAACCTTAACCTTGCTTGAAGTCACTGACACAAACCAGTCCAACACATCAGGGTCACAGGAAAAACTGCTGGCCCACGCGGTGCCCGACGGTGAACTAGCTGAGTGCAAGTTCACTCGGTGCAGGCGGCCGAGTTTTGTTAATCCTTCATGTTTAGAGCAGGTTCCTCCAGGGCCTTCAGCGGGCCGCTGCCAGCCCCTCTCACTCCATCTCATTACTCAGCAGCAACAACAGAACCCAGGACCCAGGACCCAGGACCCAGGGCCGTCTACTCATCTTGTCTCTCGCTCTCTAATTACACCAAACTACTGCTGAGCCAAAACACAGCTGGGTTTGACATTCACTTCCATTTCCTGGGCTGAGCGGCTCACGCCGGACGCATCCTTGAGAGAAAAGGTTCTTGTTCACCCCTGATTGCAGATATAATCAGAGCTGGAGGGCCTCCATCTCGGGCCTGTCCTCCCTCCTGCTCCCCTTCCCTTGCGTGTCCTAGCCACAGCAAAGACCTGAACCTACGTCTGTCCAACAGGACCAGACCATGATTGGACCTGAACACCAGCAGCTCAGCCAAAAGGCTGAGATCACGTCACATCCTTCCGCCTGCGTTTTCCACTTAAGACAATGCGTGCCATTTTTTTCACTCTGTGACATTTAAGCTTCTGCTTCCAGTTTCCTCTCCTCACAATTTTCTCTCTCATTTTTTGGAGGTAATTAAGGGGCGTGGAGTGCATGAGATGACAGGCTGCAGATGAGCTGTAGAGGAAATGGACAGTTGTGTTGGGTAAGACCAACAAACCCAGGGCACAGCAGACTTCTAGAGTCTGGTGGCTGAGGTGGGCCACCTCTGGACTGGGGACACCAGGAGGGAACAGGAGGCTGGTCTTTCTGCTGCACGGGTTCCCCCGGGCTTGGAGAACTTGTGTGGCTGCAGGCGGTCTGTCATTGCAGCTCTGGAACCTGGAGGTGAGAGAAGCTCTGGACTAGCACCACTGGCCCACAGCAGCAGGACTGGTCAACAGCTGGGACCAGTAGGCTGACATGGTACCAGGGACAAGTCGGTGTTTTGGGTACCTGGTCCTATTTTGTCAGGACCTGGCTCACGGACCATGACAAAACACAGGAGACACAGGTGTCAACAGAAAGGCAGGGGGCAGGCAGATACTGGGAACCAAGGTTCTGCAGGCTGGGGGGTCGGAGGGCTCACTGGCTGATGGAGGCCTGGATAACTGGAGGAAGCTGAGCTCAGGGCCGACTGATGAAGAGCTGCATTAGCTGCATTTTACCACGAGGTGTCGCACTTGCTGTGGCAGCCACGTGGAGGACAACAGCTCCACCTGCAGGTAGTCACGCCCTTGCAGACAATCCCAGGGGCCGCTGCGAATGACAGGCACACTCAGCGGGTTCCCTGCTTCTGGCAGGAACCTTCTCAGTTCACGTGACACTGGCGTGACCCGGCTGCACGTCAGCAGATGTCCTGCTGCTTCTCTTGGTCTGAGTGATACTTTTACTCATGAAAGCAACTGAAATCACCTCGTGTTTGTTTCATCAGTTTTAGCCACTCAGCTAACGTTGGCGCTCAGTGACACCAGCCTGGACGGTAGTCGTGACAGCACGGTGAGCAACACTGACGAGGATTTTCCACTCACCTCATCGTCTGCTTAAAGTCAAGTCAAGCTGCTCTGGTTTCTCTGACACAAACTCACCAAACTGCACACAGGCAGCATTGCTGAGCTCACAGGACTGAATCACAAGAAGGCTGAGAAAATGACCGAGTGGAGATCTGACAAAGACACAAACGGACTGAAGGACATCGCTCAGGACACAACAGCAGGCCGAGGGCTGACAGCTGATTGGACAGGAGGAGCAACAAGAGTGATCAACTGATAGGTGCAGGTGATGAGGGATAAAAGGAAGGAAAACATAGGAAACCGGAAGTAAACCAAACGACGAGACAAACTTTTCAAAATAAGACAAGTAATAAACGCAATCTAACAGGAGGGGAGGCCCAGCCTTCCGTGTCTCCCAGCTAATTCTACTGGTCGACAAAACCAGCCAATCAAATGTCTGCGTGTATCCTCATCAGATCTCAGCAGGTGTGGATGTGGAGGTGGGAGAATGAGGGTCAGCGGCACCACCCTGACACTGTCACACAACACGCCGCCATCATCGTGGGAGTGTTGGTTTCTGTCCTCAGTTTCGTTCTCCATTATCATTGATGCATGAGCCGATCTCAGGTTGGTCCAGGGATCCAGGAGCCAGTGGATCTGATCCTGAGCAAGTGGCTCCTGGAGCCGGCTAACATGTTGAGTAGAGCATACGTGACTAACAGTTCTAATAACTCCTGATGAGCCGGCGGGCCGCGTGTATGGCAGTTCCAGCATCTGTGTGTGTGTGTGTGTGTGTGAGAGAGAGAGAGAGAGAGAGAGAGGGAGAGAGAGGGAGAGAGAGAGAGGGAGAGAGAGAGAGAGAGAGAGGGAGAGAGAGAGAGAGAGAGGGAGGGAGAGAGAGAGAGAGGGAGGGAGAGAGGGAGAGAGAGAGAGGGAGAGAGAGAGGGAGGGAGAGAGAGAGAGAGGGAGAGAGAGAGGGAGAGAGAGAGAGAGAGGGAGGGAGAGAGGGAGAGAGAGAGAGAGAGAGAGGGAGAGAGAGGGAGAGAGAGAGAGAGGGAGAGAGAGAGAGAGAGGGAGGGAGAGAGAGAGGGAGAGAGAGAGAGGGAGGGAGAGAGAGGGAGAGAGAGGGAGAGAGAGAGAGGGAGGGAGAGAGAGAGAGAGAGGGAGAGAGAGAGAGGGAGGGAGAGTGAGAGGGAGAGAGAGAGGGAGAGAGAGAGAGAGAGAGAGAGAGAAAACACTAAAAAGAGCTGTGGGAACCGCTCAGGTAGGAAGGTTCTCTATAATAATGAGTCCACCTGAACACCTGTGGCGGGGGGGCGGGGGGGCTGTCATAGACCCTGACCCTTTAACAGAGTGACCTGCCATCATGAAGCATCATCCCGGCGACTTGGTTGTTTTGGTCGCGGTGGAACTTAAGAGCTCGTTCTGGAGGCTGAGCACTGCTCCTCCTCGTCGGTATCTCCTCAAACGCTGAGTCATGCTTGCTGAATCAGGCCCGGCCCAGTGACTTCAGACTGTGAAAACTCATTTCTCTGTGCCGCTGCTGTCACGCGTCCAGCAGACGTGTTTGAGGGCTGAACAAGGCTGTTTCTTGTTCTGTGGTGATGGCGGAGGCAGCAGGTCTCGGGCGAGCCAGCGAACGCCCTGGCTGGAGATGCTGCGCTCCCAGTGAGGGACACAACCCCAGAACCGGGCCGGCAGGAACAGCACACTCAGGCGTCACACAATAAATCACACCTTCACCTCCGATAGATCAGATGAGCCGAGACGAGCCGGTCGGCCACACGTGGGTGTGTGAACTAGCCGAGAAGGCGAGAAGCGGGTCAGACTCTGGTGACTAACCAGTCCAGACATGCACACCGTCTTGTCTCAGGCTGACCTCCTGGAGCCTGAAGGGAAACATGCCTGGAGACATCAGACTCTCCAGGGTCCAGGACCCAGCCTGGTGCTGCACGCCACATCTGGCACACGCAGATTTACAGCCAGAGCAACAACGCGAGCGGGTAAATCAAACACAGCTCCTCTGCTCACTGAGGGGAACGCTGGCGGTTCCCTTCATCACGTGGGAGCTTTCTAGCATTGCCGCCCCCCCCCCCCCCCCGGCATCAGACTGGGCGGGGTCCAGCCTTGATGATCCATGTCAGTCCCTTATGCCTCTGAAAGCAAACGACCATTCTGACACGCTGAAACTCAACAGGTGTGAACACAGACACTGCAGGTCACGGCGACCCGGTGGTGCGGTGCCGCCCCATCATCTCTGCCGCTCTCACAGACCTTCTGGATTCTTCTCTCAGCTGCCAGCTGCAATTTGCCAAGAAGAAATCCATGATAGGAGAGAGGAAAAAGAGCCGTGGCAGGAAGTGGCTGCCAGGTTCTGTTGAGAACCTGGCCGGTGCAGTCAGGGCTGGCCCCGCCTCCAGCAGCCCTGCCAGTCTGTCCAGGACTCCTGTGACCGCGGAGCAGGTCAGTGTTCGTCCCCACCGCCGGAACTAACGTTCCCCTACAACTCCAACATCGATGGCGGCGTCTAGGACGCTGGGGTTGGCGGAAGGCGTGGCGTGGTGGTGGCCACTGACACACTCGTTGGTGCAACTCCTCATTTAAATGAATCCAGTGATCATAAACACTTTCATTAAATTAGAAAACCCGCATCACGTGGTCCCCCATCCAGGAGGGGGCGAGGGTGCGCAGCTGACGCCGTGTGTGTCAGTGCTCCACGTACGTGACGTCATTTCACGGTGCACTTGCTTCACATTAAGACGTCACGACCCCGAGAGGAGCATCAGTAACCACAACTTACCGCAACAGTTGCGCTGCGGAACCTGAGCTTCCTGCCGCCCGCGGACCTCCGGGCGGCTGCGAACACGCGAGTCAGCAGCGTCCCGTGCACGACAGCCGCCCGCCTACGTCATCACGTCATAAGTTCAGCTTCAGGACATCTACGTCATGCACACCTCGACGAAAACCCCCGCAGCGGAGACGCTGGGACTTACCGGGCTGGAGGAGGTCAGGCGCAGGTCCGCGCTGGCACCTCTGCGCTTCAGCGAACTCGTTGACCGGGGAGCATCGTGGAGTGTTCGTGCGGAGGAGCGCGCCCTCCTCTCCTCACATCTGCTCCCTCAGCTGCAGGAGGACCTCCCCTCCCTCCCTCCGAGCCCCCGCTCGCTTCTCTCCGGCTCGGACGCCGGGGACGAGCACTCGTGTCCGGGACCGCTTCGCTCGGACGGGCCGAACTCGTCCCCGCGTCTCCAGGTGGCACGAGGACCATCGCCTGGCGCGCGCCAAGCAGCTCGTAGTGCTGTCACGTGATGAGCCGACCTGCCCCCCCCCCCCATAAAAACTACTGATGGTACATGGTCTACATTGTACATATTACTGTAAACTAGAAATGAAAGTGTGCGTTTTGAAGTGGGTCGCAGTGAAGCCCACTTTATGGACTGCAGGTAAAATGGCGGCCATGATATTTTAATTTAGTTTATGTAGTCTTATTTTCTCTTATTTGGTCTATATATATATATATATATATATATATACACACACACACACATATGTATTCATGTATATAAATATATGTATATTTATATACATACAGTATATGTATGTATATATGTATACACATTTGTATATATTTACGTATGTATATATACAAATGTATATATGTGTATATACATAATATAGATGTATATGTAAATATTTATCTATATGTATGTATATATACACATTTTTACGTGTGTATGTATATACAAACACATTATATATATATATATATATATATATATCCATCCATCGTCATCTTCCTCTTATTCCTACACATTAAGGGTCGCGGGGGGGTGGAGCCTATCCCAGCAGCCTTCCCCCTGGACAGGTCACCAGTCCATGGCAGGGCCAACACATAGAGACAGACAACCATTGGCTCTCCCAGCCACGCCTACGGTCAATTTAGAGTCTGGATTAACCTGGTCCCTCTTGATGTCTTTGGACTGTGGAGGAAGCTGGAGTACCAGAGAGAACCCAGCAGGAACAGGGAGAACATGGAGACTCACCCAGAAAGACCCCGTGCTGCAGCCGGGGCTCCACCCACAACCTTCTTGATGGGGGGCCACAGTGAGGACCACTGCTCCACCCACAACCTTCTTGCTGGGGGCCACAGTGAGGACCACTGCTCCACCGTGCTGCTCCATATTTATATGTATATATATACACATATACATATAAATATATACATACACATATATACATATATACACATATATACATGTATATATATACATATATATTTATATATACATATATGTATATATACATATATGTATATATATGTGTGTATACATATATATGTATATATATGTATATATATACATATATATGTATATATATACATATATATGTATATATATGTGTATATATATATATATACATATATATGTATATATATGTGTATATATATATATATATACATATATATGTATATATATGTGTATATATATGTATATATATATATACATATATATGTATATATATGTGTATATATATATATATACACACACACACGCACGCACGATACCGCGGCCAGCCTCTTTTATGTCACATAAGTATATTTACATACATGGAAACTACAGTACTACAGAAGTAATGTCTTCCTGGTCCCATGTACTCTGACCTGTGAAGTACTGCTTGGACCCCCTGCGGCCCTGCAGTCGCCCCTCCTGACGCTCGTTTCTACAGAGCCTCGTTTACAACAATTCCTTCCTGTTGTGGTTCTAAAAACAAAGGCCGTTGAGTCATGAGAGGGAACGCAGCAGCTTGGAGGAGGACGAATGATGGATGATCAACACAGATCTCCGGGCGCAGCCGCCTGTCAGCCCCCGGGCAAACAGAAAGAGCAGATAAGGCACCGCACCATCCCTGGACCTTCGTCCGGGGCTCTTTGTTTTCTACGCTGCTGAAGGCCCAGACTCAGCTGCTCCCCCATTTAGAGCCCACAAGCTCCAGGATTTCATGGCTGTAAAGTGAGACGCTCTTTGTTGACATGCAACTGCAAACACAAAGGAGAGAGATGTCTCGCAAGCGGCGTTCGCATGCCTCGCAGGTAACCTTTTGACATATTCAGAGAGAAAGATTTGAAAAGGAGTGTAGAAGGAGACACTGACGTAATCCGTCTCTGGACATAAAACAGATCAATCCTGGCTGAGCGGAGCTCGCTTTCCAAAAGATTAACATTTGCTGATTGATGATCCTTGTGTTTGGGCATTCACACAAATGTGTTCCCTCTTTTCTACACTTCCTGAGATAAGCGCTTGTGGAGCTGCTGCTGGGGGGCAGTCTCATGCCAGGCGAGCCCAGGTTGGTGCACATTTGTTCTGGAGATGCTGGTGCAACCGCCAACTCTGCAGGAGAACGCAGAGCATGGTTTGGGTTCCCTCCATCGCTCCACTCCTCCTCCCCAAACATGCTTTCCGCCTCCAAACAATCTCATTCCTCCATCAATCACTCATTTCTGTTTTCAGCAGGTTATCATCCAGGCAGCCTGAGAGAGGGCTCGTTGCTACGGCAACCACTCTGGCTCCTGGATGGAGCCCAGGCTTGTAAAAGTGAGGAGCAGAGTCTGTTCCCTTCTAAGTCCAATATTTAATGGAGGGGTCACTGGGGGGGACGCTCTTCCAAGCCATTAGTCGAGCTCAGCTGTGTCAAGACTTTTTGGGGGGGCGGACGCAGCCATGCGGCCTGCTGACCTCCCGACCAGCTTAGCAAATTTGTTTAAAAGGGGAGTAAATGGACAGTAAACAGCTTCCTGAGGAGAAACAGGAAATCACAAGTGGAGGAGCAGACGCGGCGAGGAGCAGAGCAGATGAAGAGGCGGCGTGTGGAGGTCAGAGACAGCACTAGCAGACGAGGAGGAAGCAGCCAAGTCCGTGGATGTTGTTTTATCAAGTTCATTTTTTCGCCCCCCAACTCCAAAATACACCATTACATCACACGGAGCATGGGAAACTTCCCGCACCAACACAGCTCCACACTGCCTGGCTTATCTGCATTCTAGCAGCCTGCAAAGATGTTCTTCATGAGAGCAGAGCATCACTCCAACACGCCGACCGGAGCACGGCGAGGCCCTGAAGTGGATGGCGGTGTTAGCCAGAGACCGAGGTATTAATTCCAGTCTAATTAGCGTCTAGTTTGGCAGGACTGCTGACAATACAGTAGCATCATCCTTGAGTTCTTAACGCTGACTAGATACACATTTACTTGGCTCAACATGAAACGTGACCTCAAACCCTAACTAGCATTTCTCGCTCTCCTCAATTGTCTGTTTCCACTGCATGTAAGCAAAGTCTCATCTCGGAAAACTTTGAAGCCATTTTGACGGCCACGCTTGATGGCAGAGAGAGAAAATACAGAAACCAAGCAAAATGAAAACACACTTTTATGGCAACCACAGCCATGTTTTATTCACATGAATGTATCTTCCACAGACACAAAACGGGGAAATAAACAACTTCAAGGTTTTCTTGGTTTTCTACAAGCAACTCGTACTGTCTACCACTGGCACCACCTCTTCTATTTCATGGTCTTCTACCTCTGAGATTAAAGCTCCCCCCAAAGCTTCGGCATGTTACAATTAGAAGAATCAAACAAAGCTGTGCGGTTAAAGAGTACGAAAGCATGCTGAAGAAAGTGAAGGGTAGGGCTCACAGCCGGGAGACACAGCATGGATTAAATCAGAAAGAGTGGCGGGGAAATTAATTCATCACAACCGAGGGTAGCTGTCCTCGGCTGAATCCACTCCCTCTAAAGTCCGGAGTGACGAGAGCGATGACGAGAGACGGAGCAGAGCACGGGCGTGTGAGGTGGGATCCAGGGGGTTTCAGGCTTAGGCCAGAAACTTGACTCCAAATAACGCCACTATTTTCCAAGGTTTCTGTAAACAAGTGTGTGTGCTGATGAAGCGCCATGGTGACGGTCTGGTCCTGGGGAGAAACTAATCCCACTGTGTACGGTCTTGGGCCTGGTCTGTCTGGTGATGAAAACACCACACAGCTGATTTGAAAGTATCGTGGTCTTTAAGTCTGTGAGTTCTTCCAGATTGTGACTTCTGGTTGGCGATGAGAAGTTTGTAAAGGAGGAACAACAAAAACATAACAAGACACTTCATTCAACGACCTTCAGCGTCTGTTAAAACTGCTCGTCAGACTGTGCGTTTGTTGACTGCGATGCTCCGCCATGACTCAACGTTCCAGGCTGAACCACAGGGCTCTCTCAGGTAGCTACAGACGTGACGATCTGGACCACCTCGCCGTTCTCTCCTTGGATGGCGCCCTGGATGGCCTCTTTCACCTCCATGTCGGCGGGCAGCGCCGGGGCCAGCTCAGCAGCCTGGGACACGTGACAGAGAGGAATGGTCAGAGGTGAGGCACTGGAAAACACGGCCGTTGGCTCAGGCGATCGTCACTCATTATGTCGCATGCTGTTTAAGCTAACTGGTCCCGGTTAGATATGTTACGAGGGAGCCGATGGAACGCCACTCCCACGTCTTCGTGTCACTGTGGGAGACAGAATATGAATGGAGCAAAGACAGGAGTGGAGAGATGACAGCAGAGATTAAAGCACAGACACATCAGAGAGGGGGGGGGGCGGCGGGTGAAAGAAATGAGAAAAGAAGCAGAGTGACAGATGGAGGGAGACCTGACACGAGAGCAGCCATTTGTGTGAGGATGTGGCCGGTCCGTCTCTGCGGCCGGTGGCAGACAGAGCCGGCTATTGTGTGGCTAAAAAGCCTTTAAAAAGATGAGAGCTTCATGACTCAATCCTGGATGATGAGCGTGAAGAGTGACTCACTCGCTCCTCGCATGCACGCCAGAGGTTCCCTCAAACACACCTGCAGCGTTTAATCCCCCGTCAGCCCAGCGTGCTGTCACTAGACAACGGCTGTACCTCACACACTGGCGCTACAGAGGCCAGAGAAACCTCAGGCTGATCCATGTTTGGAGCGGGGGTGTCGTTCCCCGTGTGAAGATGCTGATGGATGATGCCACTCTTGCTTTGAGTTGAATATTTCAGACGTGGCTCTGACATTTCTTCAAGAAAAGCTCCAAAAACCAACCTGAGCCGGGGGACCAAGCCGCCAAACTCTGCCACAGATCATCACCGACTTGAAGAAATGCCCCTCGCTAAGCAAGAAAACCCTGTTTCATGTTGCCCACCACAGCACTTCATCTAGTTTGTGTCATGACAAGGCTTCCACGAGGGGAGAAGCGGAGATAAATCAATCCCAACGCCTAAATAAATTCTCCAGATCGAGTGTAAATGCTCCCACATGTCTGGAAACAGATGAGAGCGATTCTCTCGACTCAACCCTTCAGAGCAGGGAGATGAAAACAAGCACAAACCCTCATCTGAACTTTGAACTTCTACAGTCGGTGACGTTGACAGTTCAGGACATCAAAACCCAACTGTGCTAGGGCCGCTCCAGCCGGGCTGCAGATCGCTCGATACTTCCAAAGTATCTCAGCGCCAGCGTTTGCGAGCAGCTGGGATTGCTTCCTCCGCTGGTCTGGCTGGCCGCTAGCGCCTGCATACACTGGCGTCGGGGTGTCAGTGGCTCCACCTACAGATGCTCCCGCTGGGTAGCCATGTTTGACAACAGCATCAACACAGTCCTCCCAGCACATGGACACCTACCAAAATCAGTTCGGTGAACAGTTTGATCAAAAGACACCAAGTTGCTAACAAGTGATTTCACTGTCCTTGATCACGTCCACATGGCCAGACTGAGCCCAGCCGGCGCTGACTGATCCCACCTGACTCAGCTTTGTTGATTTCTATCAGAACCTGCGTCCAATTGAACGTTAGGAAGAGATTTGCTTTTTTTATACCCCAAAATCTGCTCAGATGAATCAGTTGTGAAAACAAACTGCTGGTGGTTCACTGAGCAGCCCGGAGCAGGGCCCTGGGAGCAGAGCGCTTGAGGCGCCACTCGTCCATCTCCACACAGGCCTCCGCCACAGTCGGCGCCACGCCCAGGAACTCCTCGCTCAGGGAGGCTGGTCAGCACGTTTCCTCTCCACAATCACAGCCTACAGTCGTTTCTGTCTCACTCCAGGGGAAGACAGCGAGGAGAAAACGTGATTCGGGGAAAACAAAACAGAGTGAACAATGAAAAAGTGAAAACTGACCGCTTCAAAGACCCCTGTGTGTTTGCGCCGTCCCGCTTCCACATGTGGTTGTTGCTCCACAAGCCGCACCATCCAGGGACCCCAGGTGTATCTACTAATTACTGCCTTCCCCTCGTAACATTCCCTCACTTTACCATCGAAACACGGTTTATTCAACACGCTACACGCCAAGAGACGAGACAGTCGGGATAGGAGAGGGGCAGTAGAGGGAGAGGAGAGGGGCAGTAGAGGGAGAGGAGAGGGGCAGTAGAGGGAGAGGAGAGGGGCAGTAGAGGGATAGGAGTGGGGCAGTAGAGGGATAGGAGAGGGGCAGTAGAGGGAGAGGAGAGGGGCAGTAGAGGGAGAGGAGAGGGGCAGTAGAGGGATAGGAGAGGGGCAGTAGGGATAGGAGAGGGGCAGTAGGGATAGGAGAGGGGCAGTAGAGGGAGAGGAGAGGGGCAGTAGAGGGAGAGGAGAGGGACAGTAGAGGGATAGGAGAGGGGCAGTAGAGGGATAGGAGAGGGGCAGTAGGGATAGGAGAGGGGCAGTAGAGGGAGAGGAGAGGGGCAGTAGAGGGAGAGGAGAGGGGCAGTAGAGGGATAGGAGAGGGGAAGTAGAGGGAGAGGAGAGGGGCAGTAGGGATAGGAGAGGGGCAGTAGAGGGGCAGTAGGGATAGGAGAGGGGCAGTAGAGGGATAGGAGAGGGGCAGTTGGGATAGGGGAGGTGCAATAGAGGGATAGGAGAGGGGCAGTAGAGGGAGAGGAGAGGAGCAGTAGAGGGAGAGGAGAGGGGCAGTAGAGGGATAGGAGAGGGGCAATAGGGATAGGAGAGGGGCAGTTGGGAGAAGAGAGGGGCAGTAGGGATAGAGGAGGTGCAATAGAGGGATAGGAGAGGGGCAGTAGAGGGATAGGAGAGGGGCAGTAGAGGGATAGGAGAGGGGCAGTAGGGATAGGAGAGGGGCAGTAGGGATAGGGGAGGGGCAGTAGGGATAGGGGAGGGGCAGTAGAGGGATAGGAGAGGGGCAGTAGGGATAGGAGAGGGGCAGTAGGGATAGGAGAGGGGCAGTAGGGATAGGGGAGGGGCAGTAGGGATAGGGGAGGGGCAGTAGAGGGATAGGAGAGGGGCAGTGGCGTGGTAGGACAGGCAGTGTGAGGACACCTGTTGTCTAGTCAGGTGATTGAAACAATTCTCATGAATCCGGCACAGAAACCATCAGCAAGTGCACAACTGCACTGCTTGTGGGGTTCAGTCTGACGAGCGTGAAGTTGGACTCATTAACCTGAGACCTCCTGTTACTGAGTGACGTTGTTGAAGTTCCTCTCACAGGTCTGTTGGGCTCCAAGTTGCCATGACGTGATTCGAGAATATTGGACTGGTGCCAAATGCTTCAAGGGCTTGTAGACAGTATGATGTCTATAATCCATCATCCATTCATCCATCATCCATCCATCCATCATCCATTCATCCATCCATCATCCATCCATCCATCATCCATTCATCCATCCATCATCCATCCATTCATCATCCATTCATCCATCCATCATCCATCCATTCATCATCCATTCATCCATCATCATCCATCCATCATCATCCATTCATCCATCCATCATCATCCATCCATTCATCATCCATTCATCCATCATCCATCCATTCATCATCCATCCATCATCCATTCATCATCCATCCATTCATCCATCATCCATGCATTCATCATCCATTCATCCATCATCATCCATCCATCATCCATCCATTCATCATCCTTTCATCATCCATCCATTCATCCATCATCCATCCATCATCCATTCATCCATCATCCACCTATCCATCATCCATCCATCATCCATTCATCCATCCATCATCCATTCATCCATCCATCATCCATCCATTCATCATCCATTCATCCATCCATCATCCATCCATTCATCATCCATTCATCATCCATCCATCATCCATCCATTCATCCATCATCCACCTATCCATCATCATCCATCCATCATCCATCCATTCATCATCCATTCATCATCCATCCATCCTCCATCCATCCATCCTCCATCCATCCATTTATCCATCCATCCATCCTCCATCCATCATCCATCCATCCTCCATCCATTCTCCATCCATCCATCCATCCTCCATCCATCCATCCATCCTCCATCCGTTCTCCATCCATCCATCTTCTACCTCTTATCCTGTTAAGGGTGGCGGAGAGGGACAAACACACAAGTCAGGACTGGCTTAGGTTGGTGGGGGCTGTTTTACTTCCATCAGATGAGGGTTGTGGTTGTGGACCTTTACGCGGTAACAAACCGTCTCAGTGAGTGTACAAGTGTGCACAAGCCTGGAGGACTTTGAGGGAGTGTGTTTTTACCTGCACGGCAGCTGTGTGATCAGCAACAGGAGCGAGTTGGACATACTGCACTTGGATGTCGGGGGGGAGGGGGGAGCCCTCGACCGCTGCCGCCGCCCCATCAGCCGATGCCACTGCTATTAGCTGAGCTCCGCGCAGCACCTGGGACACAGGGAGGAACGTCATTGAGCATTGCTGCCAACATGAGTTGGTCAACTGGATCTGATATCAACAGTTGACCTGAAAAAAACAAAATGACTCCCCTCAGCAGCCTCGTCCACCAGAGTTCTACAAGTCCCAGTGTAGTCAAGTCTCTGTTATGATCTCCAGATACAAACCAACGCTAAAACCCACGCGCTATCTGGTGTGGTTATGTTCTGTTATTACAGCCATCAGGGTAGACAAGCCTGCTCCACCCCCTCCCACACCTGCTCCACCTCCTCCCACACCTGCTCCATCTCCTCCTCCCACACGTGCTCATCTCCTCCTCCAACACCTGCTCCACCAACACCTGCTCTACCTCCTCCTCCCACACCTGCTCCACCCCCTCCCAGACCTGCTCCATCTCCTCCTCCCAGACCTGCTCCATCTCCTCCTCCCAGACCTGCTCCATCTCCTCCTCCCACACCTGCTCATCTCCTCCTCCAACACTTGCTCCACCTCCTCCTCCCAGACCTGCTCCATCTCCTCCTCCCAGACCTGCTCCACCTCATTTCATTCAACTCCAGCTTAAAGCTGTCTGAAACTAAACAGTCACGTCTTATCTCTTCCCTCAATATCAAAAGCATTAATTTAGCAGCTCTCTCCTCAGGTACTGACAGCCTCCCCAGCTCCATTTACTCCTCCACTCCCGATCAACAGGCTACCCTCTACAATGATCTTCTTCACTCTGCTGAACTCAGGTGCCCCTGTTAAACTCAGACTGTATCATTCACCCACTCGGCTCCCTGCTTTTCACCTCTTCTACCACAACTCAAAACCAAAGGACATCAACTTGAACGGCTCTATAAGAAAACTCGACTCTCTGTTTCCAAGGAACTGTACCACTGCCACATTGTTCACTACAAAATCACCCTTTCCTCAGCTAAATCCCAATATTATGCAGGTCTCACCAGTGCTGGTGATGAGAACTCCAAGGCCCTATTCTCAGTGCTGAGGAATACACTACGCCCCCAGGACCGCTTTCCTCCTCATGTCTACTCCACAGAACACTGTATCTCCCTAATGACATTTTTTAATTCTAAAACAAGAAAGATCTACCAGCATCCACCTGTCAGCTCGACCCACTGCCTTGGTGAGCGCATGCCTTCCCTCTCTGCTGCCCCTGATAACTGCTATCATTCACTCCTCCCTAACCTCTGGCTCTGTTCCATCATCTCTTAAATCTGCGGCGGTAACACCCATTCTCAAGAAACCCAGCTCTGATCCCAACAACTTCAATAACCTTCGTCACATCTCTCAGAAGTCCTGGAAAATGTAGTAGCATCTCATCTCCATGACAATAACTTATATGAACAGGTCCAGTCTGGTTTCCGCCCACGTCATAGCACAGAGGCCACTCTCCTAAGATCACCAACGACCTCCTGATGGCAGCCTTTGACACCATCTCTAACACCATCCTGCTCGACAGGCGAGCATCTCTTGGAATATCTGGCACACCCCTGGACTGGCTCATCTCCTACCTTAATGGTATCTCTCAGTTCATCCAGCTAAGGACATTCAATTCCCACCCATATCCCCTCTCTGGTGTTCCTCAAGGCGCTGTCATCAGTCCCTTGCTATTCATCACCTATCTCCTTCCTCTTGGTCGTATCTTCTGAAAATACTACATCCATTTCCTTAGCTACATGGATGACACCCACCTCCACCTTCCCACCCCCTCCCTCTGTGTCTGTTAACAAAACATCAAATCCAGGTTCTCCTCCTACTTTCTCAAACTCAACGGTGATAAAACTGAGGTCCTCTCATTGGTCCTACATCCTCTCTCATTAACACTCCCAACCCAACCCAACCCCACTGACAACTCCTCTGTTTTCCCCTCCCCTCAGGTTAAGAGGTTGGGTGTCGTTCTCGACAGCTCTCTGTCATTCCAAACCCACATTAATAATGTTACCCGTTCGGCCTGTCTCCATCTTGGGAATATTAACCACCTCCGTCCGTCCCTCACTTCCAACAGTGCTGCCATCCTGGTCCACTATCATGTCACATCCCTCCCAGACGACTGTAACTCCCTCCCCTTTGGTCTCCCCCTCAAGTCCATTTATAAATTACAACTGGTCCAGAACTCAGCCACCTGTATTGTCTCCAGAACGCCATCCATCAATCACATCACTCCTGTTCTCCAACAACTCCACTGGCTTCCTGCCAAATTTTTAATAGACTTTAAAATCCTGCTCCACACTTTCAAGGCCATCAACAACCTCAAGCCCCCATACCTCTCTGACCAGAGGTCACCCTCCTCCACCAGCCTCACTGTGCCCTCTGCCCGACCCTCCACCATGGGACCAGAGCCTTCAGCTACTCTGCCCCCACCTCTGGAATTCCTGTCCCCCCAACATCAGGAACATTAACTTATTATATCTTCAAATCCCATCTAAAACCCACCTTCTCAAACTCACCTACTCACTGTAATTTGTCATCTACCACTTCTGGTTTCTTTTTCGATTTCTGATTTTATTGCATTTGTATTGTTGTGTCCTTTGAACCATTGTTTGTGAGGTGAACTTGAGTGGCCTGAAAGGCACCTTAAATAAAATGTATCATTGTGATTATTATATATAAACATCAGACGTGTTTGCTCCTTCACCTGGAGCAGGGGGACGTCCAGTTCTCCAGGGAAGGAGTGCTCTCTTCTTCTGAGGTGAAATGTGAGCACCACTGAAACAGCAACCCTCCAAGTCCTGGAGCAACCTGGGCTTTAGAGGGAACGACACCAGGCACACCTGTGAATACTCAGGTGTCTAATGACTGCCTCTTAGCACCCTGGTGTGTGTTCTGATTGCCGCCTAAATACCAGAATGAGGCCGAACACGCCCCGAGCGCACGGGGCACAAAAATGGCACCATCCACCATGTGATTAAACCTGACATGCTGTCAACGCATACATTCACATTTGCATACAGAAAGATGTATCAAAGGAATTTCACTCAGCTTAGTGATGGTGTTTTAATTTGAGCGAGGTCAGAGGTCATACTAGTAGTACCTGCCAGTACAGCCTGAAACATAGTAACAATGGCACCAAGTCTACAGATGCACTGCAAACCTGGAGGAGCACAAGGTGAGAAACAAAAGGTTGAGTCCACTGCACTCGACATGTAGAACCCTTACACCACCTCCCTCATCCAAGGTTTGAGCCAATCAAGTGGAAGGACAACATTTCAATCACGTGACTGAAGGAGCACCAGAAGGGCCCATTCCCGTTTTACCCTGGAACTCAGGGAAGTTTCCACTTTCAAGTAGGAGTGAGGAAAAGTAAAATAAATAAATAAATAAAGGCACGTTCACAGTACCAGCTGATAGCATCGCTTTATCTTGTATTTTGCACATCAAAAAAGCTGAAAAGCTTCACTATTAAAATGCCTGTTGATGAAGCATAGGGAGTTGAACTGGAGACAAGAGTTTGGAATGCCTTCAGACCAACAACAAAAACAACCAGGGACTTGAGCTGGCGCTGGGATGTGACTACAGCAAACTGGCTGCATCATGTCCTGCCTCCTGCAGGCTCCACCCATCGCCTAACATGAATAGAGCCTCTCTAGTAGGTGAGAACATGTCTGACACACACCATCCCAGTTGTGTGCAACTTGTGTGAGGGGGCAACTGCAGACGATGTTATTTGCCTGGAGTTCATAAGAGAAAACAGCTTATGACTCTCAGAGGGGGGATTACTGGTTTGAAATAAAGCACATTCCTGCATGAAATGACAACATGGTCTCATTTATATTCTTTTGCAGTTTCAGGGCTTTGTACTGGAACACAGAACTCTTCCAGTGTCTCCAGTCTGGCAGGTTTCATATGTATATTGTCACTGTGATGTGTGAGGTCTCTGTCTCCAGCTGTACTCGGTGCAGGGACATGTTCAGTACACATCTAGAATTCAAGGGAGGATATGCAACCCTGCAGAATAACCAAAACCTCACAAACCTCAATTACAGATTAGGTCTGTTGCCCCCTAACCCTTTGAAGTTCTGAGTGACGGTCTGGCAATGACTCCCTTAACTACCCCGGTACCCACCGGACTGCCTTATCATCAGAGAAACATCACTAGTTTCACCACAAAGTCTGCCACCTCATCACCACAGTGCATCAGACCCTGGCAGACTGATGGAAGCTATTAGCGTAAAAGTCTGCCTGACTCACTTGAACAGACAACCACCAGGACGCTTCAAGCACACCCGGGTTGAAGCAGGGTTAGGCAGACACTTAATATAGAGGAAGACTGTTAAGAGCTCGGCCCAATGAATCATATTTTATGACCCATAAAACATTCCTGATCAACAGGAGAATTTGCCTCCAAGGTTGAAGTGAACCATAAAGTTAAAGGAGCACTTTCAAATTCTGGCTGTATTAACTTTCTTGCTGAGGTACATGGGAAGATTGATACCTCCTCCGACCAATTTCCACGGTCTGTACAGTAAATAAATAAGTTGGAAGATGTTGTCTTGGCTTCACATGAAGGCTGGACGTCGTAGACGGGCAGTTTGGCTGCGTCCAAAGGTAAAGCTGCTCCAAGTACCTCTAATATTAACAAATTAACAAGTTGGGACCGCCTTCCGGTGGTGGACCAGAATGGCGGCTTGATTTGATTACTCCACACAGCTTTGCATTATTTAATATAAACCCCCCAGTTACATTTACTAGATCAGTAATTAACATGTCAAAAACCACGTAGAACAGGGAGAGTATAGCCGCTGTGCTAACAGAGCTAAAGGCTCTTACTGCAGAGTTTGGTTCCAAACTGTTTGTTAGTAATTCTTTCAACTGCGTAGTTTGTGGACTTCATTGATGGTCTGCCTGGTATAGGTTCACCAGTGGAGCTGCTCCTCAGTTATGTGGATCAGGGTTAAGTCCTACAAGTTTTACAGGTTTTTGAAGGGAGATGACGGAGAAGAGGGGACTAGAAGAGTTCCAGGGTTCATATTGTTACTTAATACATTACATGAAAAAAGCTGGGACTCAAGATGCAGCGATACTGTCATTGGACACCCAACTGGCAACTGACAGAACTGAGTGGCACTACCTTTCAAAATTGCTACCACAATGGATTTGGAGAGATTCCTTGGATGGATTCATGCACTCTATAAAAACCCAGTAGCAGAGATTCTGACTAATAGCGTTGTCTCAAAACCATTCAACTTGCAGCGTCCAATCCTACAAGGCTGCCCATTACCACCGATGCTATTCACTTTAGCTATCGAACCTCTCCCTCTGGCTGTCAGGGCCCATGATGGCCTCGAGGGCATCCAGATAGGTCAACAAGAGCATGTATGTACGCAGATGACGCCATCTTGTTTCTGACCAGGCTCAAGGACAGTATTCCAAATCCAACCACATTAATTCAACAATTTGGAGAGTTCTCTAGATAAAAAATTAATTTCTCTAAATCATCACTATTGTTCTTAAACAAAACTGAACGCCTGACACCAACCATAAACACACCGTTTACAAATGCAAAAAATGGTTTTACATATTTAGGTGTTAAAATTACTGCTGAAATCAAAACTGCTGTATCTTCCAACTATGATTTGCTAACAGAAAAAAGAACCAAAACATTAAATCACTTGACAGTAAAGCCAATCTCAATATAATTAAAATGGATATACGCCAGAGTTCTTGTACCCTTTTCAATCAATCCCACTCCCACTTCCCAAGTGTGTTTTTGACAGTATTAACAGTACTCTCACTAGAGTCATTTGGAACAATAAAAAAGCTAGGCTATGATTGAAGTTGCTTTACTTACCATATGAAAGAGGTGGCCTTCATCTTCCACATATGCTGAGGTATTATTGGTCTGCTCAGCTGCACTCTGCTTTGTTTTATTTTAGCTCAAATTTTCTTCGCGCTTGGGTGAATATTGAGCAAACAACTACATCAGAACTACCCTAACAATCTGTATCTCTATTCATCAGATTTGAAAACAGTGAGAAAAAAGACAAAGAACCCCTTTCTTAAAATGGCAATGACATTTTTGAGAAAGGTCTATCTTGTTTTTCTCCTATACGGGGAAACAAGGATTTTACACCAGGTAGATGTGATGCTGGTGTCAAGCTTTGGGCACCCAAAGGTGTGCAATGTGTAGGGTACCTGTGCAGAAATGGGAAACTACCTACCTTTGAGCAATTATGCAAGGAGTACGGGATACCAATAATACATTTTTAAAAAATATTTACAATTGAAACATTTTACATAATCAAAGAATAAAGACCTAAAGTCTGAGCCACCTTTGAAAACCTAATTGCTACAAATCTGGACAAAAGGGGCCTTGTGTCTTTGTTTTACGGGACTGAATCATCGATGTTGAAGAAGACATATTAGGAGAAGCCTGGGAAATGGCACACGTAAAGACACAACAAAATACAACTGAAACAAATTAAAACTGCTTCAATATAAATAATGCAAACTTATGTCACCCCAGTGAAATTGAATAATATAATCCTAATATTCCAGATATATGTTGTTCATGTTCAGAGGAAAAAGGAACGCGATTCCATTGTGTTTGGGAGGGCTCATTCAGGCAGGCAGTGACTGGGACCATTTCCCAGATGGTGGATAAGAATCTCCCCCTGCAGGCCGAACTTGGGATCCTGGACTTATACCCTGAAAACTTTGCAGTAAATTCTAAACAATCAGGATTGATTGATTTTAGGCTCCCCCAGCTAGAAGACTGATTGCTCTTTTCTGGAAAATTATGCAAGTGCCCTCAGTAAAGTTAAAATTGAAGGAAATCGCAACATACCTTTTACTGGAAAGACTTAAATTTGTTGTTCGAGGGAAAAGAAAACCGTTTCTTCAAGTACGGAAACCTTTTTTGGAATATTTGGAAGATGAGAGTGTTACAGTAACTTGAACATCATCACTGCTGCTTTCTCTGTTATTTGTTTTTATTCACTTCTTTTACCATTGTTTTATTTGTATTGGGTTTTTTTTCTCTTCTCGTTTGTTTTGTTGTGTAGTACACTGATGCATTATTTACTATTGCTCCCACCAGTTTCTCAGCAAGTTATCCTCTGGAAGGTTAAACCTTTCTAAGGTGTCCATCCATCCATACGGGACGGAGGCGTCCTCCGTGAGTGACAAAGAGCAGAATCGGCCGCGTCTGTGTCACTACACCATTGCTGTCTAAACGCTTCGTCACTGTTCGCTCATTCAGAAGCATATACCACTTCTGCCAAGATACTGCTTCTGCCAAGTACTTGTCTGGCTACAACAGGTCAGTAGCAGTGTGTGTGTGTGTGTGTGTGTGTAAACTTAAGCATGATGATATGTCTGTACAGTCCAACTGGTGTACTGAAGTGTACAATTACTGGGGTTCAATGAATGCTTTGGTTGGCACTTGAGATTGTAAACACTTGTCTTACTCAATTAGATTCTCATCTTCCATTTGAGAACCATTTGCATTCTCAGCTGTGTGGAGCTGTGCAAGGAGGCTCACAAAGCATTCACATAGTTGGAAGGCTTTTTGGGATCTCTGCAGCGATTACACAGGAACTAGCTCTGCTCCACATCCTGTCCCATGACTCACTGAGGAGGAACAACTCGTCTCTGCTGTTTGGGTGCAGCGCTGTCACACTTGGCTTCAATGCACCAACGAGCCAAAAAAAGAAAACTGTTACTTACTTTCATGTGCAGTCGTGTTCAAGATGAATGTCACTATGACAGCATTACCCGTAAGTCCTTCTCTGGCTTGTCTCTAGGGTTACTAGGGTTGCTTCAACGCTGGAGGTTCATTTAACCATTACTGAACTATGTGCTTGTGCAATATAGTAATTACTACTCATTCAGCTAATAAGACATGATTATCACTGAGCATGTTGGTAATGATGCAAAGCAAATACTTTCATACGGGAAGTGTTTTATGAGGTGAAGCATCAGGATTATTCATAGAAACCAATACATTTATGTTTGAGGAGGCTTTCCTGGAGCAGATTCACATCCTTCATCCATCCATCCATTTTCTATACCATTAATCTGTTAAGGGGGGTGGGGGCTATCTCTCGCTAGCTGACCTTGGGTGAGAGCAGGGTCCACAGATTCACATCCTCACGCTGGGAAAACTCTGAGTCTTGATCGCTTCGCTGCAAGTAACCGACAACGAGATGATGACTCAATTGAAGCTCCAGGGAGAGTGTGATCTTCAGTAATAACATCTAATAGTGAAGGTGCTGATTGCTAACCCTCACTTTCCACTCATTTAGCAGAAGTGGCCAGGATGATTCTGGCAAAATGTGGGTTCTCAAACCTCTCATATTACTGTAAATGGCAACCTCTTATTCAGAATCAGAAAATAACTTTACTAATCCCTGCAAGGAAATAATTTTAGCCTACAATTACTCAAAAACACAGTTGGAAAAGAGGAAATACTTGTCCAGTCTTGCCTGATTGAAATCCCTTGAGATGGCGAAGCGAATGCTAGTGTGCTGAACCACGAGTCCAGTGGCAACAAACACGCAACACACCACACATCTTAAGTAGAAGGGAGACACAGCTAATAGTAGTAGCATGTGTTTGGCCCCCAGGTTAACGATTAAATGTATATAAATGTAAATAAATGAACAAATAGAAAAATGAATAAAAGTGTCTTTGGCATCTCCAGTCGGCTGCTGAACACAGCTCGCCTTTGAGGCCAGCCAGTTCCTGCCGGATGAGCTGGTCCGAGGTGTAAACAATGAAACTGCTGGCTGACTATGGGAAGACAATCAGACAAACAGAACAACCTCTACTAGCAAAGACATTCCAACAACTTTGACAAAAGAATCACAAGTGCAAGCTGAAGAAAACCATCAGCTTCAAAACTATGAAGGTCTGACTGACAGGTTACCGCACCTGCGACAAGGAGGACGACCCTCAGCCTTCACAGATGTAAAGGGCTGCTTCCCTGACAAAACCACCCTTAGTTTCCTTAGTTTAAGATAAATACACACTTTCATGAAAACTTACTGTAAAACATTACATTGTATTTTTTTTCCAATAATCCTCCCTAAATTCTGAGCCCCCCCCCAGCTGAAGGGACATGTTACCACAGCGCAGTACTGGAGAGAAGAGAACTTAACAATCAAGAGCATCTGAAATTGTCTGCAGGCTCCACGAGCTGCTTATGTCCTTGAGAAAAAAGGAAAAGAATAAAAATGGTTTGCGGATGCTGTAATGCTGGAAGTATTGGATCCAGGACACTAAAGAAATGGAGCGATGGGAGAGGAGCACACAACTGCAGTTTAATGCAGGAAATATTCATGATTCCATGAGGGAAAAGACAACCAACTGGATGAAGAAAAGCTTTAACTGAGCCCTCATCTGGGCCCATCAGCTTTGGTTCTTGTTTGTTTGTTTTTTTAAAGGCACCTTGTGTCTTCCTTCATAGGAAACGAATGAGGGTTTCAACAAATCATTGGTTGTTCAGAGAAGCAGCAATGCTCCTGATACCCTGCTTGAATGCTGATCCCTGCTCGCAGTCTCGGAGTGGAGCATCAAGCACATACTTGGTGCAGACTGGCATCAATTCCCAGGCTCACAGACGGTCTCAGTTAAAGTCAGCTGGGCATCAGCCGGTCATGTGACTCATCTGCTCGGTGTACATATGAGTGTTTGCGTTTTTCAAATTGTGCTTCACCCTCTCTGTAACCAAAGTACAGGGTAATACACCGTTACTCAAGATCCTGGTTACAGAAGACATCAAAATCTGTACACACACAAGACATTTTTCTGGGCTCACAGAAACGAGAGACACACAAATCTGGTTCCTATCATTCCCACCAGAGAACCTCCTCTTTCCTTGGAGCTGAAAGAAGAAAAGAAAAAAGAAAACAAAGCAAAACAGGGAAATGAAAAAAGAAACATTTGGACTTTGGAGTGGCTGGAACTTCCTCTCGGCTTCACAGCTGTCAACAACATCTGCAACTGCCAACTCTGGACAGATGTCCCAGCAGTAAGACTAGCTCTGGATGGGTGGGTGGGTGGTGGGGGGGTTAAAGTTTGGCTGCAACTCGCTTGTAAAGATGCTCAAACACAGACACAGCGGAGTTCTGGCTACTTCCTTCATGTCGACCTAGAGAATGAACAGAGTGGCCTAAATATGTCTCTCTGCTCTCATCGCCTCTCTTCATTCCACATGGGCGCCTTTGACTTCACCTACAGATGGACTCTGATCATCATTGGACAGAGACAGAAGCCAAAGTGTAACAGGATTATTGCTGCATGACTCGCCAGGCTTCCTTACATTACTGCTGTACACTGCACATCTCCTGCACTGTTGCGTCCTGTCCCAATGCGACCTAGTAACCTGCCCCACATCTTCCCTGCACACCCACATCACTACAGCAACACACCTGCTCATAATTAAACCCTCCCTTCCATCCTTTGCTCCACAACTCCCACCAGTGAACTCGGAATCAAATCCAGACAGGGCTCATAGAGGTTTTATGGTGAAACCAGCCTGACTTGAGTTCTGATCCAGAACCAGAAAATCAAAAGGGGACTGATGACAAAAATAACAACCATAATTAAGAGTCAAACCCCTAAAACAAAAAGGAAGAAAGTCCCTCTGAGGGTTTCTCTGTTCTAAAGTTCAAATCCAAAATCAGACCTGCCAAATTGATGAAGGAATTTTTACAATGTCAGTAAATTTCATGATTTAAGAAGATGACTTTATCGTGTCTCCACTGATCCTGTTTGATTCCCTGATTTAATGGAGCCAGAGGAGATGACACATACACAAGTTGTATAACTGAACTAACAAAATATCTCACTACAAAATTCTCAAGTCATTTCAAATCCAGATGAAGCGCCTTTTCGAGTGCACCTCTCCTGCGTGTTGGGACCTCATGTGTGACTTAACAGCAGCGAAACTCTTCACCAACTCTCCAGGTCGTCCTGTACCCTCCACGTCTTTGTCTGGCCGCATGCTCAGTAAACCAAAACAACTGTATTGGAGATCAATAAAAAGGCCCCTCCGGTGCGGTGCTACCATGAGCGAGCGCTGAATCACAGGGATTATCATTTAGAAACAGAAATAGTAGACAGTAGAAATGATATTCATTTGGCCTACAGTAGGGATTTGCGCTCTACCGTCCTATCGTCGATGACATCATCGCACCTGCCTCAGAATGGCTGCAAGCACAGAGACAGCAGAGCAGGAGGAGCTGGTCAAAACAGGTGCTCTGTCCATGACTTGGACTTGGTTTGGATTCAAACCATCCGATGCTGAACAGAAAACAACTCTTTGCAAGATGTGCCGAGTGACAGTGACAGCAAACAGAGGTCACATGAGCAATTTGCAATCTGAAGATGAAGCGTGATTTTTCTTGGAACTCTTTTCAAATATAGAAAACATCCTTTTGTACTTCTGTTATAAGTTATTTGTGTTTGCACTAGTTTGCAGTGCTGGATTTTAAGTTTGAGTTTTGAGTTCTGATTTATGCACAATAAATGCTTTAAAAATTACATTATAACTTTGCTTTATTATTACAATTGTACACTTAAGTTTAAACCAGGATGTACACTGTTACTGTGAGGGCGTTCGATATATACCGCGATACGAAGTAGAGGTCATACTGCCCAGCCCTAAAGCAGTGCATAACATGACCAGCGACATTATCTGAAAGGTTTTTAGTAAAGACGGCCCGGTGGAGCAGTGGTCCTCCCTGTGGCCCCCCAGCAGGAAGGTTGTGGGTGGAGCCCCGGCTGCAGCACGGGGTCTTTCTGGGTGAGTCTCCATGTTCTCCCTGTTCCTGCTGGGTTCTCTCTGGTACTCCAGCTTCCTCCACAGTCCAAAGACATCAAGAGGGACCAGGTTAATCCAGACTCTAAATTGACCGTAGGCGTGGCTGGGAGAGCCAGTGGTTGTCTGTCTCTATGTGTTGGCCCTGCCATGGACTGGCGACCTGTCCAGGGGGAAGGATGCTGGGATAGGCTCCACCCCCACCACCCTCAACAGGAGGAGAGGGGGAAGATGGAGGGATGATGGAGGGAGGGATGGATGGAGGGATTTGAGTCAGATGGTGTGAAATTTGTATCAGACCCAATGAAACTGTTTCTATCGTCTGTATAATTATATGTTCTCCAAGATGTTCAAATGCTTGGTTGGTCTGAAAATATATTTTGTTGGTATTTTCCATTTCATTGGTAAATGTTATAAAACCCCCTCGAGCTTCAGTGCTCGTTATGTAAGCCGTTTTGCTATAATTACCACAAAAATAGTTTTACAGCTCCCCATGAGTATTGCTAGTCATGCTCTTTTTATCCAAACATACTATTTTCTATCCAGTTCAGTCGACGTTTGTGGTCCATGGGCACACACAAAAAATTTAGAAAGAAATCAGGCAATGGAGTATACAAGATAGGAGTGGTTCAAAAGATGGATGGATAAACAAGCTATGTTTGCATTCACACGTTTGTCTGATTGTGATCATCAGCACTCAGCGAGTCTGCAGCCTGTTCCATCTGTGGCTGACCTTTAATCAAACACTGACTCCAAGCATCTGCGTATTTATGAGGGTATGAAGGTCGGTCCACAGTTACCATCATTATCAATGCCTCTATTTCTGAGGAGTTTGCCTTGAGTCATATTTCACACCTGGACTTGAGCATCATAGTCAGGTTTCAGAAATCTGGATTAGTCCTTATCCTGATGTTGGGAAATCTCGTTATGCTAACTGGAGCACTTTGAAACAAACTGGCATGTACACATCTCATCCTGGCTCCTAACCAGTGCAGCTTCAGCAAGGACAAAGTAGAAACAGGAATAATGGCAGTCATGGGGGGCGTATATGGGTGAGAGGCTGGGAGGCAGGAACTGTTCATGTTAAATTGGGGATCACACAGAAGGACTTGGCTGAGGTGGAGGACTTCAGCAGACATGGTGTCAATCTGAGCCATTGGCTGCAGCCCCAGAAATGAGCCGTCCCCACACGCAGCAATGGATGTTAGCTTCTCGCATCACCGGCTGCCAGATCAGCCACTGGCATAATTCCATTGGCAGGTATAAACCACTAGAGGGCAGTCACGATTCAGCGGTCAGAGAGCGTTCAGCCAACCCTGATCGTGGGCGCCATGTTTGCTACCAAGGCCTGATGATTCTACGACGGAACTTCATGGGGCAGATATGCTATGTTGGTGTAAATCGCTCCTCTTCACGTGAATAAGTCGATAAACGTCACTGCCACCGTCCGTCGTGATGTAAAAGGCCTCGCTTCAATAACCCAGCGTGTCGTTAGCTTGAACATCTGAAACGAGCCTGTCAAATGCGTTGTAGTCCAACCGCTCAATGAACCACGAAGCTGTTTAGCCTCTCCTTCGTCTCCCGAGTTCATCCATCACTGAAAGAAGGTTGACATTACTTTAAACCCTTTTGATGACTGCGAACTAAAACGAAGCTGGTCTTATCAACTGTTAATTATCGCCAGGGTCATCATTAGTAATGCTAGCTTAAGTCTTGGTAAACGTCGTCGTTCATTTCTAAAGCGCAGTCAGGAGTTTTTGAGAGCGTGATGTGAATAAATGATGACATGACTTCACTCTTCCAATAAAAATCCTTCACAAAGAGACAAACTGACATGAACCTCCCATAACAGGGACAAACCAGTTGGTGACCAGCGTTTCTCCAACCTTCAGCGCCCATGACCTCCTCCCGTCGTTGTCACGGGGAAAACCAAGCGTTTGTTTCCGCCCCGTTCCTGCTGGGCAGCCATGATTATTTGTGGAAGTTGATTATTGATAATTTATTAAAGTTGAAAATTCCTCCCTGGTAATTGCTTTGTGTATCATTGGATAAATATTGGTTAATGGTAGCGAACCTGGCGCCCATCAAACACGTGACCACCTCTGAACCAATGCCATGACAGAATTGTTCTGACCGTTCAAACCCTGAGTCGGCCCAACTCTCTCTCTCTACAGCTCTTTGTTCAAATTGTCAACAACAGAACTAAATATCCAGTTAGTGTTGTTGTGTGTCTGTGCAATGGGGATGGATGAATCCCAAACAAGTATTGACCTGAAGAGGTGAGATCTGAACTCTCCATTTACCAGTAAATGTGACATCTGGAATGGATCAAAGCAGGGACGAGCTTCATAACTGGTCCACTCTATTTTATTAGTTATGTATGAGCCTTAGTTAGGTTGATGTTTGTTGCTTGTTACTACAAAATCTATCATCATGACTTTAAATAATCATTTAAAACGTTTGTCAGTTATTCAGTAGACGACCGTAACAAGAGGGCAGCTGGAGGGCGCACATGTCTGCCATGGAGATGTGACCTAATTAGCTCTGAATCGATTCCAATTCTTTGGAACTTTTTGTGAACCTCAATTCTAACAACCCATCAAATTTAATCAAAATGTATCAATGTGTTTTAGAGTTATCCTGCAAACAGACAAATCAAGACCAGTGATCAAATTCTATGTAGTAAGAGTTCCCTTTATATATAAATTTAATACAGCGGGACCTTTGGCGGCAGTTTTGGCGTCCTCTTCAGGAATTGCTTTAGAATTGTTTGGGTTTACCCCCACCCACCAATAGCGACATGAAATATCCGCCCTTGGCTGCAAGAATTGCTTTCCGTGTCAGGATCATGTTGAAGTTAAAACTGACGAATGATGGAGCATTGTGGGCCCAGGGTTGGTGGGGCAGGGCTACACAAGGCCTGTGCTGATGTTGAGTCACACCGAAATGAATCTAAAACATCTGGTCCCTCTAACTCACACAGCCTGTGACCCTGGGCTCGGCCCAAACAGACAAAAGAAACGACCACTGGGGTACCGTCCTCTTTACTGTTCCGAAATGCTGAGTTAGAAATGTATGCACACAATTCAGGACTTAGAGTTCCTTGGTCTGAAGCCCTTTATCTCCAGGCCTTGATGCCACACGGACATAAAGCAGACCACCACTCCTTTGAAACAGTATCCACCACTAGGCCTCTAAATCCCAGAGTGCTTACGTACACTAAACATTGGTCATAAAACATGTTGTTTGCATCTTTCATCTCATTTTACCTCTTCTCATGAGTGGACAGGAATCTCAACAACCCATTCCATACTGGAAACAACATTCTTGAGCAAAGAGAGAAAGAAGACAGAGGAACTCAGGCCACAGGCCAGCAGTTTGATTCCAGCACAAATCACACGCTTAATCTGGTAGGTTAACCCCTTAAGACTGTTCAAATATCCGCTTCGTGTGTTAAAATAACAAATCAAAAAGTTGACTGGACTGGTTGCGTGTTTACGGGTCCTGGAAGCCCGCTGCCAGGGACCAGCGCCCCACCGGACTCTCTGTTCCATCTGTGACCCAGTTCCCACACTGACCATGAACAATGCCACTTGTGAGGATCCAGCAGATGCAACGCAGCATGTGCTGATAGAGCGGGACGACAGAGGTTCAGCAAGGGGGAGGATGTGAGGCTGGTGGGGGGCTTTGTCCAGACTCATGTCTAAAGCCCCCAGTGGGCGTCACTCAGGTCCATCGTCAGTGATAAGATCAGTAGATTGGCTTGTTTCATAAACTGCCCGTTGGGATGTGCTGGGTTTTTCCAGACTTGGCGGGATGAAAGGAGAATTTTCTAGAAACTATTGCAGCTCACACAACTGTGTTGCCCTTCTGGAGGTTTTCTTGTTTGGCTTTTATTTCCGGCTTTCACAGACTTACAGTGGAGAGTAAGAGAGAAAGCTGGGTAAGAGAGAAAGGAGCATCCGAGGTCATTGTGTATGCCTGAGTCACTCCTGCTCGTGGATCATCCCCCCTGTCAGGCTTTCTTGTGGCATTTGGTACAACAATGCATTTCTTAACGGAGTGTGTCTTTTCTTCCCAAGCAACAGCTCAACTGGTCTCAGTTTTCAATCATGAACGGCACAAGGCATCTCCTCCAGACAGTCTCCCTTTTTTGGCTTTCCACTCCCCATCTTTTTTCCCCCTCCCCTCCCCCTCGTCATTCGTTCCTTTCATCTTCAAATCCTCCATTTGGTCTGCATCAGTGCAGGGTAAGATCACAGCGGACAGACAGAGAGAGAGAGCACTAGATAAGCAGCTATGACAGACGGGGAGCACAGTAAAATACTATTTATTTGATAGTTTCATGGGTCTGCTTTCCCTTCCGTCTCTCCTCCATGAGAGGCTTTTTATTGGCCGGCAGAGATCTTAGGATCCATTTTCCTCAGACTTTCAGCTGGCACAGTCAGAGCTTCACTGGCAGAGACTCACATGGAACCGGATACACAAACATCTGATGCCAAACTACACAGACTCAAAATCCACACGAGAAGTTAGACAAACAAACAAAGTGAATAGTGAGATGTGTGTAGCACACTACGGTTCTCTTAGCATGCAATAATTCAGAGCAGGACGGGTGTAGAGAGGGCAGACACAGGGTTCAGTCTGCAGCCGTCTCATAACTTCAACCTTCACCTTCTCCCAAAATACAAAAAATGTCTGGACCCTTGTCTTGCCCAGAATCTTTGCAATAATCACTTAACGGAAAATAGAAAAATCATATTGGGGTTGTTTACCTCTGCCATGTGGGCCAGACAACATTATGAATATAAATATTCCCAGTTCCTCCGAGTGGTCATTTGTACTATAGTTGAAGAAATTCCTGCATGGAGTTCCTGGGATAAGACATTAACCTTTTTAATCAGACGGATGTGGATGGACAACCCCAAGCAACACGCCTCCAGCCGCGGCTGTCGCTGAGGCATCTAAACAACTGACTTGACATCCCGGCTTTTGATCGCAGGTCTCCTTAGGACGAATGCTGTCAGCCAAGGCCAAATGAGCAGTGAGGGGAGCAGACAAATGCAGAAGCTGATGGAGCCTCTGTGACGCTGCCGAAAATCAGCTGTCTTGAGACTGCAGCAACTTTTCTTTATTGATATAACGTATCTAAATGTGTCCAAGCTGCCCATCAAGACCATTACTGAGGCAGCTCAGGGCTGGAGTGCCTGTATGTGGCAGGAGCCTTTTTCCTGCTTCAGCTGCACGGGAATAAAGGTGAAGTGAAGGCACCATGAGATGGGAAAACGCTTTACAGAAAGAGACAAAGAGAGAAGTGGTGTGATGAATTGTGTAGTCTAGGTTACACTAACAACACCTCCACACTTTCCTGCCAGATTACAAAAACAGTGACATCACACAGCAGTTTGATGTGGGCCTCTCTGTAAACAGAGAAATAAGACATTTAAGAAAGCATGCAGGGTTAAGTCTGATTTGTATTGTCTTTGTCCGAGGTTCTTAGCAAATTCTGGTCCAAGACACACAACACCAATCACGATAAAAACAGGACAAGTCATTTGTATGCACCCATATCTGGTTAAAGTGATTTATGTCCTTGTGGAAGTGGTATCACTGATATTATACTTGTTTGCCCTGACTGTCTCTCTGGGATGTAATCAGAATTAAGAGCTGACCCTAGTCAAGTCCACCACCCCAACTCTGAGGAAATATGAGAACATATGAGAGAGACGCATCGCCACTGTAAAGTACCGCAATGTTTGTGTGAAAAGCTTCATCTGCAACATGAGGCTGGAGAAAGGATCGCTGTGTATTTGTTTTGGAACAGCACTCATATCGTTTTACAGACACAATCGAAGTATGAGCTGGAAAGAAGGGGAAAATAAAAGAGCTTTTTATTGGACAAGGCTCCCAGACACTGCCAAGGGAATAGAGGCCTTTGTGCAGTTTCTGGTTCTCACATCCTGGGACCCTGTGGTGCTGATTCTTAATGAACTACAGCCTACACGCATTACAGAAAGCAGCTCCAAACTCTATCTATCAATGCATGTTATGCATGTCACGGCACATCATCACGACGGCAACTAACCCGCTGCAACGGCCGAGGGAAATTGCAAAAATGGTTCAAGGATTCTGTCCTGATTTGATAAATACTGTTGTGTTTAATGATGCAAACTCTTAACCAAACTTGTTCCACGATTGAAGAAAGAGACGGAGAGGAATGCTGCCGTCAGGCTCAACAAGCTGGTCAAATGAGGACACAAGCATGTTTGTGTGTTCACGGGCGTGAGAAATTCAGCATTTTTAACAACAAAATATCCCGTAAGTCCAGTATTCACCAATGGGGCCCTGAACTGTGAGACCGAGATCTTAATCAGACAATAAAATGAAAACTGAACAGCTGAAAGCACAACTTTCCAGCCAGAAAGTGGCTTGCAACAACCACTTCACCCCAAAGTTTGACATAATATATAGCAGAGTGATGACTTGTTTTACGTGCAGCATCTGGAGATTATTCAATCCTCACCCACCAGCGCGTCCCTGTAATCACATTACTGAACAAAAGGCATTACTTCACTGACTTAACAAAGTTGCTACTTGCATTCAGTTCTTTAGTCTTTTCATTGGCAAAGTATCTGTTGAAAATCTCTAGTCTCATTCTGTCTTGTGTTCGTCTCTTCTGAGTTATGAGCAGCAACAAAGTGGCAAATACAAGTCTCGTTGTCCTGCGCACTGCTGAGACAATAAAAACCAGGTCTCCTGAGGCTGCTTTGAGGACTCTCAGGATTTTTGCTCGCTTACTAGACAGTAACACTGCAAAGTGGTTGAAAATAAAATCTGGATTTTACAACTTTGGAAAGTTATCACACCAGCATTACTTTATCCTTGATTATCCTCCATTATGACCATCAGCAGGTAACAGGTCACGTTAGAGGGGAAACTACTAGGAGCATGTTTCCGATTCTTCTTTTTAGCACATTTTGTCTTCAGAAAGTTTCTAATCATGCAATTAACGAAATTTCAAAATTCAAGAAAACAACTGGAAAGCATCATCTTCACCTAAGCAAGCGTTCATGCTAGGGCCATGAGAGTTAGTGGGCCCTACACCCCCACACACAGGGAGAGGGAGGTGGAACCTACGCGTAGGAGCAGACCAATGTGTGCACTGTGGTGCAAATGTCCCTCCCTGTACCCACTAGGGGGCCCTGGAGAACATGCACGTACAAATCTACCCTTTCTGGACATCACATGAGCACAACAGAGTTTGGTTTTGATGTTTGATACACGAGACTTACTTCCTGTGACCACTAGGTGGCACTCTGCCATTGGAACCCCACAAGCGACCAATGGCAAGTCAACGGATGTATCACCGCATAAGCATTCTCAGAGTTAGAGGTCTCATCCATGTGTGTGTGTGTGTGTGTGTGTGGGGGGGGGCATCACACAGCAGAGCCTCACAGATCATTTCCTTCTATCCAGTTCAGCTTTAGCACTGATAGAACACCAGGTTTTATAAATTGCATCAACATTTTCCAAAATCCATAATATTTTGCAAGTGTTTATCATTTCATTTTTAAGATCGAGTGTCTCAATTTTGTCTGAGAACTCCTCTTCCCGAAAGACAAATGGTGCATTTAAGAAACCTTGGCAGCTTTGGACATGACACGACCCCCGATGAATCAGAAAAGGCCTGGTCTCAGACAGCGTTAGTCAGCCACAGTTGTGAGAGAGTGCTGCACATCTACATTGCCTTGAAAACTGTAATGTGTAATTCAGTTTGAGCGTAATGGCTCCTAACACGTAGCCTCCACATTTGAGCAGGAAAAAACTCACGGTTACATAAAAACACCTGTCCCAGTGAAGTAACACAAGCGATTTAACAAACAGGAAGCGTGAGAAAGCACTTCCTTCCCTCTAAAGGATAGCTTCTAGAAAGAAAATGATGAAATCATGGAAGTGAAATGATGTGCTGGTCTTCAGGCATCCACATGTGGCCAGCAGCGGTCACAGACAGGCCGGCTCTGCTTTGATCGAGACGCTCTTGGATCTCAGAGGACAGAACAGAGAAACAGGAAGGGCCCTCCATCCAAAACAGAGATGGAGGATGGAGGGGATGACCAGACATGGATGCAGTGTGTGTGAGAGTGTGTGTGAGAGTGTGTGTGTGAGAGTGTGTGTGTGTGTGTGTGTGAGTGAGAGTGTGTGAGAGTGTGTGTGTGAGAGTGTGTGTGAGAGTGTGTGTGTGTGAGAGTGTGTGAGAGTGTGTGAGAGTGTGTGTGTGTGAGAGTGTGTGTGAGAGTGTGTGTGTGTGAGAGTGTGTGTGAGAGTGTGTGTGTGAGAGTGTGTGTGAGAGTGTGTGTGTGTGTGTGTGTGAGTGAGAGTGTGTGTGAGAGTGTGTGTGAGAGTGTGTGTGAGAGTGTGTGTGTGTGAGAGTGTGTGAGAGTGTGTGTGTGTGAGAGTGTGTGTGAGAGTGTGTGTGTGTGAGAGTGTGTGTGAGAGTGTGAGTGTGAGAGTGTGTGTGAGAGTGTGTGTGTGTGAGTGTGTGTGTGTGAGAGTGTGTGTGTGTGAGAGTGTGTGTGTGTGTGTGTGAGTGTGTGTGAGTGTGTGTGTGTGTGAGTGTGTGTGTGAGAGTGTGTGTGTGTGTGTGTGAGAGTGTGTGTGTGTGTGTGTGTGAGAGTGTGTGTGAGTGTGTGTGTGAGTGTGTGTGTGAGTGTATGTGTGTGAGTGTGTGTGTGAGTGTGTGTGTGTGTGTGTGTGAGTGTGTGTGTGAGTGTGTGTGTGTGTGAGTGTGTGTGTGAGTGTGTGTGTGAGTGTGTGTGTGTGACAGTGTGTGTGAGAGTGTGTGTGTGTGAGTGTGTGTGGGTGTGTGTGTGTGAGTGTGAGTGTGTGTGTGAGTGTGTGTGTGAGTGTGTGTGTGTGTGTGAGTGTGTGTGTGAGTGTGTGTGTGTGTGTGAGTGTGTGTGTGAGTGTATGTGTGAGTGTATGTGTGTGAGTGTGTGTGTGAGTGTGTGTGTGTGTGTGTGTGAGTGTGTGTGTGAGTGTGTGTGTGAGTGTGTGTGTGAGTGTGTGTGTGTGTGTGAGTGTGTGTGTGTGTGTGTGTGTGAGTGTGTGTGTGTGTGAGTGTGTGTGGGTGTGTGTGTGTGAGTGTGAGTGTGTGTAGAGTGGAGACAAATGAAGAACAGCAAAAACAACAGATGACCATAGATGAGGAGCTCTCCGTATTTCCTTTTCTGTGTCTGTGTAAAACTGCCTACTTGACAAAGGCTCTGCCAGCGGAGCAGCTTCTGACAGCAGGGTACTCTGGTACCGTTCAGCAGCTGGTATACACCCAAGCCTCATCGCTCATGTTTGTCATCCTACTGTGAATTCTTCGTATTAAAACTAAAACAAGATCCTGCACACTTCCTGGCAACTCCAATCAGTGTAAAGAGACACAGTATTTATTTGAGCATAAATATTACAGGGGACCTGTAACAAGCTCCTTAAGGCCAAAGCAGTCAACGCGTTTGGGCATTTTCACACCTACAGTTTGTTTGCTCTGGTCCTGGTCAACTGATGTGGTTGTAAACTTGACGCAGTTTCCTCAGTTCAGTTTGTTTTCACACAGAAAAGCCCAAGCAAACTTCAATGTGTCACAGTAAATACAGGAGGAAGGCCCTACGTCTGGACAAGGGCATATTTCTACACTCTTGTTGGCATATTATTTCTACTCTTTCCCACAGTGCAAGCTGCTACCGATTTCTTGTCAGTAGGCATAAAAAATTCAGATTATTGGATATTCGACCTGATGGATTGTTCTTACCTGTCCATCCTGGCCAACGTGCACCTGGTGGATCTGGAGATTTCCCTGAAATAGAGAGATTGTGCATCATGTCAAAACCCTCCTTCAGTTCACACTACATCCACAATTCACTCAGATCAGGAACCACCAAACAATGTGCAACACATTACAACACACTAGTTTTCTACTTGAGTGCACTAGCGATGACCCTCAAGAGACTGGAGAGGAGATAAGTTATGTCCTGACATGGTGACCAGAGCCAGTTCATACAGTCCATCTTCAAAATCAACCTCGGCTAATGAAGAACGTGTTGATTGACAGTGATAATATCTGAAAGAAGTCAAAACTGAGTTACTGAGTGTGCAACATTCTTCAGAGTTAATACATGACAACTAAGGAATAAAAAGCAGATGCAGAGTCCTGGTATTACATGTCAGCTATTCTGCCTTTTGGCTTCATCAAGACTTCCACAAACAATTACAGAAACATTTGCACAGGCATGAGCGCATCACGTCGGTCTCACCGCGATGCAATGACCATCATAAAATCCCTGCACACCCACAGCGATATTCACAAGGCCACATGAGGGCCATCTGATGTGCCGTATTTAGTCTGCCAAGCTTCGGCTGTTTTCTCCTGCTAATTGTACTTCATGTACATGCAGCGCTGTCTGCCGTGCCATATGGTGAAAGAGCAGCGAAATCTCCCAAACAACTCATTTCCTTCTCAAGCATGCTCAAACCAATGCCTTTGATGAGAGAGGCCCATTCCTAATGAAAACATATTCTGTGAGTGGCAGTTTGGGAGAACCGGAATTTTGTTGCTAAGCTTTGAGCTCTAAAAAACAAACAATATCATGGACTAGGAAGGAGAGAGGAGGAAAAAAACTGGGCTCAGCCACAAAGAGCAGGAAAGGCTTTAGAGCTTTTCTGCCTCCAATTCACTCGGACTCTCACTCATTCGTGCATTTCTCCCTCTGAGTGCTGTTTAGCTCAACTGGAGAGGAAATGTGAAAAACATGTGGCCGAAGTGTCAATTGTTTTTGCATTAATGTAAAGCCGTCATGCATATGAGCCACATGTCCTAAACACTGTGCGACTGCATGTGTGTTTACACAGACTGGCGCCCTGGAATCAATCTCTCTCTTTCCCACATCCTCTAATAATCTTTAATGATGACCACGGTCAACAGTGGAAGGGGTGGGACCTGGATTCTGATGCATGACATGGCAGATATACAGACACTCAACGGCAACATCTGCTTTTGTGCAGACACCTTGTCAAGCTGTAACCAGTGCACTTTGCTTTACCTGCAAATAAGAGCCACCAGGCAAAGACAACCAATGCAGTTTCATGATTTCGACCACGCTCAGTTATGTCTCGGCTCAGTGGTTGGTGTGGTTGCCTCACAGAAACAAGGTCCCAGGCTCAAGTCCTGGCCACCCCCCCGGTCTGCATAGGTTTTTATCCAGGCACCATGCTAGGGTTATGTGCTCCTGACAACTGGATCTGGCACCACCAGTGGCCAGCTAGCACCAATGATATTAGTGACACTTCTGTGAGAGCCTGGACTGGAAGCACCAGACTCGCCTCTTCAGCTGGTGAGATGCATCCACTGCTGCTCCCGTGGCTGTGGGGGTGACATCCTTTCAAACTTTTATCCATGTTTGATAAGTTAGACAACATATTGGGTGCTAAAGGGCTGGCCAAGGAAGAGGTTCCCATTGGCCTACTGGGGGCACAACCCCACAAAAAACACCCACGGCACTACTCTGCCTCTGATTGGCTAGAGCTTCGTGCCTGATCAGGGTCAGAGCAAGAGAAGTATCAGGTGTTCACAGAGTGCAGGTGGGAAAAACATAAATCACTAGTTTATTTTTAATGGGGGTTTTGAGAGATCACGACAGATTTTTTGTGTACCCCTGACGTAGCTGAGGCACATGAACCACAGGGGGGAGTCATGGTTCTATTGATTATTCTTTTCTTTCTTTGGAAATAAACAACCTTTTAGTCTACAGTTGCACAATCCAAAATTTGATCAATCACCAGGACAAGGGCGTAGCTACAAATTTGACACTTTTTCACCCTGCAGCTGGAGTGAGATCAACCCTAATTTTCTGAGGAAAAACATGGCAAGCTTTTCATTTCATAGCGAGCGTCACATCTGATGACACAAAAGCTTGAAAGAATAATGGATTCTCATTGTGTGGCGCCTCTGAAATGTGTCCGTTTCTTGGCATGAAGGACTTGAAGAAAACTTGCAGTGCAGTTTATAGATGAAATGTATGCCGAGGTGTCCAAGAGTGCCGATACTGAATTTAAAATTGCCAGTGAAACGCTGCAACTCATTAGCTAACCAGGCTAATGAGTTGCATTCTTGCTCACAGTCACAGAGACACAGTCTCCCAGTGACGATATGATGGCCATCTCATGTAGCAAGGATACTTTCACAGCAGGAGTGGTAACCTAATCTATTTTGAACACACACACACACACACACACACACACACACACACACACACACACACTTGCCTCGCTATCCTGTGTGATCTGCACCTCCTCCCCTTGTGGCACCTGGGCAATGTGCAGCTGGCCCTGTGGAATCTGAGAGACACACGGCAGGTGAGACAACCAACAAAAACATAGATATTAGAAGAACAAACATTTCACTAAGTCAGAAATGCATCTACTTTTTGTCCAAATAAGGTTTTCTACTCATTATTACTGGAATTGTTTACAATCACTGGAATTTTGATTTACTTTGAGGATGGGTTTTTTTTTTTTGCATATGCAAATATGTACATGTTCTAGTTTTATACATATATATATATTTTTAAATGTGTTCAAAGTAAACTTAAAGGTTTCTCTATGGCAAAAAGTGAAATTAAATCCACCTTTAAGTACGCTGGTCAATCAAGCGACAGCAGCAGTCACATTTTGCAGCGATCATGGAGGTTCAACACTGAATCACTGCCAGCAGGAGTGCTCCATCTCCTCTGCTCTACTCGCAGCTTCATAAATTCAGCTGCACCCTTTAACGCTTTAACGAGTATCAGGAGGATCATAATGCACAGTTGGTTCCTGACAATTATTCTCCCCCACTCCTCCATCTTCTGTTATTTTTAACCACTCGCACTTTCTGTTTTTATGCCTGCTCCTAACCTTCTCTGAGCACAAACCTCATGTCAGCACTTTAAACCTCATGCATCATGTAGTGAGAACAGCAAAATCCCTGCAAATGACGACCAACCTCTGGAGCACTGTCACGTCCAGCAGCGTGCCCCAGCGACTGGCTCCAGGTTCCAGTTGGGGGTTTTCATCACTCAGGTGCATTTTTAGTGGGTGAACTTTTTTCCACTACAACAAAAGGAAACTGGCTGTCTGATCCCCACCAGGCTCGATGAACGACCAAGTTAGCAGTCAAGCTACAGCTATGATCATAGCAGGGCTGCCTGTCTGTGTGTGTGTGCCTGTCTGTGTGTGTGTGCCTGTCTGTGTGTGTGCGCCTGTGTGTGTGCGCGCCTTAGAGACACAAATGGTGCACTTTGTTGTGCACTGTTCCATTACATATTTGATTAGCATAACACAATACTGTGAATGAATGTACAGAATTCCAACTTTTGTCCTTTTTCATAGTTTCTTCCACCTTCAGTTATGAACATCATGGCTGAATTGTCCTACAACATATAGAATTCCTGTGTCAGAGTGCTGGCTCTGCCCAGGTCAGAGTACGGTGATGACAGCAGCTCATGAGCTACTCTGCCCCCCCACCAGCCTACAGAAGCGACACACTCGGGTCACTGTATTCTGTGTTTTGACTTTGTTGATAAGAAATCAACAGAATACACAGTTCAGCACTTGAGTACTGAATCAATCCGTGATTCTTGAATGCCAGCAGCAATTAATCCAAGCCAATATTTCATATCTGCGATGATCCTGGAGCCGGTGCTCCTCCATCTCCTCCAGCTTGGTATTCTCTATTTAGTCCAGCTGTGAGTGGCTGCTCCTCTCATGTGATGGTTGCGTTGAGAGAGTTCATTGTTGTTGAACAGGCCACTCAAAAGTGTTGGTAGGCATACCAAGTGTGTTGAGTGCATTTTATTCTGTTTACTTGTACATACATGCTCCAGCCACTGTTATTGTGTAGTCTGGAATGAGGGACGTAGAAAAGACCAGCTTAAGTAGTCCAGGTCACTTCCTGTTCGTCAGCCCACCCATTATGCTGTGGTGGGCCTGATTGTGACCTTTGACATCAACAGCTGTACAAGGTCATCTGATCCCTGAGCTTGGGCTGCCGCTCCCTCATTGGTGTTAGCTGTACTGTATTTCTGCCTTATGTGTCATTGAGGTGGGTGGAGTGATCCGTCTCTGTGCACTACAAACCTGCTCTGTGAGACCATCCGTCACATGGTAACAGCAACAGGAACAAAGAATGATATCAACAGGCCGCCCCCAGTGACATGATGCATTCCAACAAACACTCACCACTTGAACTTGTCCATCCTCACCAATGCGGTGGAACTGGACCTGCTGATTGGCCAGCGTGTAATGCAAGGTCTGCTGGGTGGACGTCTCGATGTGGGCTGCTTCTTCTGCGATGCCTCCCTCTGGTCAGGAGGAGAAGCACTCGGATCACGGGTATGCTCATGTCTACAAGGGACTCAGCCACAGAGCGACTGATTCCACAGACACAAGGATGAGGTGTCTAAGTTCATGTGAGTGGAACATATTTCCTTCCTCAGATTCTCGTCCTTTTCTAATACCATCTTTTTTGAAACATATTTTGTTTACATTTCCTTTGAAGTTCACTGCCCATCATGTGAAATGTGTTGTACAAATAACCTTGACTTGACTCAGACTCTTGACTAATCAAACTCCTGGCTAATTCCCAGGCCATCTGTGGTTGCTGGTGTGTTTAGAAGTGTTTATCAAATGCCTAATTACAGGACTCGCCAGCTAGCATTTCAAACACACTCATGGTCGAGCAGCCAAGCACAAACTCCGGGTCTCGGTCTGAACGCCCGCCATCCCAGCAGCAGCCTGAAACCCCCACACAGACCGGTCACTTCACACACCAAGGTGCCACACTACCTCAAACCATGACGGTCACACAATCCCGCATTCTCCTGTGAACCATGAAGGTGAAAAGACCATTCGGTCTGTGCAAAGACCACAAGCATGGGATTCCTCATAACAAAAACTCTAGCGGTCTCAGTGCCAAGAGGTGTTTTGAGCCCAAACTGACCAAAAAAATTGTGAAATGCTGCTTTAATGACACAAAACACATAACACATCACAAGCACCTCAAAGGTTCTGTTCCGCTGCATGTTGCTTCTCAAAGTAAGACTGTCTCCCATCTTTCGTTACTGCTGCTATTAAGTAAATAACCCAGTCCTTGTGTTTGCCAGACGAGGAAGTGAGAGCCAGGTGGCCTGCAGAAACGATATTTTGGTCTGAGCTCTACTTGCTGGTTCACTGATAAATAATCATTTTAAAAGCAGAAGAATTCCTTCTTTCCAGCCCATTAACATGTAATTTGATTGAGGGGAAATGATTGGTGTGTGTGTGTGTCCTTTGTCATGTTTGCACATGCTAGTATTTGTGTTGTACACTCTTGGGTGTGTGTGGCCCGAAAAGGCAGGGCCTGAAAATCTACCCCTAGTGTGCCTTCACAGGATATTTGGGTTTCCTCTGCAGGCGTACGTTCCCTAGTCAAAGGTGAGAGGTGATGGCTCGCAGGGAGGGAAGGACAGCAGTCATTGTGTGCAGATTACAACCATCTGCAGCATTACACACGCTCTTAAAATAACCTTCATCTGGCGGCGGAAATAAGAAGCCTCTGATGGGACAGTCTAAAGAAATGCAGTACAGTACTTGCATCAATGGAGGATAGTACTGTATCTACTACAGTAGAAGAGGGACTGAAAGGCAGAAAAGAAAGGTGATCTAGTAAACCGCATTTTGGTGCAGAAGACGTGAGCGTAATTTATGCAACTGGGTGGCCCACAAATCAAACTGACCAACCGCCGTTGTGGCAGTATGCAGATGTAAAAATAGAGGAAAACCTTCACAACCCCATCGAATTTGTTCAACCTTTTCAAAATTGTTTTTTCTTCCCACCGAATTTCCTGTTTTTCTATTTGAAATTTGCAGATTGTTTGTACAATTTAAGCCCATTTTATAGTCATGAGTCTAATTAGGAGGAGAATGAGTAAAATTTCCAACACTGACTGAAATGAAAGTCTGTAAATAAACAAACCACCCTTCTGACAGCCAGCAGCTGCATTTACAAGAATTTACAACTTCTTCATACTTTTTGGCGACGAAAGGTGAAGCCACACACCTGCTGGTCTACATTCAGACAGGCTTTGTTTTAACTTGATCGTGACAACTTTCAACACAGAAAGCAGTTGAAAACTTACTTTTCTACATGTTTAAATGCTTGTTGAACAAGTACGAACATTTAGGAGAAACTCCTGCTGACTGTTACTGCTCTCACAGTAAGGAGCATCACTTTGTCCTTGACTCAGCAAAACTTCGTCCTTCACTTCACCTCATCCATTGCAGCCTCTCTGCTGGCTGCTGGGAATGCCTGTGCATGGAGAACCCCGGCCTCGGTCAGACGCCAACACAGCCTGACCCTAAATAACCCGACGGCAGAGACGAGTGTTTTCTGTTCATTCAGATGTAGTGACAATATGTTTATGTGAGGCAGGAAACATGTCGTCCAGTTCCGTACTTCTGTCCAGGATTTCCACACGCGGCCCAACGTTTAGCTAAACCAGCCAGAGTTACTCTAATAATTAGCATCTATCCATACAAAAGCTTTGGCTACCAATGAAAGAGGTCACAGGCCAAAGTGCTTGGCAACAACATCCTCCATGTTTGAAGCTTAAAAGCACATCTATCAATTCATTTCAAAGCTTAAGCAGTAGGCCCACATCTATACCGACTGCTCAAAGCGAATGACTTCATGACTTGAAGCAGACTCATCATGTTGTGCTCCAGTGAGATGCAGCGATGTCACTGCCCCGAGCAGCAGCAGATATCTCCTCCTCTCCCCACCCAAAGTGCACCTTGTTTGACTGAAACACAGAAACTCAGCAACGCTATCAGTTAGGGTTTATGAGAGGGGAGCCAGGCAGGTCAGCTATCAAGTCTGTCTGGACATGGAAACAGATATTGATGCACCAACTCCCAAAGCATTCCACAATTCCAAAATCAATTACAGTTTACAGCTTCAGCTTACGTTAATTTGACTTTAAAAGGTCATTTACTGTTTTAATTGTTCTACAGCACTCCAACATTATTATATGACACATTAGTTTGTAATTTTGAACCTAATCGAGCCAAACAAACCATCAGTTGTCTTGGAATATGAGGTCACTATTCCTGGAGGACCCTTCACCTCCCTGGAGCCCTGAGGCCACAGAGACTCAGACTCAGAAATCAAGGTGTATTTGCCAGTGTGGATTGTTTTTATATTTGTTCTCTACCTACAAGAAATCACCAGAGCTGCACGATGACACTAATGACAGCTCCAACGCTGCCGCCGTCCCTCTCTCAGAACAAACAGGTGGTTGCTCCTTATATGCTCGAGTTGAGTGGCCATCTCTGGCAGCACGACACCTTGCACACTGGCATATTTTTATTTATAAAGCTGCCGTGGGTCTGCTCCCCCACTATTAATGTAATTATTCCTCCAAATCCCAAAGCGATTACCACTAATGAGTTTTATGTACGAAACGTGCCCAAAGTTAAGCACTGCTTTAAGTGTGCGGCACCTGCTGCTTGGAACTCTCACGTTAAAGGAGCTCATCAACCTTGGATCTTTGAAAACTCATGTGAGAGAAATTGGAGCAGCTTCATACTGCACTTCTTGTCTTTCTTGTTCTTGTTTTAATGTGAAGCCGGAGCCTTAGTCCTGCTGCTTCTATTGTGCAATGTATTCTATCTCTGTTGCTGTGTGACTTCTGTGTGTTTTGTAATTGTTGCATCTTTTCTATGCTGCTGTCTTGGCCAGGCTTCCCTTGAAAAAGAGGTCACTGTGTCTCAACGGGACCGACCAGGTTAAATAAAGGCAATAATAAAGATAATACTAATAATATTGTCAAGGTTCTGATTCATTTTTATCATGGACATTGATGCAGCATGAGAAAGAAGGATCTCTGTCTTCACTGTTCATGTGTAGATGTGGTTGTGCACTGCATCATAAAGACCTGGGGTGTCCAGTGAGTGTCATGGGTGCATGTGAGAAGATGACATGTACCTCACCTGTGACTGAGCTGCGAGGTGTGCGTTTGGAGAAGCTCTTGACAGCCAGACTCTGACCACGCTGCTTGCGTCTCCAAGCTGTGCGACATTTGGAATCAATACTTTGTTTGATGCGATACCAGTCGGACTCTGTGATGCCAAATTTGTGAAACAAGTGGCCTGCAGAGAAATGACAGAGGTCACAGGTCATCACTGACTGCACACGTACACAAGTATTGTCCATGAAAAAGGAAATCGTGTCACCAAAATAACCTGCATAACAGCCTTTGAGGTCCGAACAGTCAAGTTGTAAGACTCAAATTCGCAGGTTGTGTCTTTCATTAAAGCTGAGGATAACAGAATTGTTGGTACAGATACTTAGCAGTAAAACTTCAAGGTACGAAGCCAAGAAAAGATTGAAAACGAATATTAAAGCTAAAATAAAACCAGAGGCTGGTGCACTACAATGGCCACAGAACAGGGGCACTTCACCTCTGCATGCTTGTCTACAGAGGCACTTCGAAGCATTTAAGGGATTGACTGACATCTCATTTCTGCTCAAATTTTCAATGCAGCTAAAGCCTGGGGAGGCTGAGTATTAACTGTAGATAGATGGCAGCCCTTGCACCTGATGGGTCGTGTACAGGCAGGCAGTCAAGGTGTTCCTTCATTCCTTCTCTTGGGAACAGTAGAGTGAGTCACTCAGAAGTGACCTGGCCCTGCTCCATTACCTGCATACCTCTACGTTAGGCTACATAAAGACAGCCTATAGCTAAAAGAGCCCTAATATGAAATATAAGTGTGTGTAGGAATCAAACAGGAATCAAAGGCTTCACTGAATTAAGGGCGACTCCGTTAAGCTCTTTCTGCCAGACATGTGCTTGTCGTTTTGGGTCTGGTATGTTCAGAAATGTGTTCAACATTAATGCTTGTGCGCAGTGATGAATGCATGTCGTTGTAAATGCCATGGGAGTACAGACTGCAGTCTATTTCTGTGTTCAATTCGATGCTGCTTTGTAATGGCGTGGGGCTGAAGTGTGGGAAGGTCTCACAGAGTTCATTTGTTGATTTAAGGGGCAAGGATTCAAACCCTAGCTGAGTAAAGGCATTTTGTATGATATAAGCAGAACTCGTGACTTCCCTAAGTGTTGTCTGTGCAGCAGTAAGTTTGTCATGGTGTGGTGTAACGGGGCAGCCATAGCAGAGAGCCTCCATCTTATCAACCACGTTCCCACAGTGATGCGTGGGCCTTGTGCTGCTGAGTTCTGGTGTTGTGTCTGGTCTTTCATTGGTTCATTTGTTTTCACTCATCATGCAGTGATGCTTCCCTCATGGCAAAGTCTTCATTCTGTGTAGGGGGTCTTTTGTAACCTATCATTTTAGCCTCAACAAGCTCGCCCTGGTCAACCTGCCGCGAAATACCACCTTGATCCTCAAGTGGCAACAGTGAGTCCCGAAGGAGTCATTTTTAGCTTCCCAGCCACATTTGTAGCAGAAAATGTAAGCAGCCTGTCCTTCAGAACAGATACATCCGTTTACCGGCTGCAGCTGAATATAGCTTGAAGTCTCATGCGCTTCTCTGTACAGAGCTGTTTAGAGTTCAGACTCATCCAGGACTTCATCCATGGTTGCACGAATGCCTCATGGTGTTGCTTCTTTACAGTTGTAGCCAGTACTTGAACCCTACTCATGGTGCAGGTGCACGGCACTCCTATTCAGGTATGTAATGGTAAGAGACCTAGAAGCCTGGAGAGGGTGTGTGGCCTGAGCTCAGGCCATCTTGATTGCTCCAGCAGTTGCATTTTGTTCTGCCATAATGACAGACATCCATCATCCATCCATCCCTCCATCCATCTATCATCCATCCATCACCCATCATCCCTCCATCCATCCATCTATCATCCATCCATCCATCACACATCCACCCATCATCCCTCCATGTTCCCCCTCTTCTCCTGTTCAGGGTGGTGGGGGTGGAGCCTATCCCAGCAGCCTTCCCCCTGGACAGGTCACCAGTCCATGGCAGGGCCAACACATAGAGACAGACAACCATTGGCTCTCCCAGCCACGCCTACGGTCAATTTAGAGTCTGGATTAACCTGGTCCCTCTTGATGTCTTTGGACTGTGGAGGAAGCTGGAGTACCAGAGAGAACCCAGCAGGAACAGGGAGAACATGGAGACTCACCCAGAAAGACCCCGTGCTGCAGCCGGGGCTCCACAACCTTCTTGCTGGGGGCCACAGTGAGGACCACTGCTCCACCGGGCCGCCATGACAGACATTTATTACATTAATATTTTTGATCAAACATTTATCAGCCATCTGACCAAATGTCCAACAAGGTCTAGATGCCAATGGGAAATCTACTCACATTTGGCAGATGATGGGTGTTAATTTCGGAGGTAAAACAACCAATATGCATGCAGTGAAGCTGATAATGTCTTTGGAAAGATACTGGCAATGAGTAACAGAATTCTTCTGAACGTCCTGTGTAAATTGTCTGGGAAAGCTCATCAGAAAACACGGCTGGCAGGCAGCTGCACACAAGAAAGATGGAGCTTGTGGAGCAGGTTGCCACGTCTGAGCTAAACTGGAGTCTTCTAAGAGTATGTTACCTGATTAACGGACATGTGGAAGAGGAAAAAACCGAAACAACATGTTTGATGACATGTTCTCCACCAGGGCCAATTACAAAGCCTTTAACTGATTTGGCCATCAATGGCAGATGTTGGTATGTCTGCAGCAAACACTCACAGCGAATGCCATAAATCATGAGTGGATCCAGCTGCTTCTTGCCATGTTTGCCCTGCCCGGAGAGGTTTGACATGGCCTGGATCTCCCGATGGAACAGGTAGTCCAATAGTGTCAGTGCCATTTTCTCTGCTGTACGGCAGTTTGTGGTGATGTGGAGCATGTCAGCTGGCGACACTGGGCAACGAACTCGCATCTCTGGGTTGTTCTCATCTCCCAGCCAGGTGCCCCCTGGGTAATCATCTAGAAAGAACAGTAGAGAAGGTATTTCAGAACCCAGATGAGCAAACTTGTATCCAAGGGAATGGAAATAACACCTACCCTTCCTTTAGGGTTACAAAGCTAAATACATCCACCCTGTCAAGTTGACACACGTCATGCTGGAGAGAGCTTGTGAGATACTTCAAGTGATGCAACAGCGCACTCGTGTGGCAACATAAAGGAACCCTCCTTGAATGGATGGGGCTTCTGTTCTACACATCTTAACGTCATAATAATTATGAAATGAGGCCTGCCTTGGTTTATATTCACTGCGCCAGGAAAACGATCTTCGGTATTGTGGTGATTAACCTTTTTTTACTTGTATTGCTCATTCAACTCCTGCCTGATATTGGGCCCTTTAACTGCTTCAGCTTTAGAAATCCGAGTGTCTCCTTCAATTACATCAAATCAAAGTATTTCCTTTGCAGGCAAAAGTGTATGTTAGCCGTTAAGTCCACCACAAAGGCAAACAGACAACAAAGCGTGAGACACGCGGCTCTGAGGGCCACATGGTACCATGTAGCTCATGCTGACTAACAGGTTTTTTAACCACAGCAGCAAATGAAGGAATAATAGTCAGCCTTTGAAGATAAGAAAGAATCTGAAGAGCACTAAAAAATACCAAACCCACCATCACAGCAAATATCACAAGACTATGGACTTAATTTGGGTTTGCACAAGCAGAAGTCAACTGTTCTCCCCCGAGCTCAGTAAGAGCAACTGAAAGCATGAATAACAAATTAGGCTGTTTCATCAGAACCCTCACGGGGCATGAATGTGTCACAACAACACACTTTGCTGAATATGATGGGTGTCAGATGAAATAAGTCAATCTTGAAATAATTCTATGAAGAAGTTATCAAACAATGGAAAACAAATGAGCAATTATTTTGAGGTCCAAACAAAAATGAAAAGTAACTAGTAATTAACAGCATTCTGCATTACAGTCAGCACACGTGGCCTTGCTCCACACTCCATTCAGGCACCAGTGTTTCTCCCTGAGTGACCTTGATCTTGCTGAGATGTCAAACAGAATCACGCTTAAGGCCTAACGAAAGAAAATAGAAAGAGTCTGTTGTTGCTTGCAGTGCCTTTCACCACTCTGCACTGGCATCTGCTTTCTTCTCCTCTTCACAACAACATATTACATTAATAAAACGATGGCTTTTCTGTGGGTAATTCACAGTCCTCCAACAATCTGATCCTGAGTGACGACCAAAAACTTACCCACCTACAGTTGCAAAAATAATTACTGCTCAGGGTCTCCTGGCTATGCAACACCAGGCCCACTGTGGTCTTTCAAGTAAAGTTCAGAGTCCAACAACTGGCTGGATTGATTTGTATCCGATGCCAGGTTTAGCCCGGCCAGCTTCATCATCATCATCATCATCATCATGTCAGACAGAACAAAAGAATAATGGAAGACAGGTCGCAGGATAGACGGCTGCAGCCTATCAACACAGGGTCCACAGCCTCCGTGTTGCCTCCAGCTCAGTCAGGCATCCGCACTGACACACTTGGCCATGTCTGTGGGTGGGAAGCTGGATGAGGGTATATGCTCTGGTCACGTGTCCCGGGTGGACCTGGGGGCAAATTTGTGATCCTCCCACACGACAGGTGAAAAGACGCAGCGTACAACTCCTCGTGTGACAACAGAAGCACGTGGAGGTCCTGGTGCAATGACTGGGACAACCTGGTGGGTAGAATAGGGAATGTACAACTGAGGACAAGTCCCCACCCTGGAATTCCCACCATTGTTGTTTCCAAGGCACAAAAGCTTTGTTGGCTGTATCGCAGCGCTCCAGTGTTTTTCACTGGGTTAGTAAAACAAGACTGGACATTGTTTAACAGTATGTGGACCAAGGCAGTGGAGGAATATTCCATATTCCATACACATATAAATAAAAGAATATTCAAATATGCAAAATGTATATCTTAATACATTGTAAGTTTGTGCAAAACTCTGGTCTCCAAGCACACTGTAGCAGCTCAGCTGCACTCACAGTTCTGTTCTTCTACCCCACACTGCCAGTAGGTGGCAGTAAGGCACCCTGGAGCTGGTTTGACAATCGACCACCATTAAAAACCTCACAAACCTCATAGAAGAAGAAGCCACACAGAAGTGAGCCGGCTGTCAAGCCACAAGAGACAGACGAGCTGAAAAGTGTGGGCGTAGGCGGATAGTTCAGAACCAGACTGGACAGAGAGATTTGCTCTTTGGGCGATCGAACAAGCCTCTGGAAGCACTTCCAGTTCTGTGGTCAGTCATGGTTTGTGCCTTTATTGTATCGGTTTGCAGCCCCTTGTGGATAGAGAGAAAAACAAGGTCTGCTGTGTTAAATTATAAAAATACTTTAAGTTATTAATATGTATATATTCTATACTCAGCATGTTTTAACATTTAGAAAGAATACTATTTTTTGTCAATTTTGACGGCCCTAACGAGGACGTTCACTAGAGAAGAGAATCATCTTGGATTTGTACCACAGTGCCAGCCGTCAGAAGCAACAAAATCTTTGCCAGCTTATATCACCCGTCTCCTTCTGCTGACATCATCACCCAACTCCCAGACTCCCACTAACTGGGACATCTTCACCAGACACTGGAAGAACTGGGTCGCTGTCATTGTAGATAAACCAAAAATCAACTTGAGCTGTACCACCTTGATTGTGTGTCTGAGAGGGTCAACAACCTCAGCTTCACAACCCACCTCCTAGATCAGACAACGGTGGATTCAAATATAAATAACGTAACCCTTTGCAGACGACTGAAACTGACTGGCGTCAAATGGGGAAGCAAAGTCGTGTCATGTCACAGGTTAATTTGGCCCACGAAAGGTGCAGGGCCAAAGGGGAGGTTCTGACTCCTTGATTTTGATTGATAACTGGATCAGCATGGCCAGATATAACACAACTGCTTTCTAAAGCAATAAGAAGGCAGGTCACAGCATCGGTTGTGCGTTCTACCATAGTAATAAACACCGCTGCAAGCTAAAAACATTTCCTGATCAAACCTTCATAAAATCAAACCCCATTTTTAGAATCCAGTGGGATTCAATAGCCACAAAGACCAGCCGGCCTTCAGAAGAAGCTCACTTCAGGTGTAGTGAACCCATTGGTTCAGTCACTTGCCGAAGCTCATGACTATCATGCTGGTAAACTGAGACTTTCATCCTCAGTTACCACAGAAGATGGACGAAGCCCCAAATGCCTCGTCGCCCGCTGCCTGCTACTGATTTTGAGAGTGAACATAAAGCACTCCCTTGTTGCACCTTTAACCTGTGAAGAATGACTTGGTTTGAACTAACATAAAAGGGTTACACCAACACAGATCCAAGCCAGGTCAGTGGTTTGAACGTAGTACAGCAGATCTCTTCACCGCTAACTGGAAGGCATTCTATGCATAATTCAGCACGAAGGAATTCAGACAAATTAATGACAGAGCTGAGAGCCCTCCATCCTCAGGACCACAACAAGCCACCCCTCTTATCAGAGGAAGATGCTAGGTGCCAGTTTAACCAGGCAAGACCTGGGAATGGACAGCATCCAGACAGAAATGCCAAAGAACTGCCTCACTGTCGAACACTTAACAATTCTTCAAATCCTAACGGTCAGCCACAACACCACCCTCTGAAAACTGCAACAATAATCCCTAATGCCCAAAAAACAAAATCCAGAGAAATCTGCTGTGGGACGTTGGGAGGGTTATCATTTGTGGTAAACCACGAGGGTATGATGCTTTACAGCATCCTGCTTTTTGTCTCGAGAAGCAGACTCACGGACTCAGACTTGCACTAGCATTCAAAAAAGATCCAAAGACTCAAAAGACACTGGGTCGCCCCACTCCTCTTCTTACGGTACTTCCACAGCACTGGTCAACCCTCCAGCTGCACCCACTTCTTCAACATTCTGTCTCTGTGACAGTCTGGGTCGCACTGACGGGTAACCAAGACTGCTGCACGGTGACAGGTCCGCTCACCAAAACTCTCAAAGTTCAGCCGTAAGGTTGAGGACCCAGACGGTGACGTGAGCCAAGGAGTCGGAGAGGGAAACTGAGAGCTTGTTGTTCCACAGTTGTTGTTTTTTGTTTGTATGGAAGTTTTTAAAAAAAACATCAACTATGAAGAAGTACAGTAAATAACATCTCATTATCACAGAAATGTGAAGGACTGATTCAGATGATCAGAGAAGGAGTCTCCACACTGTCTCAGGAGCTCCCTGTGGATTCAAGGCACAACAGCTTTGTTGATACAAGGCTTGTTTCAGGACAGCCCCTTTGCAATATTGGTGAGCAGATCTGCCAACGTCCTTCTCTTTTGAACTCTTGCCAAACCCCGACTGCCACCACAGCCAGCAATAACGGAGTGCTCAAATGAGGACAAACCTTTAACAAATATATGCAACTTCCCTTTAACAGACTACAAAGAAAGGAAAGCAGTAACATTTGTGTGAGTCTCTCAGTGTCAGTCAGCGGTGTCAAGTCATACCCTCTGAGTTGAGTGTGATGAGTGTGACGTTTTGGCCATTTTGCATGTTGCTGGAGTGGCCACCATTGGAAACTGAGTCGCTGGCTTCTGAGCCGCTCTCCTGTTCCTCCTGGCTCTCCTCTGGGCCCGGCACCTTAACCAGGATTGTGTTCTGTCGCCTCCTGGTCACCGTGCTGTTAACGAACACAGATTGTAGTGCAAGTGAAAACTGTGAGAGGCTACTGAGTCAGGTATATTCAGTATAACTGTTCTCAAAAGAAGACCATCATTTATATTCTTTGAAGGATTTACCCCGGACTACTGTCCACACGAAGTATTGCATATAAGCAACTCACTTGCTAAGCAGGTTTTCCAGTGGGGTGTCTTCCTGGGTCTTGGCGGGTTCACTGCTCACGATCACATTTGTCTGTGGAACGACACTGAGGGGGAAGTTCAAAACACATTGGGTAACACATTCCCATGTATACGTTCTTTGCACAGCAAGTGTAGAGTGTCCCACATGTTTCCTGCACTTAGACGTTGTGAACACACCTGCCCAGCCCGGTGCCCTTAAACCACTAACAGTGAGCGACATACAAAGAAACACTGAGCTTGGCGCAGTGCTAAGAGCGTGAACGTCACAGGAGCTGAGTGAAAGGAGGAATGCAGGCTGACGAAGCTTTGAGCCATAAGTGTGAGCTTCACAACTTCTAAATAAGTATTAGAACACAAATACACTCCAGACTGGTTTTTCCAGTGTGGACGACAGCTATGAGGCCGCGAGCCTGCAGTGTAGCTGTGTAATGATGCACCTTAAGAGATCCGTGCATGGCACCTATACACCTGCACTGGTCACGGTCGTCCAGCAGCAACATCAACATTCTGCTGGAGAGCATTCATAAACTCAGAAAAGACAGCAACACCAACACCGTCCGGTACTCCACCACTATTGTTACTGCTGTCCTCCTCATGTGTAGCGACTGGACTGAAAACATAACGCGCACGAGAGAAGCGGTGCTGTGCCTTCACCTGTTCGCAGGGTCTCGGACTGCATGTTTACATGGTGACGGAGGCGGTCCCCGTTTCTCTGGAAGCTGGTTTCTTAAGTTTCCATTTTCAGGCCCCCAAAACGGCATTGTCATGGATTGAACGGCCAAACCACAACCAAAGTTTACCCTTTCATGCAAAGACCAGAGCCGTGTAACACAGCCCCTCAGTCTGGGTCCTGCTCATGTTGATGGAAAGAGACTCAGAATAATGAAAGACTGCACCCGTTCTACCCTGAGTGTTCTTTTGACCTCCAACTGCACTCTGAGCAGAGAAGACTGATTGGTGCTGAATGGTTTGTGTAAGACTGTTAACACCTGTAGCTTACCACCGCACTTTGTTCCAAGTCTGCGTGGCCCCTTGAGGTGACCCTGCAACCATGGGGACCTGGATGGGACTCTTGGCACACGGCACCAAGCTGTCCAGTTTGCGTGCCAGGGCTTTGCATGTGGCGTCCAGAGCTTGCAGCTTTGATTCAATTCCCTCCAATCGTTGGCTGATTGAAGCGGTGAATGAGACCATCAGATTCTGGAAAGAGAGAATCAATTATACAAACAGGTACAAATATAAACTCCCTATTTGTCTCCAGGCTTTGAACTGCATCTATTACACAGAACTCAAGTACCTTAATAAAAGATATATCTTGGTTGTTGCTGTTGTTTTCCTGGCTGTTGCTTAATTTCCTCTTTTTCTTCTGAGGCCTTTCTTCATCTCCTCCATGATTGTCCAGCATGTCTGGCAGGAAGCGCAGAGACACCTTATGTTTTAGATTACACTGGGACATGTCCAGATGACACACGGGCGTCTGATCTAACGCCTGGCAAAAAAATATTCTGTTGACACCAAATCCTGACATGAACTTCATATTTATTGTACAACATGACACCTTATTATTACTTGTCAAAAATAACAATCACTGATGAACTGATTAAAGTATTTGTTCATATTTTGTCTTAAGAACCTCACCTGTGCGGCCATCCTGGTTAAAATCCTCCACAGTTATCTGCACAATTTCATCCAGCTCTTCCTCGGACATTGTTCACTGCTAAAATAAGGTCATAGAAGAAGTTGGATAACTTGACAAATAGCAAAATAGGTCTCAAGGTCACAGGCGTTTATGCAGGAATAAGTTACTTTGTTTTTTGTTTTTAAAAAGGGGCTTTGTCAAACCTATGACATTCTACAGTGACATTTCAAAACCATAGACACGGATGTGATTTCCTACGTGGTAACGCTGACTTCCCCTTGCTACAAGAGATGCAAGCTCGTGTCCTGAGCCGTCCTCCACCGACAGCCATTCACCTAAACTTACTGAAGACTTAGATGTCATGATATAATTGAGCATCTCGTTGGGGTATGAATCCAGACATCAATCCTGACAATGAAATGACAGTCAAACAAGAAAATGTGCATTTCTGCAAGGTGCTTTATTTAGTAACCACAGGCTCTGCTTCGTTTGCCTTCATGTCAGACAGGTCCAGCTGGGATCCTCGGCTTCCTGAGGCAGCATCTGAGTTTCTCTCGAACGGAACTGTGTAATGTGAGTTGAACTTGGCGGTGCTTATTTCTCAATCAGAGAATTGAATTCAGCAAGGCAACGGTCCCGTCAGCGTCCAGGGGAAGGGCTCCTCAGCCGCGCTCTCTCGCGTCGGTAACGAGCTTTAAACTCTGCCTCACTTTATAATTTAGAAAATGGGGTTTGTGTCATTTTTGAAAGTTATCAAAGCAGAAACATCAGGTTGAAGCTGTTAGATTCGATGGTGGGAATTTAGCTATGGTTATCTCCGAGTATCTATGGGAGAAGGTCAGGGTGCAGATGCTTTGTCGACCCCGGTCATGGCCACACGGACACCGGTGGTACCGTTATTCGGTACCACGACCCTACTTCGGACTGCAGTCCTCGGAGCTGCGGGAGGCTGGCTACTGTTTGCCTAGCTAACTAAACGTTACTTCCCGCTACTGATGGACTCTCGCTGGCTGTGTCTGGCAAACCGTGACGGGAGGTTCATCATTTTAGCAAAATATGAGAAAATCCTGACGATGTTTCCGACCCTCAAGAGCTTTAACTGCTGAAGGCGCGACGTCGCTGCCTGCGCTACCTAGCTAGTGAGCGCTAGCTAGTCTGGGCGCTGCGCGGCGGGAACGGCCAGCTTCGTGCTGATGTTCCTGCTAAAGCAGAGTCATTGTATCGCTAGCGTGGTGTTAGCATGCTAGTGGGGCCTGAAGGCCATTCAAGTGTGGTGCGAGAATCGAAAACCGTTGGAGAAAATAAGAATTAGGAATGTTTTCCCCCTGCGCTGCTGGCACGCAGCACACGCACCGTGGAAGATTGGGTTATATTACCGTGTGAATGATGAATTCTCGTGTTGTTTGTAGAGATTCCGATAACGGCGTCGTTCCTCGCGAGAGATTAGCCCTTGGCTCCGTGTGTTCCCGACGTGCGCGCGCGTGCGCGGGTATGTGAGTGTGTCTCCGACTCGGAGCATAAATGGCGGAACCTCTCTCGCTCTCTCTCTCTCTCTCTCTCTCACACACACACAAGCACCAATATCGAATTGACAAATTGATACAAAAAGACCAAAATGTATATTTGGATCTTTGAATTTATTTTACTACAAAAGTTGAATTGATCAGAATTTCTTCACTTAGTAACCTGCCCGAACACAAGCAGTCTTATCTCTAATGTGACTTCATGCCAAACGACTGTTAAAATGTGAAAAATCAAACGTTTTGTCCTGTCGCTTATTGATCCGGACCAAGAAATATGCCGAGCCAATCGCCAGGATTCGAACCCACAAACTGCTGATCCGTAGTCAGAGGCGGTATCCATTCCGCCAAAACGTGGAAGCGTTGTCTAAGGAAAGTAGATCATGGAAAGTGTGACAGAACGCTGATGTATACACGCATCTTAATAAATTGTTGGCTGAACTTAGTTTTTAGCTGCCGAAATGTTAATTTTTATCAAGCAAGAGAAGACTGATGTGGATCTAAGGTCACGAGTTCGACTCCCGTTATAGCGGACAACGTGCAGTTTTCAAAGAGCTGCGTGAGACGTCACGTCCCTGTCAGTAGCACGAATCCCGTCCACATCGGGTTACCTTGAAAACCTTGGAACTGAGCATTGCCGATGTCCTCAAAGATGAGCTTCCTTTGGGAAGCAGTCTCACCTCCGTGGTACCTTGTTTCCCATTTTCTGTCCTTGTTAAACCGCAACAGCCTCCTAATCACCCTTAAAGTCACTGTGGTGAAAAAGGTGTCTGTGGCTACGACAGGACGTGGAATTAATCCACGGTTCTCCTTGATAGCACACCCACACTGGCACTTCATTCTCTGCCTCTCCTTGATACCATGATGTCATTGATGTCAGGTTTATTTGTGTGGCACCAAACTCCAACCAAAGTTCTGTCCTGACTCTGTCCAAGTAGAGCAGGTCCAGCACCTCCCTCCTTCAATGAACCTCCACCCAACAATTCTCCATCAGCAGCACATCCTGCAACAGCAGCCACCAGAACCTTCCTTTACCAGCAGGAAGGTGGAGCAGATCCAGGATCAGTGGGGACGGAGAGAGAGCAGGAGAGCAGGACAGAGACAAAGACAGAGAATGGAGGAAGACAGAGAGACAGAAGGACAGAGAGGGACAGAGATAAAGAGAGAGAGAAAGGAGGAGAGACTGATGGATAGAGACAAAGACAGAGAATGGAGGAAGACAGAGAGACAGAAGGAAAGAGAGGGACAGAGATAAAGAGAGAGAGAAAGGAGGAGAGACTGATGGACAGAGACAAAGACAGAGAATGGAGGAAGACAGAGACAGAAGGAGAGAGAGGGACAGAGATAAAGAGAGAGAGAAAGGAGGAGAGACTGACGGACAGAGACAAAGACAGAGAAAGGAGGAGAGACTGATGAACGGCCCTCCTCTGCTGCTGACCGGCCAGAGACGACGACGGAACCAGCGGCGTCATCCAGGCCCTGAATGGCCGATGCTCTCCCAGCCTGGGTGAAGCTCGTCGGGGCTCCACTCCGGAACACTGCAGCGCCTCTGGCAGGTCCAGGTGGGTCCCGAGTTCTGTCCTGAGTTCCCTGTGCAACAGCCAGAGGACCTCTCTGGTTGTGGATCTGACGCGGGCTGAAAGTGGAGTTTCTGTTCACGCAGACCTCTCGCCCCTCCCCGCAGCCTCTGGTGCCAGGTTCCTGCTTCACGGTGATGTTGCAAGACCCAAAGTCTTGCTGGTCGAACTTCTACGAACCGTCAGTGACGCGTTCATGAGGCAGGATAACGGAACAGGTGCGTCTCCAGAAGCCACTGGTGTTCTTACTGATCAGTGACGCGTGTCGGTGCAGGACCACCCGTGGACCCCCTTCTGCTTCTCCAGGAAAATGATTTACTGTTATTGTTGAACAGGAAGGGGCGTGGTCTCCCGTAGACCTGTCGCTGAGTTGCAGAGGCAGTTCGACCAGTGCAGCGCTCGCTTCATCAGAGTCTGGAAGAGGACGACATTCCGTCTTCGGTGACCTTCAGCAGACCGACCCGACCCGACCCGCCCGGACCGCCCGCCATGAGGCTCCGCTCTCTGCCAACCCTGCTTGTCCTGTCGTGGGGTTTCTCTCTCCACGTTGCCGCAGAAACTCCAGGTGAGCGGAGGCGTGTGGTGACGGGGGCCCTCCTCCAGGTCAGCGCTGTTTTAACGCGTAACTCTGAGTGTGTGTACGAGATTCGCGCGCGCGCGAGTGGGGACTGACCCCGGGTTCACCGCCTCGCGCTGCCTCACCTGAGCTCCACTTCCTCCCCCGCTGCTGGGATGGTAACTGAGTACAAAGGTGACTCCACCCAAAGGTCGTGGTGGCCCTGCCGGCGCTGCTCAGCCTGCTGCCGCTGCTGCTGAGAACCTGAACCAGAACCAGGACCGATTATGGGCTCGGGAACGCCTCGAAGCCTCCGTTACAGCGGCGCAACCATGAGGGTTAGACGGTTACTGACGGCTGTGGGTGAGCGGCGTACAAACACCACCCAGGGAATACTGTAATACTCTTGAATTTCATGTATATACACGTCTGTACATGAAATTCTTCTAGATACATACACACGTATGTGTGTGAGTGTGTATGTATGTACATATACACACACACTATATATAGTGTGTGTATATGTACATGTATATATATATAGAGAGAGAGATAGACAGATACCAAAGCACCCATCTGCTCTGGGAGCGACTGTCACAGGTCAAAGGTGAGCAGCGCTGTCACAGTTCTGTCTGTTTTCCATCACAGTCTAACTTCACCTACCAAAGTCTGAATCAGGGATTTATTGACTGAAAGCAAATAACCAACACAGAGAGAAGAAATATTTCCAGGCAACAAGACAACCCTGGTCCTGACATGCACCTATCAATCTACGGATATCGAGATTTCTGAATCTAAAATACATCGAGCCCTGAGAAAAACACTTCCGTGCGTCCCAAGATACATTTGGCCTTGGTGTTCACTGCTGAGTGTTCATTTCACCATCAGGTAAGGACCAGACCAGGGCCACGGGCCGCTGGGGGCTGTTTGGGAGGTCTGACATGTTTTTTCCAACCCATTTTGAAACAAAAGTCTGTGGTGGGCAGATATCTTGATGATGTGATCCTTGTCTTTCAGAACTCTGAAAAAAATGCAAAAGAACCTTCATCATCACCTTTTTATGAAAAACATCTGATTGCACGTGGACAGTTTGCCCCCCACAGCAACTCTCTATGAAATAAACAACAAAAAGAAAAGAAGGGAGACAAAATACAGAAAAATCCCTCCCACAGTCCATGAGCGCTGCTGTGCTGCAATATACACACTAACTGATCAACTTGCATTCATTATTAATCTGTGATCGTTAACTGGTCATACACACTGTGAGGTTAAGTATGTGGAAACAAATTTGGTGTGAGACTTGCAATCTCACATCTTTAAACAGCTTATTTGTGCTTTCAGTCGTCCAAAGGCTCAAGAAATGTGTTTCCCGATCATAAAAGAGGAGGAAACATTCTGTTGTCAGACGTAGGAGGAAGCAAATGTTTAGGTTTGTCTTTGATGGATATCAGGACTGATTTGATGAACTGATCATTTCATTGTATCCGCGCGTATTTGCTGGTACAGCTGAATTGAAGTGGAGAGCTAAAATACTAAATCAATTTCTTGGATGCTCAGAACTGATCTGAGAGGGATTTGGTTTGTAGCTCAGATAAACTCGCACTCAGAGATGCTGGCGAATGTGCATGGTTGTCGATGGTGACTCTGACGTCCTCACAGCACTTGAGATCCACACCGAGCTCGGCAGCCTGAGAGGCGAACTCGTGAGCGTGAAGGGGAAGGAGACAGGGGTTCATGCCTATCTGGGGGTCCCGTTTGCCAAACCCCCCATTGGCCCCTCTCTGAGGCTGTCTGCACCTCAGGCTGTGGAAGGATGGGAGGGAGTGAGAGACGCTCGCAAGCAGCCACCCATGTAAGACATCCACCTGTTGGAGGAGAATCACCGGCATCGTCCAGATTTCTTATTATAGTACTATATAGTATTACTATATATATTATATTACTATTCTAGTAATATCTTTCCTTTGAATTTTTTCAGGTGTGTTCAGAGTAAAGAGTTTCTTATCCAACTTCTTGATTTACTCGGTGGCAAAATGGCTGATGTCCCAGACATTTCAGAAGACTGCCTGTACCTCAACATTTACACCCCTGCGGCCAGAGCCCATGATGCCAAACTCCCAGTAAGAACCCCTCTAAGCAGCTTTGGACCGACACTGAGATTCAGTTCTGATTATGTTTCTTTCTAAGTTGAGCGCTTTCATACTTAAAGTTTTCATTTGTAGAGTTATTCAATGTTTAGTCCCAGCCTCCTTTTGACTCTTGTATAAAAACACGTACACACTTGGACCGACAATTTTTGTCTCAGTCCTATTGGGGGTTTCCCTCACACCCGAGTCTCACCAGCGATTGATCAGAAGGACGCTGTAGTACTGGAGAGCTGATCTTCCCAGTGTGTTTGTCTGTCAGTCAAAACCTCTGATGCTGAAGTTCACCAAATACAGTGGAGGGCTGGAGTATGAGCCAACGAAGATCCTGTTTCCTTCTGTGGCAGGGTCGTCATAGCACCACCTGGTGGCAGTGGGAAACTCCCTGTAGGAGCCAGATCATGTTCTTTGTTCTGGATATGTTATACCCATTTGTGTCAGTAGGTGGCGGTGTCTCAGGATGTTGCCAGACTTTTATAAATATAGGCGGGTTAATCAGTACAGGCACGCACGCCGTGGAACTCATACGGTTTTTGACCGTGCCTTGCCGCAGGTTAGAGTTTGTGTGTGTTGTTTTAATGAGATTTTGTGTATTCTAAATAAATCTGCAACAAATAGTATTGACTGGACAGTTGTTGTGTTATGCACTTAACACCTGCATGAACATTTACCTACCCACTGTACACTGGCACGCGTAAAACCCTGTAAACCGCCGGCGTGCGCCGATAGTGACAAAGGGCCACTATACTCCCCACAGTCAGATGTCCTGGCCACTCAGTGGTTACAGGAAGTAACCCTTCTGTAACAGACATCAGTCGATCTCCTGCGTAGTTGCTGTGTGTTGTCCCCACATCTCTCCAGCATTGCGTGGAAGTCGTGTACACATGACATATATACATATATACATATATACATATATGTATATATGTATATTTGTCATGTTTGATGAAGGAGCATCCGTTACTTGTTCCACCTCGTCTTCCTCCATTTTGAAACAATTCTTCCGCTTCTTCTGTGGCATTGCTACAGAGTTCGTCCTCCTTCCTGTAATGTGTGAATTCCGTCGGTGATAGGGTCATTGACATATCATCAGTGTGGTGGTGCGCAGGGCCACTACGCATTGTTTTTTTACATTGATATTTTTATTTCGTGCGTCTTTGAATTTTATTTTGTGACGTGAAATTCCGTAATAACCCTAATACACACACGTGTGGAAATATACAGTGGGGCAAAAAGTATACAGTCAGCCACCCACTGTTCAAGTTCTTCCACTTAAAGATGAGAGGCCTGTAACTTTCATCATAGAACACTTCAACGAGGAGAGACAGAATGGGGGGGGGGGATCCAGGAAATCACACTGTAGGATTTTTAAAGAATTTATTTGCAAATAAGTATTTGGTCAATTACAAAGTTCATCTCAATACTTTGCTATGTCCCCTTTGTTGGCGATGACGGAGGTCAGACGTTTTCTGTAAGTCTTCACCCTGTTGCTGGTGTTTTGGCCCGTTCCTCCGTGCAGATCTCCTCTCGGGCAGGGATGTTGTGGGGCTGTCGCTGGGCAACACAGACTTTCACCTCCTCCAAAGATTTTCTGTGGGGTTGAGATCTGGGGACTGGCTGGGCCACTCCAGTGCTGCGTCCGAATTGCCAAGTGCCAACCTACGTCCTCCTGCTACGACCTACCGCTACGTCCTCCTCCTACAACCTAAACACGGCGGCACCATTCAGACACCCTAAGATTGGTGGTGAAGCACGACCTCTGCTGGCAGAGCACAGATACCGCAAATAGGTAGACAGCACCAACGAAAGCCCCCACCTGCTGGCTGGGCTGTGGTACTGCACTCCACTCTGAACGCACTTTTTAGTCATTGTCTATTATTAAGCACATTAACACACCTTTAAGTCATTAATAACGACTATAAATGTTCATATTGCATCAGAATGGGAGACTGTTGGTGGCCCAAACTTGGCTTGCGCGTCCACAAGTTTTTAGGGGACGAAGAAGAAGTCCGCGGTGCATTGTGGGCCATAGGTTGCTCCGTAGGATGCACCTGAACCGACCTACAATGTGGGCGTGTTTAGGCTGGAATTTAGGTTGAGAAGTAGGTCGCTACTCGCGCCAGTTGTGGTTTGGGACAGCCTCCGACCTGCTCTGAGACCTGCCATCAGACCTACTTGGCCATTCGGACGCAGCACAGGACCTTGAAGTGCTTCTTAGGAAGCCACTCCTTCGTTGCCGGGCGGTGTGTTTGGGATCATCGTCATGCTGGAAGACCCAGCCATGTTTCATCTTCACTGCCCTTGCTGATGGAAGGAGGTTTCAATCAAATCTCAGGATCCATGGCCCCCTTCATTCTTTCCTTTACACGGATCAGTCGCCCTGGTCAGATAATGAGCTCAAACAGGTGCCTTAAATACAGGTAATGAGTGGTGGACAGAGGAGCCTCTTAAAGAAGAAGTTACAGGTCTGTGAAAGCCAGAAATATTACTTGTTTGTAGGTGACCAAATACTTATTTTACCCAGGGATTTACCAATTAATTCATTAAAAATCCTACAATGTGATTTCATTATTTGATCAATAAAGGTTCACCTCAGTACTTGGTCATGTGACCCTGGTTGGCAGTGACAGTCTGACATGTCCTGTAGGTCCTTCCCAGGTCTGCTCACTGTAGCTGCTAGTTTGGCTGTTCCTCCATGCAGATCCTCTCAGGGGCTGGGATGTTTTGGGGCTGTCACTGGGCAACTCCCACTTTCAGCTCCCTCCAGAGTCTCTATTGGATTGAGGTCCTGAGACTGGCCGGGCCCCTCCAGAACCTTGAAATGCTTTTTGCGTAGCTGCTCCTTCGTTGTCGGGCGGTGTGTTTGGGATCATTGTCATGCTGAAGGATCCAGCCACGTTTCATCCTCAGTGCTCTCACTGGTGGAAGGAGGTGTTCGTCCACAATCTCAGGATCCATGGCTCCATCCATCCGTTCCTTAACACGGATCAGTCGTCCTGTCCCCTTTGCAGAAAAGCAGCCCCAAAGCCTGATCCCCCCCCCCCCCATGCTCCACAGTGGGTATGGGGTTCTTGGGATGAGACTCAGCATTCTTCTCCCTCCAAACACAGCGAGTGGTGTTCATACTAAAGAGCTCCATTTTGGTCTCATCTGACCACATGACCTTCTCCCGGTCCTCCTCTGGATTGTCCAGATGGTCTCTGGCAAACTTCAGACAGGCCTGGACGTGTGCTGCCGTAAGCAGGGGAACTTTCCAGCACTGCAGCGTTTTAATCCATGCCGAGGTGGTGTGTGCTACTAGTAACCTTTGTAACTGTGGTCCCAGCTCTCTCCAGGTCATTGACCAGTTCCCCCGTGTAGTTCTGGGCTGTTTCCTCTCCGTTCTCAAGGTCATTTGTACCCCCCGAGGTGAGATCCTGCATGGAGCCCCAGGTGGAGGGAGGTTGTCAGGGATCTTGTATTTATTCCATTTTCTACTGTAATAATCGCTCCAACAGTTGATCTTCTCTCACCAAGTTGCTTGCCTCTTGTAGACTGGCTCATCCCAGTCTTGTCCCTGGTGTCCTTAGACAGATCTTTGGTCTTTGCCCTGGTGGAGAGGTTGCAGTCTGACTGTTTGAGGTTGTGGACAGGTGTCTTTTATACAGGTAACAAGTTCAAACAGGCGCCATTGAGACAGGGAACAAGTGGAGGACTGAAGAGCCTCTTAGTGAAGAAGCCCTACTGTGTGCATGTATACAACTGTGTGTGTGTGTGTGTGTGTGTGTGTGTGTGTGTGTGTGTGTGTGTGTGTGTGTGTCATCAGTAGTTTTAGTGCAAAAGTCCACTCCTAGAAAGAACAAAGCAGAAAAGTGAGATTGCTTTGCAAGGGCTCTTTATTTAAAAAAAAAAAAAGACCAGGTAAAGATGGATTTCACTCACTCTCCCTTTGATGCACTGAATTAATGTTGAAACTAAATTAAAATGAAATGTATCATATGACATGAAAAACTTTCATATGTATGAGAACTATTTAAGAAGAACTCCTAAGCCAGGCTGGTTGAGGCAGCGCTGCCAGCAGATGCAGCATGAGGGAACAGTGGAGACCTGTGGAATCAGGATCCTTTCAAGGGTTCAAATCACAGCAAGAAGCAATACCTGAACCACATAGAGACCAACAAGCCTACTGGTGCAGTCAATGCTCAGAATATTCGATCCGTGGAGAACAAGAGAATGAAGTGCCAGTGTGGGTGTGCTATCAAGGAGAACCGTGGATTAATTCCACGTCCTGTCGTAGCCACGGACACCTTTTTCACCACAGTGACTTTAAGGGTGATTAGGAGGCTGTTGCGGTTTAACAAGGACAGAAAATGGGAAACAAGGTACCACGGAGGTGAGACTGCTTCCCAAAGGAAGCTCATCTTTGAGGACATCGGCAATGCTCAGTTCCAAGGGACCATTTTCAAAGTCATTTGCAAGGTGTCCTCTAAAATCCAGAATGACCCTCTTACTTTCTATCAGTACCAGCATTTTTTTTTTCAGTAATAAGGAATTGCCATTTGATGTCGAAGACATTAAGCCCAAGGTGACCCTTTTGGAGGGGGACTGTATAGCTTAACATCACCACCAATGCCAGAGGCAAGCAAGAAAAGGGTGATGAAGCCATTCATGATTGTTTTGGCTTCATACGGTGTGGATTGGGGTGTAAGGCTGTTCTTCTGCTTGGGTGGAGTCTAAGAGAGCCCACTGCACCTCAGATGAGGTGGAATTCACCGTTGGGCCTGATGCGCTTTGCTCTCAGAAGAATGGTGCTAATATTAACCGAGGGCTCACCCACCACTGCCTTAATTACAGCCCGAGCATTAAAGTGCACCGTGGTGACGGCATGTGCTCTCTGAACGCGTTCTAGATTCTGACAAGCTCAGCTCAGTTATAGCTAAGAAAAACTGTGTGTCTTTATATTTTGTGGAAATCATCAAGGTCTATCTTGCCTGACCAGGTGATGGTCTGGATCCATGGTGGAGGCTTCACTCTAGGCTCCGCTTCAATGTACGATGGCTCCGCCCTGGCTGCTTACCAGGATGTGGTTGTGGTTCTGATCCAGTACCGCTTGGGTCTTCTGGGCTTTCTTAGGTAAAATGCTTCAGGTTTTAATAAAAAAATACTTTGTTCTGCTACTTTGATGTATCTGATCAGCACATTGTGAAGGAAAATTCAGGAATTTCAACCCTTTCTAGCAGCCGCTGTCAACAAACCCATGTCAACTACAGTTGTTTTTCCAACCCAGCACTGGAGACAAGCACATGTCAGGTAACTTTGGCCTGCTGGACCAGGTAGAAGCCCTGAAGTGGATCCAGAATCACATTCACAACTTTGGCGGAGACCCAAGATCAGTGACCATATTTGGGGAGTCTGCTGGAGGAGTGAGCGTATCCTTGCTGGTGAGCATCAGTCAGACAGCAGATGAAGCAAGTGACATCAGTTCAAAGATACTGTTGTTCAGATGCTTTCATAACTTTTGTTCACAGCTTCTCTCGCCACTGTCTGATGGCCTGGTCCACAGAGGCATTGCTGAGAGTGGTACTGCTGCAATGGATTTACTCGTGTTAAATGATCCTCTACCTACAACTAAGGTTCACCATCAGTCTGCGTATTAGTGGCATATAGTTGGGGAATATGACATCACACCTTGGTTGTCCTCTTTGTGTTGATGAACTCCTGCTTTTGTCCTCAGATGGTAGCAAATATTTCTGGATGCAGCACTGAAAGCTCAGAGAAGATCGCTGACTGCATGCAGAACCTCAATATTGATACTATCGTAACCATTGTGAAGGTAAGATTCTATGCGATGACATGATATCACAACACAATCTTCCAAAGTTTCAGTGAAATATTTTTGTGTCTGTCTATGACTGTTTGTCACATTTTCCTTCTCAAGGAAGAACAAATTAGATACCCAATAAATGTTGATGGAACCTTCCTGACCAAATCAGTGGATGAGCTGTACAACAAACAGGCGCTTCTCACTGTGCCGTTCATGACTGGTTTTAATAATGATGAAGGTGGCTGGTTAATTTTTAATGTAAGTAACTGTAAGCTCTTCCAACCCATAAACTGCAGTAGATCCCATGGAATTTTTTAAAATTGCTTTTGTTTGGAGTCGAGATGCACTGAACCACGTGTTTTCAGGTCCGACCCAATCCAGATACACATTTGGGGATACAGATTCTGATACTCGAATATTATCATTATCACTGTTGTTGTTACGTTTAAGGCCGTCTGGCTCTAGTAAACCAGACAACACACACAAATGGATTAGATTTACATGTATGCCTAAGCATTTTGTATGAGCTGAAGATGGGGATGGGTGATGTGTCTCATGTTCTCTCATGGCGGTTTCATCATCTAGCACAACCTCGAATGGAATCTGGATTGGTGGATATCTGATCTGTGGATGAAGTCAGTCTTGGCACCTGATTCCTATGGTCCTGATTCAATGTCCCTTCTCTATTTTGCAGTGTTAATTGCATCTACTTTTTCCTCTAGTATTTTGCTCCTCCAAACTGGACTGAGGGAATCGACCGAGAGACCTTGGTGACACTGCTCTCTGTCTTCGTGCCTAATGTAAGACATTATCATAGGTTACAGTATTGTACCGCTTCATCATGCATCACCTCTCTGACACACCCTGAATTTCTTAAGCCTGACGACGCCATGAAAAGAGAACTGATGTTGGAGGAATACATTGGAAGTGGTGAAGACCGTGTGAAAAATAGAGATGGCTTTACTGAGCTGTTTGGAGATATGCTGTTCACCATTCCTGCCATAAAGGCAGCAAATGCCCACAGAGGTAATTGAACAAAAATATGCAACTCATATTTGGTGTCACTCTGTCATAAATGGATATATCACACCCATCTGTCTTCCACCAGATGCAGGCGCCCAGGTATACTTGTATGAGTACCAGTATCCTCCAAAATTCATGGCAGCAAGAAGGCCAAGCTTTGTTGGGTCCGACCATGGAGACGAGATCTTTACAGTCTTAGGGTTTTGCTTTACCACCACTCATGTCATCCTAAATTGTAAGGACCATGCAACATCCCAACTGCATATTATCATCAGGTTTTCTCTGGTTTCAGTGTTTCACTTAAGATTTTTTTATATTTAGATGAATGCTCAGTAGAGGAGGAACAGTTGAGCAAAAGAATGATGAGCTACTGGGGCAATTTTGCTGGCACCGGGTACAATTTACTCCTAACTCAAGTTTACAATACAAACCACAATGAAGCAAACATAAGACACAGTAGTAAGGTATCATGTATCATGTAGTATCATGTGTGCTTATAGGTCTCCTAACGGGGATGGCCTTGCTTTTTGGCCAAAGTATGGAGAAGAAGAAGAGTACTTGGCAATTAATGAGAAGCAGCAGGTTCCCGGATATCACCTGAAGAAGGATCGCTTCATCTTCCTGACTCAGACGCTTCCACAGAAGATCCAACAACACAGAGAGATGATGGAACGCAGTGAGCTGTAGACAAGTCAGCTCTCGTCTTTCCTCAATCCAGAAATGCTGAATCATGAAATACAAACAAATGATATACTGCTCATAGTCACAGGGAGAGCTTTGAGAAACTCTAAATGGTATTTATGGTGTTTGCATGTTGGTTTATTAATCAGGGTTGAAGTCTACTGTGAATTCGAAATAAAATCTTTTTAAACATTGTGTGACGTGTTTTATTATTCAGTTACTATTCACCCACAAATTGTGTAAAATTCATGAACGGTTGAGTGTTTGGTTACTTACTGTACTCCCTGAAGACAAATCCCATGATGGAACCAAGGGCCTGGAAACCGGGAGCTTGTGATACACCCCATTCATAAACTGGCACACCAAAGGATGCTGTCCAGCAGGGTTACCCCCTTGGCCACTGTGACAAGCAGAAACAGCGGACAGATACACCTTGATGGTGGAAAATGCCTTCCACTTTTCCAACAAGTCCTGAAGGAAACAAGGATGTCCATCACTGAGCACAGAAAAGAAACAGCCTGCCTCGCACCACACCAATATTCAAATATATGCCGCCTACATTTGTACAAGGAGCTGGTGAAGTGAATTGTATAAATCCCACTTGGTGGTAGACCGACCACATCCAAATTCAGCCGCTCATGGGCCATGCCCAAACCTCTACTTATTCCTCCCCACTTTTTGGAATGAGAAAGTATCAGGAGTATTTCCCAATTTTTCCAAAAGAGGCACAATTCCACCGCAAAGATTGCCCCTCTCATGGCTTGTCATACCCTGCTTTCTGCTGCTGTTCATTGCAACTTGGCAGGCTTGTGTGATGGCTTAGCTTCCAGCTGCTTCCCTCTCACCGGCAGCTGTTGCTACAAAGCCAGTGCAGGTCAGGGGCCGTGGCACCTGCTTGCGGGGCGGGCACATGTTTAATGCTTCCCCTTCCTGTGTCTAGAGAGTGCTTGTTTCCCTTATCTTCTCCAGAACCATGAGAGCCAGAGAGACCTTTGGTGGGGTCATATGGTGTATTCATCAACTCAGCTTGCTGAGCGTTGCCCAGTCCTAACAGTTTCAACCAGAGAGCCCTTTCACCTGAAAAAGCCAGGCCAGCCGCAGCCCTGCATGGACCCCCCCCCCCCCCCCCCCCAGGAAAAATGTAAGGGGAAATCATTAACCACACAAATCTCATCCAAAATTACTGTATTAGGGGTTCTCTAGCCCAGCTGCTGACTCATGTCCTCTCAGCCTGTTATGCTGCCACCACAGTGGCATTTTTGGAGACCAAACTGCTTGACCTCCATACCTGTGCCTGTTCATCCACTATTAGATGCCCATCATTATGTGCCCCATCTTTCCAGGCAAGGAAATGTTTGAAGACAGTGAAACAGCTCAGCAGTTGGGGTGGAAGTGGTAAGCAACTGAAGGCTCCACCACTGGGGACTCTGCCCACCCCAGGTCACCCTTACTCTCCAGCTTGGGATAGCCATGCATCATGAGTTTTCTCTTGTAGGGGCTAGACCAGAATCTGCTCACCTCCTTGATGCAGTCTGGGCTTGCTGGAAGCTCCTGTTTAGTGGGAGTTTGGGCAGGAGCCAGCTGTTCTCAGTCATACGGGACCCTCACCATCCCCTCTGTGTCCCTGGCCACTGGCTGTGCTACCTTTAATTTAGCCATGGCTCACTTGCAAACCTCATACAGATTGTTGTCAGTCCAGGAAAAGCTCCATTTGCGCTGGGAGGCCTGGATTCATGGGGCAGGAAGATAAAATCATCATCCCCCTCCTCCATCTCATTCAGGAATGTCCAAACAGATGTCATCCGTGTTCCTGTCCCCTTGATTGGCAATACCCTCACGCAGCAGGGGAATATCCAGTTCGTCCTCCTCTCCCTAATCTTGCCAGGCATCACGCCACAATGCGTGCAGACGGGTCAGTCAGTGAGGCACATGCATGCATACAATGCACAGTGGCTGTGGTTTTTCACCAGAAATATGCGAACCATATTACCCAGGACAAGAGCGAGAAGCAACGCTCACCTCTTTGGACATTGGCTATTGGCCCTTTTTTGGGGGTCATGACTGCAGAGATGTGGTCAGATGGGGGAACCAGAGAGAGCCTAAAAGGTAATAACACTGAACAAAGACTTGTGATGATAGCCTCATGTGGGATGACAACCTACAGCCAGTGTTAGCCTAGCAATAGCCTTTAATGGTGATGAGCCCACCGTACCCATTAGCTATGCTCTTGGGTGTCCTCTGGAATATCTTGGCACTTCATGTGCACTACTCCAACAAAACTACCTTTACAAAAGTCACCAGCTCAGTCCAGTTGCTGCTGGTATCGTCCTAGGTGACAGAGCCCCTGACAAGATGCCGGTTAGCTATTTAGGAAGTATCCAACTTGTCTGGATGTACTGGGGACGCAAGCGTAGCTTTATGCATGGGAAGAAAGCAAGAATGCCCTGGTTTGGGTGGGACAGGAGAGATGTGTTGTCAGTGGAGCTTCTGTGGTGGTCACGCTGAGAATCCTCATCGTGCCACACTGAGCCAAGGTAGAAAAATAACTCCTTTTGTGCAGAAGTAATAGACTCGCAAATCACAGAAGGATGAACAGATTCCACAAATATGTTTAGTTAACTCATTTATTACTGAGAAGAGCGCTTAAGCTGAAAAGCTCCCTGAAGTCCGATGTGAGCAATTCAATATGGAAAACTTAGTTGTTCTTCACAAAATCAGGCTTAAGCTATTGAAAGCAGTACAAAGCGAATTTTCAAAGGCAACCCATTCAAATAGCTGAGTACTGAGGACTTGTGAATACAATAAGGTAAAAAAACAAATTTAAAAAGTTCTAGGAAGTTGGAGGAACTCAAGGGAAGTGACAGAATTCGACTGATGATGCTTTAACAGACTTTTTTTGGTAGCTTTTTTTTTTTGCGAATGTCAGTAAAGCTGCAGTCTGATAGAAAAGTGCTGACCAGTGGTTTTGAATGAATCACTGTACTGCCCAGAAAAGTGCACTTAAGAGTAGGAAAGCTCCTGGGCCTCCCCATCAGGCTGCGATGACACATACAGACTCCTACTGGACATACTTGAGATGCAGTTTGAGTGGTGTTGATTCTTTTCATTTAGCAGGACTGGGGCCTGTACTATGAAGCAGGTGCAGTGGGTTGGAAAGGTAACTTCAGGGTCAAAGCAGGATTTTGTGTAGATGGTAAGACACAAGTTCGCATATATAAAAGCACCACCACTGACCAGGCAGGTCTCGTAGACAATTTCATGTGTGCGTGTGGATTGTGGGGGGGTCTCACAGGAGTTTGACTGAAAAAAAACCCTGTGGTCTTTCCCTCGATCATAGAAGCGCTAATAAGCACCTGTGATCGAGGGAACAATTGATATTAGCTGATCAGCGAGGCTGTACGTAGCCAGCGAGACCCATCAGCTGGGCTCTCCCAGTCACACTGCTTCCTCAACAGGCAAATAGAAGGGTTATGGTCCAGCTGGAGCTGATGGACTGATGCCAATGTAGGCCATAAGCAGCACCACCCATTCAATACACAGCATAAACAGTGATAGTAGTCAGATCTACTCATGCTTTAATGATGGAACTGTGATACTGAAAATCAGTCAATTTACACATTCTAACTGGTGGTTAATTGTTGCTGATTGCCATTTTGTTTTGTGCGCAGCAGCTGCATTACTAATAGCCTGGTTAAAAGATTTCTTCTTCATATCTATGAATCATTGCAGTTCGTCTCGCGACCTCTCCGTGTCTGTGACTGGTCACCTCGCACTGGTGCTAAAGGTTGATTGATGACCGCTGTGTTACTGCTCAGCTCTCATAATGGTTCTCTGGTTTGTCAACCCATGCAGCCTGAAGCTACCTTCTACATGCTGAACCTGCTGTGTAGTACAGGTCCCTGGCCATAAGTTTGAGATAAATGGAAAACTGGAAATCAAGTAAGTGCGATGCATCTTAAAGGTAAGAGATAGTTCAGGACGAACAAAGCACGAAAATTGTATAATTTTGAAATCTAGCCTAAATAGCAATTGTCGAGGGTCGAGTTGATGGACGTCACATTGTCCTGGGGCCGACAACAATAGGGTGCAGGGAGATGTAAATCATTACTTAGGAAGAATTTGGGACAAAAGAAAAATAAGAACACTTGCCAACAACAAAAATGTCTGCATGCACCTATTAGACCTCCTTGACAACTCAAACATTGGTGCCAGTCTGTCAATCACAGATGTAATAGACTCATGTATGTCCCATTGCATTAAATGGGTCCGATCCATTCCAGTAAGGTGGTAAGTTCAAGACCACGAATTCATGGAACAGGGCTTTAAGTATTAGAAAGCAGGTTTCTTGGCTTGTTTTTTTCAATCATTGATTATAAATCAGTAGTTTGAGTATAACGACTCCTGCAATTACAAACACCGAGGTGACAGCAGTCATGGTCTTAAAGGTCTCTTTCAGTAGAGACGAAGCAGTTAGCATCCCGATGGCAACTTCTGACTGCAGCTGGAGGGCCTGCCGACTCAGACGGGCTGATCAAACTACTCTGATGTCTGCGGTGCCTTGCCACTTGCCTGACATTTCTGTCCATCTAACTTCTCCTGGATCTCGTCATGGCGGAAACCCATGAAAGAGGCCGTGTGGTTGCTTTTATCTCTCTGTTAGCAGGCAACACAACACGTTGTAGACGGATCTCGATGACAATGCGTTGGACTACAGAACTTGGTTGGTTGAGGAGTTGTCAATGTGGGATTGATCCAATACTGGGGTCTTGTCTGATGATGTCATATTGCTTTGGCAGACGTCTTTCCTCTGGTGTCCTACTTTCGTCTTGTATTATCTTAAGAACGAGCTGGAGTCCTGCCTCTCATGTTCATCTCAATGATGGGACCGGTCGCCGGTCAATGACCACACTGCTGCTGCTCTCATTTAGAATGCAGTATTTAAACACTTACACAGAGATATGTCAATCATACAGGCCATGATTAAATTTCATAAGCACATATTCTCGTTAATTTATCATCAAATATTACATGGACATCAAATTGGAGGAGGGCTGTGCTCTCAGACACTTCCTAGTACAGCTCTATTTGCAGCAGAATGTAAAGCAGCAGGGCAGCAAACTCTCACGCCGTTCAGCCATTTTATCACATAATAAAGCAACTCGATGACTGCGAACACTGTGGCGTGAATCCAGGACATTGACAGCACATCGACGACACCGAGCTCTCTGCTAGCTGCACCGCCACGCTGGTTCTGTCTCTCAAACTTCATCCTGATTCCAAATAAGAGGTTTTCAGGTTAGTATGGCTATGCTAAAGGCTAAATCATGAACGTAACTGTACCTCAATAATGACATCTAGTAATCACACACTGTTTTACATGGATGATTTCCAAGGCTGCCAACATGCTCTCTCTAGAGTCCTTGACTGTGGCGTGATTGATTTACCCCTCATCGCTAATCTTATCTCGTCAGTTTATCTCCTCATTCGTACATTTCATTTATCTTAGAGGTCACTTTGAACGATTAAAACGAATGATTCTGTCGCAGAACGAGACTTCATTCAGGACAGTCTGCTTTTTTTCAGGATGGATCATTTTATAGTCTGGGACGGTTCTAGGGGGATGGTTCTAATAATAAATACTGAAGAGCCTGGACTGCTGATGCCATTATTTTGTAATACAGCTTTCCCACTTACATAATATAACACCGGGCGTAGATTAAAGTTATCTCTTACGTTCAAAGAGCGAAACATCAGCTTCTGATAAGACAGCTAATTCTTGTCAGTGGTTGGGAAACTGCCCTGTTGTAAATGGACTGCGTGGAGTGGGATTGTTTTTCACTGACTTATGGCACAAAGAAATACAGCTGAGATCTTTTTAAAAATCTAGCCTGTAAAGCAATAAACTGAAAAACAAGGCAGCCGCTTCATAGTAACAATGATAATGATAACATTAATAATGTTGTTTTCTAAAATTTGATAAAAAAAACAAAAATGCAGCATGCAGTTCAATAAAGTGGGCACCTAAACCAGTATAAGAGGATGTAGTACAACACTTCAGACATGGCTGTCTTCTTCACACACCACCAAGTACAGACATGGTTTAGAGTCAGAGGCACAAACAGTTTGATCCATATTAAGTGGTACGAAATATCATTCCTTTTCTCCTGGAGGGAATAAATAAATAAATAAAAGCTTTTCATGTGACCTGTTATCATGCTGCCCTGGAGGTTGAAGGTCAAACTGCAGTGGGGGGGGGGGGGGGGGGGGCAGAGTGAGTTGGGAGTGGAAGTGTGCGAGGTCAGGCTGCTTAAACGGCCTTTATTAGACAATAAAACCTAAAACGTGAATAGATAGAAGCTAACAACTAATGACGAAGGTCATGAGTTACTGAGAGTGCTGTTGTCAGGGGTGGACAGAGGCGGATTTTGAATAATGGATGTTATTCTGTATTCTACTGTGAGAGGAGGCTTAAAGCTTGGTTCATCAGGATGTCCAGGACTGCATGTTGCGCAGCATGGCCTCAAATCGCTCCATGTTTGGGGCATGAGCGTGGGCTAGGCGGTCCGTCAGGCGGCTGTATAGGCTGAAAGACTTCAACTCCAGCCAGATGAAACCAAAACGGTCCTCATCAAACAGCACAAAGAGCCCCGGGGTGCGCTTGGGACTGGTGAAGCCGTGGCCAGCGATCAGGCCAGTCCCATAGAAGCTGAAATGGAGGAACATCAAATACATCAATCAGCATTTTGTGGATAGAAATTTCACCAGGTGTTGGCTGTAATAAGCAGCCCATGATTGGCCACTGTATGTTACCTTACTAATGAACACATCAGGATGAACGACTTCCGCCCCATGAGTCGATGATTTAAAAGCAGTGCTACAAAAATGATGTGCCAGTTTTTTCCCTAAAAACCCAACTATCATCTACCATCCATTTATCAAAAGAAGCTTCAAGTATGCACAACTATAAATGATGTTCCCAGAGAGTAGTCCCTGTACAGATGAGGAGAACCCACTCCGCTACAAGCAGCTTTGTTCCTGCTCCTTTCATGCTATGAGATACTGGAGCCAAATTTTAGACAGAAGTAGCGTGTGAACCCTTGAGTTGAAAACAGGTTTTGTGCCGTCACAGCGACCTCAGCCAGCTAAATCCCTTCATCCCCGGCGTTTACCAAAAAACATCACATCCACCAGAATGGACCTGGTGGACAGGACACCCGAAACAGAATGCATCCCAAAGCTACCGCTGTAGGTGCACAAGGTCAACATGACCTCACACCACTTGCTTATACAGAGTTTAACACACATAACAACAAGCAGTCATGAGCGAACTACACAGTTCTGGTTGGTTGGGTTTGAACTTCCATCACAGCAACTGGTCAGAGCTCAGGACGAATCACAACCCGGTCACTGGGTTCCTCCTCTTCACGGGATTTAAAACGTGTATTTGACATGTCCTTACTCACCATTTCCTGCAGGTGCGGGGGTACACCTCATTGCGAGCCATGACTCCCAGGGGCAGAATGAAGGGCTGGGCTTCAGGAGGGCTGGTGGTGCTGCTGTTGGGGCCCGGCTGGCAGCTGTCTGAACAGGCACCGTGGTTCTCCTCCACCCCTACTGCTGCACTGGCACCACCACAAGCCCCCTCTGTGGGGCCTCTCACTGTGGCAGGAGTGTCTTTGGCCTGTTCTCGCGCCTCCCTCTGAACTTCTTCATGAACCCCCTGGACCAGCCGCGACAGCTCCTCGATGTTGCACTGGCATTCCAAGTCTGGGAGGACAACAGGCCGGCTCAGGTCGACATCTAAGGTGAGTTGGCCCGCAGGAACGTTGGGGTCTCCCTGCACAGACAGATTAGCAGCACCTATGTGACGAGGCCCGTCTTCGAGGTCAAATCCATTTCATGCAGACGATGGTCCTAAACTACCAAACAAACATACGACAGGAAATAGGCGGACGGTCATCCCACACACGTCTCCGGATCATCAGTGTGGGTGTGAGCGGAGGCTACGATCAAAACTCTTGCATATCTTCACCTCAGTGTGACCTGGAGGAGTCAGCAGGTCACCATGATGGACCAAGCGGTATCAGGAGGGAGGAGTCGTCTCCTCCCTCATCGGCTGCTCTGCAACTCGGCTGGATTATGTTTGTCCCCGCTGTGTAATCAAGGGGCGGGGCTTCCAAAGCCAAAATATACTGGGATGGACATTAAAATGATGGCGGTTTTCAGAAGCCACATTTATCAGCCATTGGTCATTCGTATGCTGTGATCGGTGAGGTAAGACTGGTTCAATAAATCCCACGTGAGCGTGTTGGTACAACGATTCCCCCAAACAGATGCACAATGGCATCTGCACCGACTGATCTGATGTGTGAAGGAGAGTTTTAGCAAAGCTGAATAAGTGACTGGAGAGGCAGGACGACAGTGAGGATCATTTATGATCTGTCTTTTGAAGAAATTGTAATCTGGGTTAGCTTTGTGTGCCAGTGCTCACATGAATATCAGTCACTACAATCAATTCATTAACTTTGCTCCAGCAAGCCTAACAAGGATCATTCACCAACTCCAATCAAGGCAGTTAAACAGGGATCACGTCCTACTTGTCCAACACAGACACTCCGTCTGTGGTCCTCTCCCTCCTCCAGCTGGGTGGACTTGCTTCAGGGGAGACAATTCCCATTTTTGATTTGGGCCAGTCGGCTGTCACACCAAACATTTTAAACAAACATCATGTGATCAGAGCAGAGGGGGCGGGGGTTCCACAAGCACGCGATGACTTTGTGTGTGGACATGGTCTGAGTTTGTCCTCCACGCGGCTTCAAATCACAGGTGAATACTTCTGTCAGGGCTTTTTAACTTCTGTGATGGATCATGATGGAAATGACCTGATCACCTTCTGCTCCCGGAACTCCTGCGACTGGACCCACACCTTCTGTTCCACTGTCCTTATAAACATGCAGACTCATATCACACTGTCCAACTGCAGCACAGTGTCTAGGCACCTTCTATTCTTCTTTGTGAGTTTAGAGCATGCGTTCAAAAATACAAAACTACCCCCAACAGGTCTGGGTATGCTTGTTTGGTCCCTTCGTGTTTAGAAAGTTTAGAAGAACCACTCGATGTTTTCACAGTCAAACAGCTGCAGTCTCAGTGTGTCTCCTCCCAGGATACAGGCTACTAAAGGCTTGTTTCCACCGGCTCACTTCAGCTTGGGTGGGGTCGGGTTGGTTTGGCCCAGTTTCCACCGGCCCCAACACGGTACTAACCGTTACCATTGTGGTCCCTGCTCTGCTGGGGTTCCAAGCGAGCCGAGCAGGGACTAAAATGTGACGTAACCACATAGCGGGGCTCTGATTGGGTAACTTACCCGTCACATCGTCTACTTCCTATCATCCTGGCCTCGGTGGAATCCTGGTCATGGCTCGGTGAAGTCTCTTATTCTTTTCTTGGGGGTTCTGTTTCACCACGTGAAGCCTCGCCTGTCTGTCCTCCCTCACGTTTAGTTGAAGAAAAAACCCCTGACGAGCAGCAGGCGTCACGCCGCTTCCACGACCTCCATTGTTGTTGTTATGGCACACAAATTACGCCGGGGAACTCTCGGCTGGTGAGTCCACCCACACTGATGTGGTACCAGTGCTCGTGGGAACGCACCTGTACCGAGCCGTACCGACCCGAGCTGAAGTGAGCCTGTGGAAACGTGCTCATACTGAGAGATTCACCTGGAGGCGATGAGCTTAAGGAGCATCATGTGACCTTGTTTAGCTTTGAATTTGAGGGATGCGCATTTATTCAATGCACTTCTGTTGCCATGACATTGGAATAGAAATTCACTTGAAAAACAAACAAACAGCAAACTTGCAATGCAAAGTATAGAAGCATCTTTTTCATGTGACTCACTGGAGCTAAACTGGACACGAAGCTGCAAAGAGGACTTGAACTGTAGCCTCCCACTCCAAAGTCTTGGGTTTGCCTGTTTCAGCCACCTTTATTTCTACCCTCCAGATGAACACTGTTGCATTCAGTTTTTGAGGAAGCAGTCCCGCATGACCAAAACTAAACCCTGAGCAGTTCCTAAGATGTTATAGCTGGATGTGAAGGGTCACTAAGCAAACATCAGTCAAGAGTGAAAACAGTTCAGACTTACTGTGAGCTTGGTGGCTCTTGCTGAAGTTCTATGAAAACTGAGCATGACAATCTCCAAACCATGAGTGCCATAGGTGCCTTTGAAGAGGCCTGGCTGCATCAGGTCAGAGGGCTTTGCAGGAGGCAGGTAGATCCTCCGGTATGTCAAGCAGTTACTGTCGAAGGAAAGCACAAGAGCCACAATTTTATATCAACAACCACCTAAGACTGTCAGAACTAAATGAATGAGACATTGTTGAATAAGAACAAGAACAACCCAGGTTCCTCTTCAGTCCTGGAGCCAGACTGACAGAGAGCCACAGCTCTACTGAACCAAGTAGTCCTGTTTCCCTGGGCAGCAAAGAGTTCATGGACTTCTTCAATGACAAAATTCTCCTGATTAGAGAGAAACTTCTTCTCCTGCTGCCATCAGCTGACAACATGGCCCCTAGAACCCAGAACCTTAGAGGCAGCTGGAGGACCAGACACACACTTGGATAGTTTTTCTCCCATCAGCCTTCATGAGCTCAGTTCAATAATGTCCTCCTCTAAACCTCCACCTGTCTCCTAGACCCCATCCCAACTAAGCTGCTCCAAGACTCTCTCCCCTCGTTAGCCCGTCCCTCTTAGATATGATCAATGTGGCGCTGGTATCTGGTTCTGTCCCTCAGTCCTTTAAAGTAGCAGGAATTAAACCCTCCTCAAAAACAAGCCTGGATCCAGAAGTTCTACCAACTACAGACCAACATCACATCTTCCTTTTCTCTCCAAGGTTCTGGAGAAAGCAGTTGCTAAACAGCTCTGGGACTTCTCCACAGCAACAGCTGATTGGAGGATTCAGTCAGGTTCCAGGTTCATCCTAGCACAGAAACGGAACTAGTCAAAGGTACCAGTGACCTCCTACTGGTACCAGATCAGGGACTGGTCTCTGTGCTGGTCTAATCCTCAAAAATTTGTTGGCAAAAACAAAACAAAAAACATCAAAGCCTTTGATTATCATTTCTCTAAAAATTGTAAAATAACCTGTGGGGTTCCTCAAGGATCAACAGAAGGGCCACGACAGCTTTACACGTTCTCCCTCACTGATGCCTGTTTGGGGAACCTGGAATGGGTTACCTGTTAATTCTATTCATATTAAAAAAATCTCCCTCTTTTTCATTAGTCTTCAACAGCCTAGTTGTCTCTCTTGCTTGCATTTGTTCCACAGTGCAGGACAAAAGCCTTTGTTGGACGTCACCCTTGAGTGTTTTACAGCCATTTTTCATAACTCAATGTTATCACATTCATCTTTCAGAGCGTCTCAGTTCAAAATGTTTGTGCCGTCCTGTTATCAGCTTGTCACACATCTGCAAAGCACTTAGAATATCAGTTGTTCAGATCGGGTCTGTTTGATTGGAACAGTCTCACATGTGCAACTATGAAAGTGACGCATACTCGTATTGGCTCGTATAAATGAACTTCATCAGGATGAGCTCCTGCATGTGCTCATGGAAGATTTCCTCCAGCGTCCGGCCCCACTCCTCCTCCAACCAGGTCCTGAACTCCTGCAAACACACACCATGAACACAACACGCTGATGACGTTGAGGTTTGAACTCCTCCACCAGTTGCAGACGGAAACAGATTTGACCAACCTCCTGTCTCCCTCCTGGCATGCGGTGATAATCAGTCTGGTTACATTTAGTTGAGAATTCATCCTTCTTCACAGCCTGAAATGAATAATATTGCAATAACAAAAGTGTGACCCACTTTTCTAAACCTCTAACTCATACAGCTCTGTAGAGTTTGTGTACTGGTGCACAGGTGTAAGCCCTCACCTGTATGTCTCCTTTGTGAGGACCCTTGTGTCCATACATGCACTCAACTGTGGCCTTTTTGCTCTCCCACATGTGAATACGGAAGAGCGGCCGTCTTCTCATGGGATCCTCGACACGAGGGTCATGTGGTGGCAGATACATCCAGCCAATGATGAACAGCCCATCCACCTGCGAGAGAAGTACTTTGAATAATTTAAAAGCCATAAAACCAAATGGATTCTCTGGAGGGGTTCATTAATGCAGAGCATATTTTTGTGCTTACCACAACATTGAGCAATCCACCATAAGGGCCGATGTCCGGCTGCCAGAGACCCAAGATGTGTCTGTATGGATGAAGCACTGCAACACAACATCACCGTCACTCCATGTTCATCAGTCTCTGCTTTAGAATATGAGCTGTTAGAAAGGCAAGAGGAGCTACTGAGATCCACACACGTCATATGCGCGCACACACACTCTCTCTCACACACACACACACCCTCACACACTCTCTCACACACACACTCACACCCACACACACACACGCACACACACACGCCTCTTATCTCTCTTAATACGAAAGCAAGCAGTGCGGAGGAGAACTGGTCACACGTTTATCCTTCAGGATGCAAAACACTGCTGCAACTGTTTGCATTCCATCAATGACAGCCCCCCCATGCTGTGGCTGTGCATGTACATACAGTGTGTACACATGTCACTACAGTCCATGTGCTCATAGTCCAGAAGGAGCTTCATAAAGCGCCCAGACTTCACCCAAGGGTTGACACCTGGACAGGTACAACACAGGCACAGCCCGGAAAGGGCTCTGATCAATCCAGCAGGGAGCCTCAAGGACCAGATCCCACAGGTGCCCCCACCCATCCCATCTCTGCTCCAGTATCAAAGTTCTCCACAACAAACATCCATGCAACCAGACCCACAAATTACTTCAACAAATCATCCTGCCCCGTCCATCGGACCGCCGCACTCACGTTTCACATACAGGTCCTGGCTGGACACTCCTTCCACTTCCATCTTCCTCAGATCCTTGCTCATCCCAAACTCTGCAGAGAGGACACACATCGGGAAAATGAGAGGATGACCAAGACCACTTTTCTGTTTTGAGACGATTGGTGCAGTTCATTCTGTGCACGGTTGTGAGATGAAGATACTCAAACAGCTGCCAAGGCCAGACGGCATATTTGCATAACAGTGACATCACAGTCAGGAGCCGTGACCTCATCAGACCTCATTCACGACTGTTAGTTTGGGACCTGCTAACTTTCAAAGAACAAATCTCTCACATGCATTCCTCCCCCCTCCAACACAGGAGTCTCCGATGTCGCTGGCATTAAGCATTAACCTTTATTTTACAGGCTGTTACTTTACATCTTCTTCTTTCCACCGCACAGGTATTCTTTGCTTCCAGCTTCTTGTCAGCTCACCTTCTGATACGCCGCTGTGGAACTTTCTTGATAACATTCCTCACATTTTTCTTTTAAATCATTATTTCACCAGCAGTTCTCTGATTGTGTCATGTTTTCTTCTCATTGAGTTCTGTGTGTTTGGAAAAGCAGTCCTGCTTCTGGTAGAGCTGCCGTATCGGACACGCCGGTCGCTGCTCACCAGATGCAGAGCGGCAGGTGAGCAGCGACCAGAGAGGATCTCAACTACGCAAAGAAGTTCTCTTCAACACCGCTGAAGCCTGGGGGGTAGACGACCGTGATTATACATACATACATACATATACACATGTATATGTATATATATACACACGTACATACGTGTGTATATACACACACGTGTATATATACACACACGTGTATACATATACGTACGTATATATACACACATATACGTACGTATATATACACACATATACGTACGTATATATACACACATATACGTACGTATATATACACACATATACGTACGTATATATACACACATATACGTACGTATATATACACACATATACGTACGTATATATACACACATATACGTACGTATATATATACACATATACGTACGTATATATATACACATATACGTACGTATATATATACACATATATACGTACGTATATATACACACATATACGTACGTATATATACACACATATACGTACGTGTATATATACACACATATACGTACGTATATACACACACATATACGTACGTATATACACACACATATACGTACGTATATACACACACATATACGTACGTATATACACACACATATACGTACGTATATACACACATATATACGTACGTATATACACACACATATATATACGTACGTATATACACACACATATATATACGTACGTATATACACACACATATATATACGTACGTATATACACACACATATATATACGTACGTATATACACACACATATATATACGTACGTATATACACACACATATATATACGTACGTATATACACACACATATATATACGTACGTATATACACACACATATATATACGTACGTATATACACACACATATATACGTACGTATATACACACACATATATACGTACGTATATATACACACATATACATACGTACGTATATATACACACATATACATACGTACGTATATATACACACATATACATACGTACGTATATATACACACATATATACGTACGTATATATACACACATATACATACGTACGTATATATACACACATATACATACGTACGTATATATACACACATATACATACGTACGTATATATACACACATATACATACGTACGTATATATACACACATATACATACGTACGTATATATACACACATATATACGTACGTATATATACACACATAAATACGTACGTATATATACACACATATATATACGTACGTATATATACACACATATATATACGTACGTATATATATACACATATATATACGTACGTATATATATACACATATATATACGTACGTATATATATACACATATATATACGTACGTATATATATACACATATATATACGTACGTGTATATATATATACACATATATACATATGTATATATATACACATATATACGTACGTATATATACACATACGTATATATATACACATATATACGTACGTATATATACACATACGTATATATATACACATACGTATATATATATACATATATATATATATATATATATATATACCATGAAAAGGGTTGACTCAGCCAATCGTCACACTAGGGGCGGAGCCAGACGGGTGGGGCTGGCTACCCTGATATATGACTGACCCGAGCCCTGTTTTGACAAACTACTGTCGATGTGAAGAGGTTCCATCTTCCTGTGAACCCCCCCTTTGATCACAGCAGCCGGAAGAGGCCACTGGTCACCTGGAACTCAGGAACTCAGGTGTTCCTCAACATGGCCCCGCTGATGACTGGCTGGTTTTCTGGCACGGTTTCAAAGTGAAGCCCCCCCCCCCCCCCCCCGGCGTGAAACCGCAGGTCCGCCACTGTCATCGTGTCGATCAGCTCAGCTGCAGTTCCCAATGTCAGCGCCTCTCACCGGATGTTGCGGTGCTGGACGCTCCTGCTAGCGGCTGACCTCTAATGTCTGGTACCGAAAAGACCCTCGGCAGACCGACATGCCCGTGACCGGCGGCGGGCCTGCTCACGCAGCAGCCCGAAGGCTCCGTCAATCCTCCACGTCCCGTCATTTCCTTTCTGTTTACCGTCAACATCGCTGGAAGAGCTATTGGAGGAACCGGAGCCGCGGGCTGGAGGGGGGGGGGGGGGGGGGGCTCCCTCGGCGGGACTTACCGGCCGCGCAGCGCCTCCTCCAGATGGTCTCCGTGCTCAGGATTTGCCTGAATTTCTTGCAGACGAGGGCGACGCTCGGGAGCGCCGTCCCGGGCAGCAGGGAGAAGATTTCCACCAAGAGCTCCGGCGGCAGGTCTGAGAGCAACTGCGGGTGTGGAGGTCCCGCGCCGGGGGGGTCCGTGAAGCTCCCGCCGCCGCCACTGACGAGACCGCTGCCGTACAACGTTACACAACTCGGCCCTGCAGAGGCGACGCGGCTCCCCGGGCCCGAGCTCGGGCCCGTGGCGTCGCCTCGCCTCTGGCCCACGATCCGCTCCTCCTCCTCCTCGTCAATGTCGGAGTCGCTGCCCCGCTCCTGCTGGTTCTGCCGCGGTCGCCTCCGGCACCTCCGCGACTGCCCCACTCCGCAGAGCCTGGCACATACAGCCATCCGGAGTCACAACACGGGCAACATTACATCACCGCGACCAGCGACTCGCTGCAGTGTGGCGGACCTCCTCCTCTCCGCTGAGCATGCGCAGTACACCGTAAGAGGCGGGCGGAGCGTCCGTGACGTCACCTCCTGTTCAACACGCAGAAGACCTTTGCTTGTACGAGATTCCGTCTTAAAAATAATCGCCCATGTTAGTTTTTCAAGATTTTGTTTAAACTGGAGACAAAACATCAAAAGGAGTTGAAAAACATTATCAAAATATGATAATAGAGGACAATTATTATACACAAATGTATGCACACCTAAATACACACATATATACATGTATGTATGCATATATACATGTATGTATGCATACAGACAAATACACACATACATGTATATATGTGTGTGTGCATATATGTAAAAACATAAATACATATCTGTGTTGGTATTTACATATACACACACACACACACACACATATATATATATATATATATATATATATACATGTGTGCATTGTCTGTATGTGTGTGGTTTGGTCTTGCAGTTCTAACTTTGATTTCACGATTCTGTCTTTAATCTCTGACTGTCTTACTTTGATCTGATTTTTTCTTTGAAGTCATTTAGCCTCTTAGCCTTATGACTAAAACAGAACTTAGAGAGGGTAAGTATAAGAGCAGTACAACTCGTCATTTTACAGATATCAAACTTGTTAGTGTGTTTCCAAGACAACGTAGAAGACAACCCTCACCCTTCTACTTGAGATGTACAGTGAGAAGAGCATCCTCAAGTGCTAACAGCCATACATACCAGTGCTAACAGGTGTCCCACCTGGAGGAAAGATGGCTCTTGAGAGTGTCCAGGACCCCGGGTGTCTTAGAGTGGAGGTCGGGCACCAAGATCCTGTACATGGCCCAAGAGGATGAAGCCAGGTTTCTGCAGTACACTTGGAGGGCCAGCAATGCGGAATGTAGGGCAGAAGAATGGAAGGTTACAAAAGTCCAGCAGGACTACAAGCAGGCCATGAAAGAAGAGCGGAATGAGGCATCGGGGGTCTTGGAGGACCAGATAAATGCTGAGGAAGACCCCAGGGATGCAGCGACGGACCAGGAGGATGAGCTCCCACAGGAAGCATATGTTGAGGAGGCTGCACAGTCTCAAGTAGTCACACAACGGCCCAGAGGGGTTGAGCTTGAGGATGAAGCAAAAGTCCTGGAGACCCAGCTCCAAGCTGAGGAGGACCACAGTGGTACACCAAGGCCCCCCAAGGATGAGCTGCTGCAGGAGATACAGGATGAAGAGGCTCAAAGGATCCTACAGCAGCCCAAGCAGGAAGACACAGAGGGTCCTGAGGGACTGGCTGCAGGGGGACCCGGGGCCCTGGGACTGTCACAGCATGCCAAGTCGGTTCTGGGCAGCCGCCCTTGAGTACATCAGTTCTTTTTCCTGTCTCCTATGTGTCTGTCCTCAAGCACAGGAGGTGGACCAAGTGTGGACTGTACAAGAACTAGAAAAGGAGACATAAAGAAAGTTTGATTGACAAAAATAACGTGTAATAACGAGGATGTATTTAATTTTCTAGGTTCCCACGGTACAGGAAAGTCTCATCATGTGTTGGTTAAAAGACAAAGAAACAAGTTTGTTTGATCAATGCAATTAAAAACATGATTGTTGCACCGACGCATTGATGGACTGGTCACTCTGTGTCATCGTCGGTGATGTGTCACGTGTGTGTGCACGGTTTGCGTTCGCAGTTGTAACATTGTTTCATGCTGCCTTCTTGGCCAGAAAGAGGGTTGAATCTCAATGATGCTCATCTTGTTCAATAAAAGTTACATGAAAATTAAAACGATCACGGTGTTAAATCAGTGTTAACTCATAGGTGCACACAGGAGGATTCACAAATGTGTTTGGGGATTGACTGTCATTTATTTAAAGCGCATTTTTGTCCTGGTCAACTGGAAAATCACCAAACCTGTTCTGTTCAGTTTGCCTAGAAGCTGTGACACCACCACCGAAAATCACTTCAAACCTGCGGGTTTGATTTCATTTGACTGCCTGACGTGTCTGTAAATATGTTTGTGTGTGTGTGCATCCATCCCTCCATCCATCCCTCCATCCATCCCTCCATCCATCCCTCCATCCATCCCTCCCTCCCTCCATCCATCCCTCCATCCATCCATCCCTCCCTCCATCCATCCATCCATCCATCCCTCCAACCATCCCTCCATCCATCCATCCATCCCTCCATCCATCCATCCATCCCTCCCTCCATCCATCCATCCATCCCTCCATCCATCCCTCCCTCCATCCATCCATCCATCCCTCCAACCATCCCTCCATCCATCCATCCATCCCTCCATCCATCCATCCATCCCTCCCTCCATCCATCCATCCATCCCTCCATCCATCCATCATCCCTCCATCCATCCCTCCATCATCCCTCCATCCCTCCATCATCCATCCATCCCTCCATCATCCGTCATCCATCCATCCATCATCCATCCATCATCCATCCATCCATCATCCCTCCATGTTCTCCCTCTCCTCCTGTTGAGGGTGGTGGGGGTGGAGCCTATCCCAGCAGCCTTCCCCCTGGACAGGTCACCAGTCCATGGCAGGGCCAACACATAGAGACAGACAACCATTGGCTCTCCCAGCCACGCCTACGGTCAATTTAGAGTCTGGATTAACCTGGTCCCTCTTGATGTCTTTGGACTGTGGAGGAAGCTGGAGTACCAGAGAGAACCCAGCAGGAACAGGGAGAACATGGAGACTCACCCAGAAAGACCCCGTGCTGCAGCCGGGGCTCCACCCACAACCTTGTAGCTGGGGGCCACAGGGAGGACCACTGCACCACCCACAACCTTCTAGCTGGGGGCCACAGGGAGGACCACTGCCCCACCCACAACCTTCTAGCTGGGGGCCACAGGGAGGACCACTGCCCCACCCACAACCTTCTAGCTGGGGGCCACAGGGAGGACCACTGCCCCACCCACAACCTTCTAGCTGGGGGCCACAGGGAGGACCACTGCTCCACTACACATTATCAATGATCAACTTCCACAAATAATCATGGCTGCCCAGCAGGAACGGGGCGGAAACAAATGCTTGGTTTTCCCCGTGACAGGCCTCATCAGGCCTTGGTAGCAAACATGGCGCCCATGATCAGGGTTGGCCGAACGCTCTCTGACCGCGGCTCTGCTGTGGAGAGGCTGATGCTGCCCCCAGTGGTCTCAGCCGAGCTGTTGCCTTGACTCTGGAGCCTGGGATGGTGTCACACAAACTCTCTCCTGCCGGCCTCGTTACATTTTATGGTTCAAGCTCACCTTTGTGATTTGTTTGAACTATAAGGTGATGGGCACTTTCATGGAAATACGGTAGCAGCCAGTGATGCTTTGAGACTTAGCATTGCAGGCAGCCTGCTCCTCCAACAACGGCCACATCATCCATATGCCACAGCCAATCCTGGAGAGGCAGTGAGACGGGAAACTGGACCTGGTGGCCAGTTGGTGGTGACCGTGTCTTGTTCCCTAAAAAACATACATTTGTTAACTCAAACAACGATGTTGGCGTAAAGAGGCCAGAGGAAACCCTTTGACTAAGCCAAGGGAGCCAAGTGAAGTCAATAGTACACAAGCAAAGGTACTCCATGTTACACAGCTGTAGCTCTTTTTTTGAGAGTATTTTTCTTGCAGCATTTAAGGCTGAGGCACTCGATAGCTCTGGCACCCAAGACCTGCGTGATCATCTGATGCTGACTGGCTGCCATGCGGAAAGAACAACAGATGCCAGAACTTTCTAGGCATCCCGAGAAGCAAGGTGCCCCCACTGGCATTCCAACATTTGCTCCCACTGCCATTCCGTAGCTGGAATGCCAGTGGGAGCACGAACCAAACAGAGCAAATATATTGCGTAGGGTTTTTACTTTTGAGAAATGGAACATCTCTGAATTTTGTTGACTTTCATCAAATGTATACAATGCAAAAGCAGCCAGGCACCAAAAATATGCTGCTCAGTGCTCTGAGCTGTTCATTCGTTGGCATTAAAGCAGTGCTGAATGATTAAATGATGATTGTAGCTAAACAAAAGAGGTACGATACTAAAATCTTTAAATCTCATGAAGACCCAACAAATACATTTTGTTGTGTAGTTTGATGCCCTTCAGTACAGTGACTGGCTCTAAATTACCAGCCTCTTTCCAAATTGTGGCCCCCACCCGCTGAAAAAGTAATACTATTTGCGGTGTCTGTGCTCTGCCAGCAGAGGTCGTGCTTCACCACCAATCTTCTGGGGTGTCTGAATGGTGCCGCCGTGTTTAGGGTGTAGGAGGAGGACGTAGCGGGAGGACGTAGGCTGCCACTTGGCAGTTCGGACGCAACGCTGCTTGACTCAAATCACCACAAGTGGTCAGAGGTGGAATAGCGGGAACCTCGACCTCGTCACCATGGTGATGATGTCACTCACTAACAGGAACAACATGAACCTGTCAGTGGCTAAAGCTGCTAACTTGAGCTGCTACTATTGTCCGCTAGCAACCGTTAGCTTAGCTCAGCCCCTCTGGTCCTCCAGCTCAGACCAGCGTAGAGCTGCTGAACCAGTGTCGACCCTCGTCTTGCTGCTTTGTTGGTCTGACAGTATTTAAGACGTTAAATGTTTCTCAGACATTCCTCTGGTTCATCAGTATCTGAAGCTCCTGAGCTCCGGGTCGGTGACACACCTGGTACACCTGGTACAGGCCTGCTCACGCTGCCGGCTCCCTCGTCCCTCAACCGCTTGGAGTCTAGACACTAGCAATGTTTTGGACCTGATGAATTGTATTAAATAATTATTTGACCACGATTATGTTTTTTTCAGGTAAATTTAAACTTTCATTCAAGGTTCTGTGGATGTATATATTTATATATGTGTATTGAATTTGGAAAATTGTTGTCTTTTGCACCTATAAAGGTGAAGGGATTCCTGAGCCGAGGCGGACCAGACAGCTGAAGGGAGCGAAGTCTTAACTTTTCTACATTCATCAACCGTCAGCACTTTTTCACCAGACAGAAATATTGTGCTCTCTAGCCAGCAGCACTCATCCCACAGCGTTCACACTTCATGCAGTCACTACTGTCAAATTCATGTGTGCTCATTTGAACTTTGAATTTTCCACATCAGCAATGTTACATGCTCAGTTTTTTAATCACTTCACAGAATAACTTTCATCAGTTTGGGGAACCGATAAGGTGAATGTTGGCTGTAATTTTCATAACAACATTATAAAATGTTTTCTTTTTTTAAATAAAAGGTATCGGATGCCTAAGAAAATGTTGCCGAGCTAGCCAGGAGTCGAACCTAGAATCTTCTGATCCGTAGTCAGACGCGTTATCCATTGCGCCACTAGCCCGCTGCTTACTTAGATAACTGCTACAATATTTAAGCATCTTTTCCACAATTTTTGTTTTAATAGCAGAATAATTTTTCCGAAACCGATATAAGAATAAGGGAAATCGTAGGTTTTGCATCGTTTTGCTCACACAAGACGGTAATTACACAGGCTGCTTTATTAACTGCGACTCAAACCTAAATTCAGAGTATATTTTACTTCCTATCAGACCCACAGTCGAAACTGATTATTGATTAACCACAAGTCCCCTTAGCAGGTCATGTGCACAGTCAGTCAGACGCCGCCAGGCTCCCTAAACACACCAAACAATAGGAAAACGCAGCTTTCCAGAAACCAACTTTCCGGTCGCACAAACGTAACCACAATGTTGCCAGATCTGTAGAAATTAAGCTTTTGTAGGGAACATCACATTTGACCAGCCGTAACACAAATTTCCAGCTGAATAATTCCCTGTGGTAGAAAATATATGTCCTTTCACTTTACATCGTTCAAGAGTCTTCAGTATTTTTTATATTTTTACTGTAAGCAGCGTTGTTTCGTCGTGTTTTCTGGGGATTGCGAACTGAGTGTGGCGCCCGCGGTGCCCACCAGGAAGTGTCCGCTGGCGGGAAGTTTACCGCCTGCTCCCCGGCTGGTTGGTTGAGTTCGGACGCTGCGACGACTTCAGCAATGGTGAAGCAGGAGCAAGGCGGAATATATCAGTAACGACAGTCAACGGTGAACGCGGACGAGTGCCTGAGCTTCATGGTGGTTGAGCCCGAAGGCCGCCATGGAGAAGATGATCTCTCTGTCAGATGGGGACAGCGCTGCAGAACTCCAGGAGTACCTGTCCTCCCTCCCACAGGAAAAGGTAAATTTAGGGCCTGAGCCCGGAGGTACTCCGGGGCGAAGACTGACAGTGTTTGCTCAGCACACTACAACACCACCCCCGCCCCCCCAAACAAAAAACCACCCTAAACAAGCTCCGAACCCCACCAAATTTCACAGGCAGGTCACGGGGGCAGGAGAGGGGGTGAGGTGCAACATTGGTTTCAATGGGGGGGGGGGGCAAGAGAAGAGGAATTCTTTCTTTCTCACAAATTTGGCACACACGTCGGCGAAAAATTTGATATTCTAAAAGGAAATCAAGAAAAACTCAATAGCGCCATCTAGGGACAGTAAAAACACCACAACAGCCCGTAGGAACGTCCTACAGACACGGGACCGACACCGTTGGATTTGTTTCGTCGAGACGGAAAAATCCTACACTCGTACCACAATTTGGACACGAATGTTCAATTTTTTTTAGCACAGATCAAAGACAGAGCAGTGGGGGAGGGGTTCTTAAAGGGCCAGCTCTCAGCTCTGCTCTCCACTCTAGCACAGATCAAAGACAGAGCAGTGGGGGAGGGGTTCTTAAAGGGCCAGCTCTCAGCTCTGCTCTCACTCTAGCACAGATCAAAGACAGAGCAGTGGGGAGGGGTTCTTAAAGGGCCAGCTCTCAGCTCTGCTCTCACTCTAGCACAGATCAAAGACAGAACAGTGGGGAGGGGTTCTTAAAGGGCCAGCTCTCAGCTCTGCTCTCACTCTAGCACAGATCAAAGACAGAACAGTGGGGAGGGGTTCTTAAAGGGCCAGCTCTCAGCTCTGCTCTCACTCTAGCACAGATCAGAGACAGAGCAGTGGGGGAGGGGTTCTTAAAGGGCCAGCTCTCAGCTCTGCTCTCACTCTAGCACAGATCAAAGACAGAGCAGTGGGGAGGGGTTCTTAAAGGGCCAGCTCTCAGCTCTGCTCTCTCTCTAGCACAGATCAAAGACAGAGCAGTGGGGGAGGGGTTCTTAAAGGGCCAGCTCTCAGCTCTGCTCTCACTCTAGCACAGATCAAAGACAGAGCAGTGGGGAGGGGTTCTTAAAGGGCCAGCTCTCAGCTCTGCTCTCACTCTAGCACAGATCAAAGACAGAGCAGTGGGGGAGGGGTTCTTAAAGGGCCAGCTCTCAGCTCTGCTCTCACTCTAGCACAGATCAAAGACAGAGCAGTGGGGAGGGGTTCTTAAAGGGCCAGCTCTCAGCTCTGCTCTCACTCTAGCACAGATCAGAGACAGAGCAGTGGGGGAGGGGTTCTTAAAGGGCCAGCTCTCAGCTCTGCTCTCACTCTAGCACAGATCAAAGACAGAGCAGTGGGGGAGGGGTTCTTAAAGGGCCAGCTCTCAGCTCTGCTCTCACTCTAGCACAGATCAGAGACAGAGCAGTGGGGGAGGGGTTCTTAAAGGGCCAGCTCTCAGCTCTGCTCTCACTCTAGCACAGATCAAAGACAGAGCAGTGGGGGAGGGGTTCTTAAAGGGCCAGCTCTCAGCTCTGCTCTCCACTCTAGCACAGATCAAAGACAGAGCAGTGGGGAGGGGTTCTTAAAGGGCCAGCTCTCAGCTCTGCTCTCCACTCTAGCACAGATCAGAGACAGAGCAGTGGGGGAGGGGTTCTTAAAGGGCCAGCTCTCAGCTCTGCTCTCACTCTCTGATCAGACTCAGGCTTCTAACTCCTCAACTACAAGGCCTCCACCCTGGACCAGGACACCCTGGGATTCAGGCCAGGGCTCAGGTCCTCACAACGCTGCTTGCAGCTTTAATTACCTTTTATACTGCTGACTCAAGGTTTGCCAACATGAGTTTGTAATTTTCTCTCTGCACCTCCAGCTAACCTCCATGATTACCAGTAGTGCCCTGAAGGGTACGAAGGTGGGCGGCGTGATTAAAGGCATCTTGAAGGGTAAGAGCACCGTCATCTCATCCTTGTGTCAGTCATAGCAGCAGCAGTATGGTTGCTTCTGTCAGTATCACCAACAGTAACGATGTGAACTGTGCAACTTCCTGTCTGACTGAATATAGGAACAGAAGAATCCAACATGCCACTTTGGGCCACTTGGGTTCATTGTGATGAGCATTTTTGAAATTTCTTGACATCTTATAGACAAACGAATTCACTGAATGATGATGACATTAATTGATCATGATAGTTATTGTCAGTGGCAGCCCTGCTGTGCGTTAACGGCACCTGTCACCTGTTCCTGCCTCAGGCTCTCCTCCCAGTTCCACTGAGGGGTCCAAACGCAGGCTCCTGCTCTATCAGCAGTGCATCCCCCTGTGTGAGTCCGGTGACCTCCAGCCTGAGGTGGCAGCTGATATCATTGGCCTGCTAATGCTGGAGGTAACTAAAATACAGGCTTCTCAAAATGACGTCTTTCAGTGATCATGTTTGATCAACCAAACACCAGTGGAGGATAGCTGGCGTGTGCAGTTCCCCAACTGGGCTGTGGTACTGGACTGGGATGGTGCGGTGTAACGTGGTCCCAGCACAGACAATACAGCAGGTGTGTTGGGTGTCGTTTGTCCCTCGTTGGATTGGTACAAATTAATCAGCACAGTAAGTGTTTCATAATCAGTACCCTGTAGCCATGATACACAATGTAGAACCCAACAACCTACACCACCCACAACATGAATACCACCCAGTATCACACCTGTCCCATGACAGCAGGACAACTGGGACCTCTCTCCAGATACGGGGAGCTAAATATCACGACGCGGGCCTTCGCATTCGTGTGTCTGGGCTGGTTGGAGACTGATGATGCGTGCAGATGTGATTATATAATGAATGCCTGGACCAACTCTTGTGGACATCTGATCTCCAGGGCTTCCATCATGATAACAACTGAGGCTTCTCTTTGTTCCTGTGCTCTGTTTGCGACACCTGTGATAAAGGCTCCCTCTGGTTCCTATGGTAACCCTGAGTCTGTTTGCAGACTCGTACTTTATCTGGATCCTCTCTTGCGCAACTGGCATCGCTTTTTGTTGAAACCGTGAAGTCTGGGAAAATGGGCAACGGGAAATCCTTGGAGCTGTTTCCTACTGTGCTGACTGCACTGTCAGCCTGTAAAGCCTTGACCTACGGCAAAGGTGGGTGCCAGTTAGCAGCCTTGCCACCGTCTCACTGCCAGGTGCTTATTGTGAAAGATCATTGCTCCATGTCTCTTGTGTGGCGACATGACAACTGCAGGTGAACTCAACGGGGAGGAATACAAGAGACAGCTGATCAACAGCCTCTGCTCCAGCAGGTGTGTGTGTGTGTGTGTGTGTGTGTGTGTGTGTGTGTGTGTGTGTGTGTGTGTGTGTTGGGTGCTTCAACATCATGTTTTAAAAAGCAGCATGCTATTTATACCTCCCCCCTCTCATGAAAACATTTTCTTTGTCTCTTGTTATGCAGATGGGACCCACAGTGTGTTGTCCACCTGGCCACCATGTTCAGGTAACAGCTTTGATGTCACCTGCGATTGTGGCTTCATGAGTTGTATAATCTGATGGAGCTGTTGTGGCTCTGCTCTGCATCACTGTAGGGACGTTCCTTTATCATCAGAGGAGATGCAGTTCGTGGTGGAGAAAGTTCTGCGGATGTTCAGTCAGCTGGATCTGCAGGAGATCCCACCGCTAGTTTATCAACTGCTGCTTTTATCTGGAAAGGTACGTGTGCAGGATAAGTAACGTCTGCCTCTCTACATTTTATTATCCAAACGTCTGTGTTGTGTCTTCCAGGGTTGCAAGAAACAGGTCTTGGATGGAATCATCAGTTACTTTAAGGAGCAAGATCGTCACCAGGAAGAGGAGCAGAAACACGGAGAGTGAGTGATGTGCTGTGTTCCCAAGACAACAGCCGGAAAGTGTCAAAGCGCCAAAATCACTGGTCCAAATCTCATCTACCGCTTCAGGATGAGGTCACTTCCAACATCAAACTTGGTGGCCGCCTTCCTCAACGCCATTCTTTTAAAGTTTATTTTACCTGTCAAGTACTCACTGAAATGAGGAGAAGGCTTTATTACCGCTGCGTTACTCTGTGACTCCAGAATTCAGAAACAGCAGCTACATATTTTTAGCTTGATGCTATTTTCATTAATGCTAAGAACAAAAACTTGTTCATGGACTTCTTAGCACGCAGTCAGATGGATGTCAGTGATGGAAATCTGCAGGTGGGAGCTCTGACTGTTGTCTTGATTTGTACACAGTAAAATTACTGCTTGTGACCTGCTTGAATGTTATTCTGTAACACCCCCCACACTTTCTCTCTGAGGAGCCTGGATCTGGAGGTCCAGTCTATTCCACAGGACCAGTTGAGGTACGTGGAGGGCACTATAATCCTCCACATTGTCTTTGCTATAAGACTCAACCACGAACTCTGCAGAGAACTCCTTAAAAGCTTCAAGGTAACTTGTGTTTTTCCTCTCTACAACTGAAACCGTGTTAGGAATTGAAGTAAATGGTCACGACACATAACTATTGACTTGCTTTTTGAAATGGCAGACATCTTATGGGGACCTCTGCCCTTTCAGTGTTGCCCTGTTGCTATCAGTGGCACGCGTGCAGCGCTACGAGGAGCAGGTGAGAGACCTCCTGTTGTTCCTTTTATTGTCAGCGGAGTCTGTTCTGTCGTTCATTTATCATCCGCTCATTCATTCATGCTGTGTGGCCACTGGTTGTGTAGGTGTTTGAGCTGTTGAAGGGGGCCATCGTCAAGAGCTTTAAAGATGAGCAGCTGCTGCAGGGGTCAAAGTTCCTGCAGGACCTCCGGCCTGCTCACTGCAGCGTGGCTCAGATGGTGGTTCACACGGTGAAGAACAGGTCAGAGCGCCACTTCCCTCCTGGCCATGACTTCCATGATCCCACTACCATCACATTTATGGTGGCACATTTATCCACAGCGCCCATGCCACCTGGAAAGATGTCGCTCAAAAAAGCAAAACAAATAACTCCTATGAACCAAGGCATCCAACAGCACTCCATTTTTGGAATGCACTCATTTATTCTCACCCTCCTGTTTATTTGATTCACTAAAATAATGACAGTATTTGAGGTTGATCTGCCTTGTGAATCCATTACAGTGTGTTTGGTTGGGATCATGTGACCCAGGGGCTGGTACAGCTGGGCTTCTTCCTCCTGGACAACTATGGACCCAAACCTGGACCCTTTTGCAAGACCCCAGAGGGCTCTGGTGCTGTGGCCAGGACCCCCACTCAGCTGGCATGTCAGCTGGGAGGCCAGGTGCTCCTGCAGGCCTTCAAGGTAACGGCAATCATGGCAGGTTGCAGTCATGGACTGTGGAGCTCGTTTCTCACTGGAGGAAGTGTGTTTCTTCTGTGGTCAGATGCACGAAGCAGTCAGAGGCGAGATCCTGGAGCAAGTTCTGAATCGACTGGTGACAAAGACGGCCTCGCCAGTCAGCCATTACTTAGGTGATGAGACCTCACAGGCCCAGTCCTCACAAGGCCAGGCTCCCTTTATTCTAATGAGCTTATTTACCTGGTTCTTCCGTCTCGTCAGACCTTTTCTCTGACATCGTGACCTCTGCTCCCATGATTCTACTGGAGTCATCATCCAAGGTGACAGAGACCTTTGACCACCTGTCGTACCTGCCTCTGTCTACCGTACAGGGCCTGCTGAAAGCTGTCCAGGTATGCACGCACACAAACCCCCACACACACACACATGCTCACAGAGAGGTGTCGTGTTGAGTGACTGTTCTCTGTCTAATCTCAAGCCTCTGCTGAAGGTCAGTATGTCCATGAAAGATGCATTGATTCTAGTTCTCCGCAAGGCCATGTTCTCCAGGTATGTCACATTCTGCTTTTTCCCTCTCTGGCTCTGTCGTGTCATCAGCCAGGATTTGCTAGTTTTTGTATCATGATTAAGAAAATGCATCTTTTACAATCTTAATCCCTCAAATACATTCACACCCTCAACCAGCCAAGTGGATGGAAGGAAGTCTGCAGTGACAGGCTTCTTGTTGCTGCTGAAGAACTTCAAAGTTTTGGGCAGCTTGACTTCCAGCCAGTGCAGCCAGGCGCTCTCCTCCAGTCAGGTGTGTCGTATGTCTAGTTGTGAACCTGTGTGTCACGTATAGAAACTGACCTCATGACCCCTGAATAGATCCAAGTGGACGTCCATTCTCGCTACAACTCTGCAGCTAACGAGGCGTTTTGCCTGGAGATCCTCAGCAGCCTGCGCCGCTGCCTTGGCCAGCAGGCTGACGTGCGCCTCCTGCTCTATGAGGTTAGACGCCACTTTTCTTCTGTGTTGACTTTACTTCATTTTAAGGACGACCGAGTGCAACCACAACCAAACTGCCCTCTGTGGCGCTGATGGACACATTCCTTTCCTGCCTGTTTCAGGGTTTCTACGCTGTTCTCCGTCGTAACTCCCAACTTGCAGGCGCCATCATGCAGACCCTTTTCTCACAGGTGTGTAAGTGTACTGAGGGCACATGGTGTTGATCCTGAAGTCACGTCTCTTATCTTCCTACCTTCAGCTGAAGCGATACTACGAACCTGAGCAAGACCTCCTCCCCCCCGTGAAGCTGGAGCCGTGCATCACTGCTCACGGAGAACACGTCTACCTCCAGGAGCCACTGGTACTGAGGAGTATATGCTCCCAATGCAGCTGAAAACTTAGCTCACCTCGTTCCCCTTCATCCAGGAGTGTTTCTTGCTTCAGGCCCATCTTGTGTGCTGTGCTGTTCATTGTCTGCTGTGGCTTCAAAACATTCGCCAGTCAGCTGCCCTTAATGCTGACAGCAGCGATGATGAGGAGGAGGAAGGCTACCAGAGTGAACTGCAGACGATGCTGGAGAGCATGAGGAGACGCATGAGTAAAAGTGACCTGGAGGACTTTGAACTGGTATGAATTCATGGAGCTGTAACAGACTGACTACAACCACACTGAGTGGAAGAAGCAGTACATTTTAGAACAGTATGAAGTAAACACGAAATCCATTTCCCTGAAAACAAACAAACTTGTCCACTGCGTGCGTGTTGTTAATCAGGATAAGTCGGCCGAGTTCTCCATGGCGTCTGGTGTGGGGGTGAAGAACAGCATCTATGCTGTGCTGGTGATGGGCGTGTACGAGGTCCTCATGGAGTACACCTTCGTCAGAGCCAATTACAGGTAGCAGCTTGGGCTGGAACGTATATGTGATGATGATCACAGTCATCATGACTGTGTGTGTATGGAACACAAAGCTCTGTACATGTGCAGCGTTGTCATGATGGGTTAGTTCATCTCAGTTATTGGCACGGTTGTTACCTGTGAAGCATTTATGATTCAAGTGTTCAATACTCGAACAGGGACACAAAGGGAGGCGTGACACAAAGCTACGTGTTCAGGCCCCATCTCCTTCAATGATATGATGAGTTATCACTGATGTGATTCTATAGAATTCAATGCACCACTGTGACTCTTTCCCGATTGATTCTATTAATATTTCCATTATCTTAAAGAAATATTGATAGATTAATAGGGAGAAAAACAGAACACAGTAGCTTCAGGTTCCCGATGCCATAAATGACACGCGTGTGTCATACTGAGATGTTCACATGTATGTTTCTGTCTCTCAAAGCTGAAGAGCTCTGATGTCCAGCTCCTCAGTCACTGTCACTCTTCACACACGTCATGTGTCTTAATGGATCGTCTTCTAGAAAAGACTCGGTGCCATTGATGTGTTTCTATGCTCTGATTAACTGTCAGTAAAACGCACCTGGAGGAGCTGATGGATCTGTTCAGCCGCTACCACAAGCTGTCCGAGCTCCTGAAGGAGAAATCTGGGAAGGGTCGGCTGCCCTCACACAAGACTCCTCGCAGTTTGCTCTCGATGGGTTTCATCTCAACCCTCCTCACTGCACTCTTCAGGTAAAAACAAAGACCCCATACGTGAACTCAAAATACTGTACATGTTAACTTCCATCAGGGCTGTTTTCCAGGGACAGCGCTCAGAGCCGAGGGGAGGCTCTGTCAGTGCTGCGTTCAAATGGAGAGTTTGTGCGTTACTCGGTGAGCGTGGCGGTCCAGAAGATCCAGCAGCTGGAGGAAACTGGGAACACTGACGGCCCAGATGGGCAGAACACTGACAAGACTTTCCGCTTCCTTTGTGACATGACAAGGTAGGAATCCCTTGGCCTGAGTAACAGCATTTCCTGATGCTGGTTTGTTTCTCTGAGACGATGCAATCTTTGGCAGTGTGCTGATGTGGCGCTACACCAACATCCCCAGCGTGGTGGAGGATGCTGGGAGGAAGGAGAAGCGCACCAGTCTGTCCCACCTGTGTCTAGAGGGTCTGCTCAGGATCTTCACTACCTGCCAGCAGCGCTACCCAGACAGGGTGGCCCAGCTCCTCTCCAGCATGGGTGAGACACAGACAGGTGACCAGCTATACACCTGGAGAATATCATGATGTCACCTGCAGGAACTCCATTGTGTTTCTTCCAGAAATGTCAGAGGAGGATGTCGAGCCAGATGATGCCAACGTCACGGACATGAACTGTTTTTACATAAGACAATTCCAGGTATGTGGTACACTACACATCACGGTTCATTTTGTCTGGTCTGAGCACCTGCGCTGATTGTCTGCTCCACCTGTCAACAGAGGGCGCTGTTCACTCAGTTGAGTGCAGGAGAAGATGAATTCAACAGTAAAGAGGCTCAGTTGTTGCTCAGTATTTTGACTGTGCTGTCGCAGCAGTTAAAGCCCTCGTCCCCGCAGGTATGTGCCCCCCTAAACACCCTCCACTGGACGCCGCCAGCGCTGCTTCTGCTCACACTCGTATGCATTGAACCAACAGTTTGTTCAGATGATCACTTGGACTGTGAAGATCTGCAAGGAGGCCAGTTTTGGTGAGTGAGTGAAATGAAACACTTCTGTTAGCTTTGGTGGGAAGTGATCCAAGGTCCCCTCCTTCTCCTCAGAGGACTCGGCGTTCTCCAAGGCGCTGCTCTCGCTCCTGTTCCAACTGTACGTTCTCTTCAAGAGCCCCGTGGGCCTGCTGCTAGAGCTCTGCCAAGACATCCACAGCCAACTGGGAGATATCGACCAGGTACAAACATGCAGCACGAACACATGAAAAAGCCCAACTACTGAGAAAGATGTCATTGCGCAGTGTACACACACACACACACACACACACACACACACCAGCACACACACACACACACACACACACCAGCACTGGTTGGTTGTCTGCTTCGGGACTCATTTCAGGATTCATTCATCAGTTTAAAATCTGTTCAGTGTTTAATGGAGTCACGTTCTCTCTTTTGCTTCCTGCCTCTGGTGTTTCCTCTGCTCCTCTTTGAACAGTCACATTTCAGTAGCCCAGGAAGTGAGTGGATGACGAGTGGTTTTGTTATGAAAAGAAGCTTGATTGATGGAGTCTGTCTGGACAAAATTGTGGACAATAACCAGTGTGAAAGGAGGAAAAGTTCCTGACACCTTTGGTCTTCGCCTTCAGGATGTGGAGGTGGAGAACCAGCGTCACTATGCTGTGGTCAACGTGAAGACGGCAACAACGGCAGCAGTAAGTGTTCTCTAGCTGAGTCGTGCGTCCTGAGTCTGCTGAGCTGACCTTGGTGTCTGACCGCAGCTGCTGGTCCTTGCTCAGGCTGATAAGGTGCTTGATGAGGTGGACTGGCTGATCGCTAAGAAGAAAAGCCAGATGGTCTCAGATAAGTCTGACTCAGGTGAGGACTCTTTCCTTCTCGCTGTTATTGTGAGAGCTAAGAAGGGAGGAGGGGCCACTAAATAGCTGTGTCTTTAAGAGGCCACTCAGACAGCTGGTCATCAGGATCCGGTGGAGAAAGCGGTGACGCTGGAGCTTGGGACCCTCCTGACAGCAGTCATCGAGCTGGTCCAGACAGCACTGCCTCCCGGGACCTGCACCATCACGCTGTTGAGAGAGCTGAGCCGCACGTACACCATCCTCACCACCCTGGTCAAATATGTGCGTGTTTATTATGAGTGTGGAGGACTTTGTGTAATGAGCTGCCTTGTGTGACGGCCTCTCTACATCTCGTTGTAGTACATTCAAGTATGTGCTGCCAACTGTGCACTTCCTTCACGCTTTGAGAAGCTGGTGAGTCTCAGGCACCGTCTGTCGCTCTGAACGTGGGACCCAGTTGACGCCATGCTAATGTTCTCTTGCACCGTTCAGGTCAAACTCTCTGGCTCCCACCTGACGCCGCAGTGCTACGCTTTCATCACATACGTTCAGGTAGAGAAGTGTTTAACCATCAAGCCCTGAGGGAGGTTTTTGACTGGGTTCTTGTCTCTCGCTCTGTCAGGGTGGAGAATTGAGTGTCGGAGGTGCAGATGACAAGAAGAGGAAGAAAAGGAGTGAAGTGAACCCTGCAGCCTCAGTAAGGACGCCTCCATACGTCTTAGTCATGATAAACACACACACATTCCTTTACTTTATTAGTAGAAAAATGAACAGATACTGCACAACCTCAACAATTGTGTTGTTCATTCACTGCAGGCAAAACTCTTGCGGGAGACAAAGGCGATCCCCAACCTGATCTTCAGCATCGAACAGTATGAGAAGTACCTCATCACCCTCTCAAAGAAATCAAAGGTAGCTGGAAGACTTCTTCCATGTTGTGCCACTGTGCACTGCGCTGGCAGCGGCAGTTTCAGCAGCAGTTGTGTGTCGTCCAGGTCAATCTGATGCAGTACATGAAGCTGAGCACCTCCAGAGACTTCCGCATCAACGCTGCCACTCTGGACGCTGCCCTGCAGGAGCAGGACCACAGTCAGGAGGTAGGTGGTATCTCTCAACTGGTTCTCCAGGCGTAATAATTGATTCGTAGAGCTTTCTGGAACGTCCATATTGTTTTGAACATTTCCCTCCCCTGAATCCTCCGTTTCTTCTCCATCTGATCTTTCAGCCACCAGAGTCACAGGACACGGAGGAGACACAGGAACCCAAAAAGAAGAAGAGGAAGCAATGAGCAGCTCCAGACGTGTGTTAGCACTGCTGGCACTACCTTTCCTTATCCAGGGAGCCTTTGGTGATGGCAATGATCTGATAGATGTCCAAGGCCTCCCCTGAAAGCACACACAGTTGGTCTGTTCCAGTGCAGCAGTTCTTTATGACTAACATTAAAACTGGTTTTACTTGACATTCTGATGGTTCTGACACACGCTGGTAATGGCACAGGGCTCACCGGGGGGTAGGCCGTATCTCCGTTCCACACCTGTGGGGTTGGAGGGGGTCACGCAGTCCATGTCGACCTCCTTCCTCAGACACTTGTCAATGTCAACGGCACTGAAGAAAGCGACTGAGTGTGGGAGGTCGTGCATGCCCAGCGCGTGGCTGAACATGCTCCTGCAGAAGAACACACTGGTTTATGATTCAGTGGTGAATTAGTGTGCGCGCGTGTGAAGATCAATGAACAGGAAGTTGTAAACGGACCGTGTGAGCAGGTTGGTGATCTGGAGCGCCAGAGCTGCTCTGTGGCGGTCTTCAGTGCGGACCAGGTATCGCACCTCATCATGAATGCTGATGCAGAAGCGCCCGTCGATGTCATGTTCCTCAAAGAGCCACTTCATGGCCACCAGCATCAGATGGAGGTAGTCCACCGCTGAGCTCTGGACCACCCAGTTGACTCTGCTGGTAATGAACTCGTCCTTCACTGCCTGGGGCTCCAGCGCTCTGCTGATCCTGCAGCCCAGCACTGGAGTGCACGGCTGGGCTGAATGGGCAATACTCTCTAGTTTATTGAACATGTCTGACTCGGTACCCCCGGACCAATGGCGTTTGCTGACCATGTCCCACCTTTTTCGCCGAGAGCTTGAGAGATAAATGGAACAAACATTTCAGAGTGTCTGAAAGGACCTTGGCGAGTTATTTACATGCTCCCTTACCACTGTGACGCCAGTCTGTTGATCCTCCGTAACTCCTGCAGGGAGACGCTGCCGTCCTCCTCCCTCTCCACCTCAATACCCAGCTCGCTGACCAGCCACTCGCCCTCCTCCGACAGATGATACCTGGCACAAAACACGGCAAACTGGCTCAAATGTCTGTTTTTAGCATTTAATCATGGAAGGCTTGTAACATTCACACCTATCAGTGTCACAATGCTGAGGATTTCTTCAAGGGTTAGGGAATTTGTACCAGAACGGTTCTCCTGGATCTGTGTCGGTCCCTGATACAGAAGACCTCAGCAGTGCAAGAAAACCTCTTTGAATCATCAATGGGGCTACACAAGGTCAGTGGAAAGAGTGCACAGCGTGTCTGAGAGAAAAAGGATTCTAAGCAACAAGCGAGAGAGAAGGAAACAAATCCATACTCATCATGAATGTGCATCTGAAGGACTCCCAGATGAGCTGCCTGATCGGTCAAGAAACCGTAAGGACCCCAACACCCAAATCAGATCTCCTGGGTCCACCATTGACATTCAGTCGTCAGCAGTGTTCATCTTAACCCTGGTGTATGCTTCTGCGTCACGGCGACGGTCGAGCGACCCCGTAGTAGACCCTACGCCGTCATTGAGCATTCGAAGTTCTGCAATTCACTGCCAAGCCGCTAGGGGGTGTGGCTGTCTCTGTACTTGTGGACCTCCTCGATAACCTTTTCTTCGGCTTGGTCCATTCTTGCGTCTAGCTCTCACCACAGAAACTTTAAAAATGGCGGTGTTGTTGTGCTGAACCGCAAATGTCATTCCGAGCGGACCAATTACAGTCCGTGACGTTCACAACGCGTCGACGCGACGCATAGTCAGGATTTTTTGGAGGTGCACGTCAGGCTACGGCGTAGGGTCCGCGTCAATGGCGTAGGTACAGCGTCACCGTGACGCAGAAGCATAAACCAGCTGTAGAGCTGCATCGACCTTAGTCACCGCCGGCTTGTCTTGGTTTTTAGGGGCCTGACCCATCATGGTTGGGTCCGTACCTGCGGATTCCCTTGGTCAGGGCGTACATCTGCCGGGCCTTGCTTGCAGCCTCTGTCTGATCCAGACGATGGTTGAACTGCATCAGCAGCCTCTCAGCGAACGGCTGTCCTGCACCGTAGATGCGTCCGTAGTTGAAAACCTTGGCGTGCTCCCGGCTGATGCCCACAGTGTCTGCTGTGCGGCTGTGCAGGTCGGTGCCTTGACTCTTCTTCCCCTGAAGGGTCATCCAGCCGAAAGCTGTGCAGCCTGAAGGCAACAGAGACGTGAGGACGCACGATCTGCTTCACGAGACGAGTGCTTTTGAGGAACCTCACCGTGCATGCCAGCGAAGTGAGCCTCTCCAAGAACAGCTGCAATCCACAACTCCTGTGAGTCCACGTCTGCACCCACCAGGTGGTACCCGGGTGGCACCTGCACCATGGCCTTCAGCTCACTGCCTACTCTGTCCCGCTGTCGACACAAAATCTGAGTTTCTCTCCCGTCGGATGAAGCATCAGGAAGTGTATTTCCTTGGTGACTTACTCGTGCATTACTGGCAGTCAGCCATGTTGGCTCCACAGCCCTCCGCGTGACTGTTCCAGCGGTGACGACCTGAGGCAATATGGCGCCATACTGCCCTTCTTCATCAAACTCTCCATGCCTGTGGAGGACAGACACACGGTTGGACACAGTGATGGTGATGTCATCACTGTCTGGTCGGAGAACAGCACAGACCCCACAAACCTGCTGACAAAGCGGGGAAGCTCTCCCTTCCTCAGCCACAGCACCATCTGGGAGCTACAAGGACACAACCATCAACTTCCTGACTGAGCAGCCGAAGAACTTCATGGTAAACAATGATGCACCTGATGCGTTTATGAGCGTTCCTCCAGAAGGACATCATTTTATTGATCTCGAGGGCACGCGTGGCGTTGGTTCCGCCCCTCCCTGCTCGGAGCGTGCCGTCCTCCATCTTCGGCAGAAAGTCTTTAGAAAAAGGGCTGCCAACATTTTGGTGATTACCATCCTGAAACAGACCTTGGGTCAGGTGCTCAGGGTCGCAGTGATGGTTAAACCAGGTGCTCTCAGTTTGCATTACCTTGTGAGGTAATTTGAAGAACCAACAGCCTGGTACATCCACATCATTGTAGGGGCCGTTTCCATGGTGATAGGGACAGGAGCTTTTCTCCAGGGCACAATGCTGGTCTGGGGACTGTTGGTTTAACAAAAACTTATCATGTCACTGCTGTTCAATAGAAGGAGGATTAAACCTCCAAAATGCAACAGTAGAGAGCAACAGTTCTGCTCACCCCGCCTCTCGTGGTTTTATCTCCAGTCTCCTCTGTGAGACGCTCCTTGGAACTCCACTCCTCCACCTTGGGAGGAGGTGAAGACACCGTCAGTATTTTCAGCTTCAGGCTAATGGAGCCTGTAATGTGACACCTGTCTCGTGGTGTTCAACAATGAACAAAGACACTGAAGGACCATCAGACATACAGCCCAGGTGGGGGAACCAGACAAGTATCACATTTGAGAGCCGTGTGGCTCCACCTGCTTCGGTCGGTGCACTGTGGTACCTTGGCCCACACACTGCTGTCTGTCCACATGAGGTCGTCCGACAGGCCGCAGTTCGGGTATTCAGGCTGCTCTTTGCTGTTCAGCTCACAATACTCTCTGTACACACTCTCAATCACTCTGGAACACAACAAGTCAACATATCAAACCTGAGGTGGAGCAGAGGCACCACACCTGTCCAGTGAGAGTGGAGTATTACACACCTGTGTGGACACACCGGCCTGCCGTCGTCCTGCTGAGGCGTCAGGTTGTCTCTGCGCCCAGGCACCAGATAGCCCCAGCCATGTTTGTCGCTGTGATGCAGGGGGAATCCGTCCCAGGTGAGGCCCATCAGCTTGGGCGTGATCTTCATCTGCAGGCTGATGAGGCTGGCACCAGGCGACCAGCCGTCCTCCACTGACATCCTCTCACACAGCTTCCGATACCACCTGATGTCACAGTGAGGCCGATAATAACACGAGTGACAGCGGAGGGACCCTGAATGGTCTTGGGCCTGACGTCGTCTTACCCTGGATGTCCCGGCAGATGCTGCCTCCTCTTGGGGAGTCGGCTCACTGTTTCCTTCAGCTTGTCCACCGCCAGCCTGCAGGGGGGGCGGCCGTCCATCTCCTCTTCAGATGGAGGATCAGGGTCTAACAGCAGCCAACCAGACTCGATCAGCTTGGTTTGTCACTGCTGTTGTAACCACTCATCTCTCAATGAAACATGCTGGGTGTGTTGGTACCTTCCTCCCTGTCTGGAAGAGGAGCGGCCGTTTGTTTCTCCAAGTCTGTCTTTGTTTTCTTCTTGCTGGCTGCTTCTTTCTTCACCTTGAACTCCTGCACATCCCACTCAAGATCCCAGAGCCAGGGGTCGTCCTTGAAGCTTTGATAGAACACGTTCACATTTTTGATGTCAGAGTAAAATAAATGAATCCACGTGACTGTCTCCTCACCCGTCGTTCTGCAGGAGCTGGCAGGCGTCATCCGCCAGCCTCATCAGAGACTTCTTCAGTTCCCTCTGGAGCTCTTCGTAAATGTCCCGAGAATCCTCCAGGTAACGCCCCCAGTTCTGATTGACGGGCAGATAGCTGACACCCATCTCCAGCATTCCAGCTAAGGTCACCGGATGAGGGCACCTGGCCAAGGACAGTGAGCATGTTACTGTAGTAGCAGTAGTAGTAGCAGTAGTAGTAGCAGTAGTGACTCAGCACATCGGGGTTCAAGCTAAATGTCTGACCTCTCCATGAAGAGGGGAAGCTGCTGGATGAAGACTTGATGAGTGGCCTGAACGTCCAAGGCACAGTACCTCATTAACTCCTGCAGGGGGCAGCAGAGGCACAGTTATTGTAAGGTGAGATGAATGAAAGAACATCTCAGGAGGGATTGAAGCTCAGACCTGGAAGTTGTTGCGAACGTCCATCATGCTTCCTTTTATAAACGTCTCTCTGGCCTCCTTCTGCAGCGGCGGGCCTCCCACGTACAGGGCGTGGACGTCGGCCAGATTGTTGATGCTGCTAATGTTCATCCAACCCCAGGAGCCGATCTGCACAAACACCTGCCATCAGCGAGCCGCTCCTACACGCTGCTGTGTCCCCCCTTTCATACAAGAATAGAACTGATACAAACCATGGGCCCCTCCCTCTTCTGTCCCGTCTTCTTCATGTGTTGCTTGACCTCCTGGAGGCCCCTCCTCTTCCCCATCTTATTGGCCATCCACAGCGTGCGCTGGAAGCCAGTCAGCCCGGAGATGGCCATGTGGAGGCTCATGGTGTCCATGAAGCGTGTCTTAGAGCCCTTTAGCAGGAAAAATAACTGATGTGGAGTATTTACCCCCAGCAGGGAGCCCCCCCAACCTCTCAGTACCGACCTTCAGCAAATACTGCTCCTTGATGAAAGATCTGTCAAAGCTGACGTTGTGACCCACTAAAAGCCTCTCCTTCCACTCTCCCCCCGGAGGACGGGCCGAGTTGGTGGGCGTCTCCAGTGGGATGAGGTCAGCGAGGGTCAGCTGGTTGGACCAGGAGTAGCGCTCCTCAACCAGGCGTTTGCTACACCAGGAGTACCTACGAAGAGAGACGAAACCCTTCACACCTGAGGGCGGCACCTTCACATCGACATCCCTGGGCGGGAGTTTGCAGGGATTCGATGCTCTTGGCCGAAGTGTTGGCCAGTGAATCCATTACATCAATATGACTTCCTCACCAGTTGGTGGGAGACACGGCGACAGCCAGCGTGGGACACTGTCCTTCTGTCATGCAGACCTCCACATCGAACACCAGGGCCGTCTCTTCAGGGAAGTCCACCTTCTGACTGTCCCCGCCCGGCCCGTAGCGTGTCCAGCCAGCCTCCCATGTCCACTCCTGAGGCAGCGGTGGCAGCGTGGCCTGCTTCAGCTTGGCCACCTTCTCCAGGTAAGGGAGGCTCTGCTTCTGGGCCAAAACACGGAAGTGCTGGTCGAGATCGCTGCCGTACATCCTGGAGAGCTTCAGCTCCACGTCAGGCAACAGAGGAGTTTCTCTCCCCCACAGCTGGTGCTTCTGCAGGTGCCTGATGCTGCGCTCCACGTCTTCCTCCCGGTACTCCGGCTCCACACCGCGAAAGATCTGCTTATGGAGGTTCCGCGACAGCATCTGGATGTTGAGGGGGTTCAGGCGAGTCTCCGAGGAGTCTTGGTCCTGGATGGAGGGAGGCCTGGTGGAGCAGAAGGGGCGTGGACATGCTGCCTGTGTGGGGAGGAGAGGCCTCAGCAGAGAGCGGCGTAGTGCAGGGAGCATCACCCCACCAGGACCAGTCACTGCAGCTGGAACACAGCAAGACACCACGTCGTCATTCGGCTAATACGTCATGGCTGGGTTTTACTCACAGTTCTACCTGTTTCACCTTCATCAGCGCCTCCGGGCCTGGACCTCCCCCCTGAGGGCCTGCAGGTCTTTCAACAGCAGTCACACGGTGCTGGTAACGAGTGCTCGGCCACTGCGAGGAGAAACAACGTTCACTCACCGATGTTGAACGGTTACACGTCACAGCCACGTCAGCAGCTGCCAGCTGGACGGAGATGACAAGGCTCCACCTCTGGCACGTTTTGTAATCAATAATGTTCGCCTCAAGGTTTATACAACGTCGTACTCGCGCTCCAACCTCACCGTGCTTACCGTCGGGGTACTGCGACGTCACAGCGGTGTACAACTACAGCGCCATCTAACGGCCCGGAGGAGGGCCAATAATCTCAATCGCGTTTCCGATGAAATCCAGCAGAACCTGCCGTGAATCAAGCCAGTCATAGTGACGTCATTTGCTGTTTGATCAAACCTTTGCGCCATAAAAACTTAAACTTTGATATAAAAATGAAATAGATTTCGACAGATAAAGAATGACCTACTAATGCCCATACATGTATACATGTCTATATATGCAGTAATACTTCCCGTTAAGTTATCATCGGCCGCGTGGCCTAATGGATAAGGCGTCTGACTTCGGATCAGAAGATTGCAGGTTCGAGTCCTGTCGCGGTCGGATTCTTATCACACTTTTGTCAAGTACACTTACGTGACATTTGACTTAGAATCAGTTCAGAAATCATTTTTAATAAACAAATTCTTTTTTTTTGCCATATAGATTGTTCTGCTCCCACTTGCAGGTCTTGTTGAACACACCCTCCGACATGGAAGGCAACCAGCTCCCCTGATCCGCGCGGTCTCTTCTGTCCTCTGGCTCTGCTCCAGTTGATGCTCCTTTTTTATCAAGAATCCTCTCTTTACATTTATTTATGTCCATCTGTTAAATGACTTCCACTCTGAATGCTAGCAAATCTCTCAGACTACTCCCACTCTTTGTGCCCTGGTGACGTCGCCAGGATGATAATAGCAGCATCAAAGGATGAGGGAACTCCTCCCTCACTGATGGGGACGGGGCTTTACAGCTCTCTAGATATATAAAGACGAGAAGTCCACTCTGCTACGTTTATACTGTATCAAGTGCATATTCGCCAGTGTATGAAGAAGGAATTAATCTACAGATACTGGACTGAATCCCGTACAGAGCAGCAAGTCTGGAGCAGCACCACTCTGATCAACTGCTCTCAGATCAGCAAACTTCTGTTGCAGTAACAGTCTCTTGACGTCATTCAGCAGCAAATACCATCACTGTCACACAGTTGTTGGAGTATACATTCAAATCCATACAGCACAGTTCAGTGAGTACTGTTACTAGTATTCACTGGTGTGACCACTAATGAAGACCACACCTGGACAAGAGAACTGATCGTCTCCTGGTGTTCATCACCGTTAAGAATAACCAATAAAGTTGAGGTGATTTGGCCAAACACTGAAGAGTCTCCTCTTCATCCTGCACTGTCACACCTGAACGTCCTTCTGGAGCTGAACGGTGAAGCCTGGTGCATCAAGTCTCAGGTGCAGAGCTGTGGATGTGGGCGGCCCAGAGAGAGTGATGAGCTGATGAATCTGGTTCCTTCAGAGGGTCGGCCCCGCCCCTCCGTGATGCATGCAGCAGCATCAGGTCGGCCCCGCCCCTCCGTGATGCGTGCAGCAGCATCAGGTCGGCCCCGCCCCTCCGTGATGCGTGCAGCAGCATCCCAGCAGCACTTTCTTTACCAGTGATCTATATTTTTTGGGAAAAAAGGGCAGCCCGACGTCTGACCCACTTGCATATTTTTTTTATCCGAACCCGCAGGTCCCGACCCATTGAGAACAGCAGCAACCACTCCAGAGCTGGAACGGATGGATAGAAGTTCTGCAGCGAATGAAGACAGAAGAGAAAAGTCCAGTGTTGAGAGGCGAGGCGCCGTTTATTTCACCAGTAAAAACATACAGCAGGTCCCATTTCTGCCACAAATTCTACAAGTCGATTTTCCAAATCATCTTAAAAATTGTAAATTCTATCAAAAACGTGCAATTCCTCTCTAGTTTAAGAAACTGTTGCTTCTGAGGAGTCTTTCTGGAACATCTCTCCATCTCGGTGCAGCAGCCAGAAGGGTTGGAATACCAACAAATACTGTACAAAACCAGGCCAAGTACCACGCTGGAGCGTCTGTGTCCTGCAGGAGCCACAACCACATCAGCTGGTCTGGAATTATTGGACAGACTGAACGCACCAACACCAGCCGCGAGAGCCTCCAGACTTTGGTGGTGCAGGTTCCTGGAGGACACGTGCACAAGTTTGTCCTTTGCTCGCCGTATTGACGACAGACTGATGCGACTCTGGCGGTTCACCGGACAACACACCAGGACGTGTGCGACGTGGGAGGGGACATTGTGCATTGGATCAAAAGGACCCACACGGGATCATCAAGGCGGAAGCTGCCACCAATACTGGGGGTCAAAAATATATGAATGATGAAGGAATGTGGCGATCTCAACCTTCGTCTGAGCGCCATCAGAGGATACTGAACTTCAGAGTCTGAGATGACAGCAAGAGTGACTGAGATCAGAGCCACAGGCCTTTCCTCTTGGTCTGGGCCTGTTCCTCCTGAGCCGCTCGCTACTTTCACACCCTCACTTTACTCCTTCTGAACACCCAAATCAGGTTGATGGCACCAACTAACAAATACTTGGTTTGTGTGGTACTGTACTAGTTCATCCATCCCTCCATCCCTCCATCCCTCCATGTTCCCCCTCTTCTCCTGTTGAGGGTGGTGGGGGTGGAGCCTATCCCAGCAGCCTTCCCCCTGGACAGGTCACCAGTCCATGGCAGGGCCAACACATAGAGACAGACAACCATTGGCTCTCCCAGCCACGCCTACGGTCAATTTAGAGTCTGGATCAACCAGAGGTTGGTTGTCCTGCGCTCCAGCAGCTCCTGACCAATTACCTTCATCAGCAGGAAGCAGACCATCGTCTTCACTTTGCTGCTGAATCACTGGATGTTTCATCATCATGGTCTTGCAGAGAGGAGGAGTGAACCTGAGCTGACACCTTCTCTCACCGAGGCAATGAGTAATGGATAATTAGTAACAGATCACTTCTTTAAAATGTCTGCCAACACTGATGGCAATGACAGACCGTTGCGAATCTGGTACTTGGTTGTGTAGGGTTACATTATTTCGGCAGTATCACGTCAGATGAGGAGCTGCTCAAACTCGCTACACGAGGCGGTGGAAGTGTCTCCACAGCGTGTTCATCAGCTCGCCGCGGGATCTGGCTCTTCTCACACCCCCACCTGGCGTATTGCTTTCTAGGAAGCTCACAGCTTTTTGCTGAGGAAACGACACGTTTCTCCAAACTATTGCTGAGGACGGAGGGTTCCTCTGTTCTGTCGTTCTCCTCCATTCGTAGATGTGCTGGTTCGTTGCATCCCCTCAGGTTACATCTGCTAATTGCAACACTGTAATAGTAAACATGAGCGATCAGCTCCTGACACGACCAGGAGGTGGAGGCGGCGCCCACTCATAATGTGTGAGTGTACGGGCCTCAGACTTGCAGGAGTCCACCAGGGCTCCCTGATGGGAACTTCACTAAGATTCTCCTCCATACTTGGCCTACTGGGGACATCTGTATGTGTGTCTTGCCATGAGTGTGTCATGCTGAGTGTCTGTGTGGGTGCATCTCACGGTCGAACATGGCGCCCTTGACCAGGAGGCCTGTACTAGGAAGCAGGATCCACATCAGGGCTGAACAACGGAACCACTGAACCCAATCAGGACTTGAGGCAGTGTGATGAGCCACTCATGGCTGCTCCGGAGCACATGCGGACCCTAGTATACAGTACTGCGGAGATGTACTCACCTGAAAAGTACACAACCTTTGCAGTAAAGACCATCAGGTGGTGAGCCGGGTGTGACCTGGCTCATCATCCAACCCTGCTTCCCAGCACAGGTAACTGGTTTTAATTGTCAATGGCACAAATTCTTTGTGCTGCCTTAAGTTCGGAATGTGTTGACAAACTACCTGACCACATCCTTTTTGGGATGAACACTCCTGTAGGGGCACTGACAGGTACAGGTGCACTTGCTAGTTAAACCAGGTGCATGCTGGGTGATGATGCTTGTGCTGCACTGCCTGGAACCAGGCACCAGATGGAGCCTTCAGTGTCCAGAGGCCAGGCAGGTGTGCTGCTCTGCTCAGGTGTGACCCGTCTGAGAGGGGCAGCTCTCACAGCTGTAGTGAAGCCTGGAGAGTGTGGAACCGCCAGCCGCCTCTCAGTGGAGGACGCACCAACACCTGGGAACCAGAACACACGCGCTGAGATGTTTCAGGAGCTCCTATGGACTGACAGCTACACATTTCCCTCTGTAACATCTTATCCAGATTTACCTGGCACTGCCGGTCCAGCTTCAGGCAGGCAGGTGCTTCCATGTGCTGACGAAAGCTGTGGGGATCAGGGAGTAAGGCACCGTGGTGATGGAGTTCCAGTTGTCTGATGTGGGGTCGTAACAGTCCAACGTTTTACAGCGCTGAGTTCCAAAATAACCTCCAACCACGTACAGCTTGTTTCCCGAGGCCACGGCGTGGCAGCTCATCCGCTTGGATGTCATGTCGCCCACTCGAGTCCACTGATTGGTCTCGCAGTCAAAGCGATAAGCAGAGGCAGCAGTGAACTCAGTGTCACCCCCCATGATGAAGATCTGACTCCCCAACACAGCAGCTGCTGTGTAGCGCCAGGGCTGGGGGCACTCGGCCGCGATGTTCCAGCGGTTCCCCACGGGGTCGTAGCACTGCACCTACATGGACACCAGACAGCCGTGAGTCAGTGCCGCGGCGGAGCGGCGACCTCCTCCCACGAGGAGCATCAGCACACATCAACACGCAGAACACCGGCACCTCCACCTTTCAGCCACGGGAGCGCAGTTGTGCCTCCTGACGCAAACACCACTCACTCACACTCACACACACACACACACACCTATGCAGTGTGTGTGAGAGACAAACAGAGTCTGGCTCAGACCAGGGGTCCTCGTCACACTTAAACTCTGAACCTCTCGCATGACGAACAGCAACTGTGGAACACGCATGTATTTCAACTCATTCTGGAGATGAACCCTGGGGGCCCAGGGGCTTCGGGAGCTGCAAAAACTAGAACCCAACCACTGGTGACATACTGGCCCACCGACCTTGGAGGCCTTGTCCCGGTGCACGGTGGTCCCTCCAAACACAAAGACCTTCAGTTTGGCACTGACCACAGCGGCGTTGCTGACTCCATCTTTGAGAGGAGCCATCATGGTCCATTTATTACTGAGAGGGTCGTAGCGCTCCACCTAGACACACACACACACACAGTTTTTTTTCTCTTGTATCAAATCTTCTAGACTTTTCTTCGACAGTCGTACCTGTTTAAGGGAGACGGATGGCGAAGCTGGAAATATGCCGGCGATGGCGGTGTGACCTCCAACAACATAGAGACTGTTCTCCAACTCAGCGGAACCGTGGCCAAACCTGGCTTGAGAACATCACATGATGAGCACTGATCCAGCAATGTAGCGCGATGCTCTGTAGGCCGAGACATTCTTTCCCTCCTAAGGTGCATGGTGATGTCAACACGAAAGACAAAGTGGCCGTCGTTTCTGGTTGGGCTGCAGGTGAGGATGTGACAACTCCACACCTGAGGCTCTTGTTGCTTCGTCCACTGCTAACAGTCGTTATTCACTTTTATCTGCTAACCAACCTGTCAAACAGCCTGTTGACGGTCACTGAGGGACCGCCGCAGACCGCTCTCTCTCCAAGATGCCGTCTCTCAGAGACCAAACACGTTATTTCAAACACCGGCAAAGCTGAATCCCTTTCACAACTTTATCGTGGGCCACAAATGCTGTCTTGCTGCCGGTGCCACATTCAGGGAACTCACAGCAGAGCAACCGTTTCAGTTGGCTAGGAGTCCATCACATCCTTAACGTCTGCTGCAGGTTTGCGTCACTCCATCAGCTCATTAGCAGTACGGAGGGGCAGATTCCTGCAGTATTAATACTGTGATACATTTGAAGAAACAACAATGTCGCCTGCAAAATCTATGAATACCTAAAGGTGGCTGCCAGTGTCACATGACTGAGGGAACCACATACACACAGATGCTGCCTGGGCTTGAGTCTCCCAGTTTCAGTCCAGGACCCAGACCCCCTCTCTAGGTTTAAGAGCAGACTAAAGACCTCCTTGTTGATCAGTCTTATAGTCAGGACTGCTTAGGCTGGCCCTGAGATCTGCTGCTATAGGCTCAGACTGCTGGGATCTCCCATGATGCACTGGGCTTCTCTCTCCTCCTCCTGTCCTCAGACGTGTTACTAACTCCTCGTCTTCTCCCCTCATCCCAGATCCTGGTGCTGCTGGAGGAGGCTCCAGACCTGAAGAGGCTCCAGCTGCCACCCGTAGCTCCACCTGCTCACGTCCCCGTCTGTCCATCGGTCTCTCCTCCTTTCTCTGTCTCTTTATCTCTGTCCCTCTCTTTCCTTCTGTCTCTCTGTCTTCCTCCATTCTCTGTCTTTGTCTCTGTCCATCAGTCTCTCCTCCTTTCTCTGTCTCTTTATCTCTGTCCCTCTCTTTCCTTCTGTCTCTCTGTCTTCCTCCATTCTCTGTCTTTGTCTCTGTCCATCAGTCTCTCCTCCTTTCTCTCTCTCTTTATCTCTGTCCCTCTCTTTCCTTCTGTCTCTCTGTCTTCCTCCATTCTCTGTCTTTGTCTCTGTCCATCAGTCTCTCCTCCTTTCTCTGTCTCTTTATCTCTGTCCCTCTCTTTCCTTCTGTCTCTCTGTCTTCCTCCATTCTCTGTCTTTGTCTCTGTCCGTCAGTCTCTGTCCTCCTCCATTCCCTGTCTTTGTCTCTGTCCATCAGTCTCTCCTCCTTTCTCTGTCTCTTTATCTCTGTCCCTCTCTTTCCTTCTGTCTCTCTGTCTTCCTCCATTCTCTGTCTTTGTCTCTGTCCATCAGTCTCTCCTCCTTTCTCTGTCTCTTTATCTCTGTCCCTCTCTTTCCTTCTGTCTCTCTGTCCTCCTCCATTCTCTGTCTTTGTCTCTGTCCATCAGTCTCTCCTCCTTTCTCTCCCTCTTTATCTCTGTCCCTCTCTCTCCTTCTGTCTCTCTGTCCTCCTCCATTCCCTATCTTTGTCTCTGTCCATCAGTCTCTCCTCCTTTCTCTCTCTCTTTATCTCTGTCCCTCTCTCTCCTTCTGTCTCTCTGTCTTCCTCCATTCTCTGTCTTTGTCTCTGTCCATTAGTCTCTCCTCCTTTCTCTCTCTTTCTCTGTCCCTCTCTTTCCTTCTCTCTCTGTCTTCCTCCATTCTCTGTCTTTGTCTCTGTCCGTCAGTCTCTGTCCTCCTCCATTCCCTGTCTTTGTCTCTGTCCATCAGTCTCTCCTCCTTTCCCTCTCTCTTTATCTCTTTCATTGAAGTGGTTCATTGAAGGAGGGAGAGGTGCTGGACCTGCTCTACTTGGACAGAACTTTGGTTGGGGTTTGGTGCCACAGATAAACCTGACCTGACTTGGGCTTCACCCACAGCTCCTCACCCTTCATGTGGGTCGTCAGAGCCGCTGTGGATTCATCTAATAATTGGCAACTAATTGTGACTAAATGGCTGCAGGCCGCCACGACATCTTACATGTATGTAATTATCAGGACTGGTGAAAATTTAACATTGGATAGGTCTGGTCCATAAATGTGCACATCTGGCTCAACGGCACCCCCCAGAGGTTGTGAAGAAAGCAGTTGAGAGACCTTGTTTTTAACCTACGCGCACAAAATTTGACTCTGAGGTCAAATCAACAGCACGACCACCATTTATATCAGAATTATCCATTTTTGATGCCCCCCCCCACTTCCAGGGGTCATTTCGCAGATTAAAGACAAAAATTCAAACAAAAAAAACCACCTGATTGTTAAATGTGCTTTATGGGCGCGTTGAAGGCGTCCGTGCAACTTTACTAGGGTGGTGGTTGTCTCCAACAATGCATCCCTGTACTCCAAGGAGGTAGAGTACTGTTAGCACGAAGAATACTCCAAGACCATTACTCACCATCCTATGGAGTTACTGGAGCCATCGACTCACCTGGCTATCAGCATGGGCGCTCCTTTAGACCACTCCTCATGGACCGTGTCGTAGATCCATACGTCTTTGGACACGCCGTTCTCAGACCCTCTCCCTCCGGTCACGTAAACCTTACAACCGATGGCACAAGCACTGAACTCCTTCCTGGGGCTGGGGAGGTCGGCCTTGGGTATAATTTCCTTCGCTTTATGGTCCACCTAAAAATTGGATCCATTTTGTATTGTTGAACATCTAACTCAGTCTGTGAAACACAGCAAGTCATCATCCAGTCACACCCACGAACCGCACACCTGACACCTCACGTAGCCGACGCAGTAACTTTTACGAATGGAAGGAGGAGCCCCAGTACACGGGACATAAATAAGTTCAAACTTCTGTAAAACCTTTATTGCAGAAAGATAAAAGTATATTCACCCAACAATGCATGGAGTCAACAACCTGCAACAATATTCACAATGAAATGGCTCCTTGACGACAAGCCAGGGCCCGTGCCTCCTGCGTCTCCTTCATAGAATCTAACCTGCTCCAGAGGTGGAGGCTCCTGGACACTGGGTGGAGGCCCGCACAAAGCAGGACTTCTTTGAGAGAAGAGCAGACCAGATGTTTTAACTACACTCACTGGCTCTGATTTTCTTTGCGCTACTGTTTTTTTAAACTGATCTAATTAAAACTAACCAACTACTTTAAATGTCTATGTCATTTATCCATGATTATCATCTTGATTTAAAGCTATAAAGGCATTCTAGTCCAGGTTATGTGGGTGATCAGCCTTGGTTGGAGTGTGACAACAGCAAAGAATGAAGCAAAGACTCTAAACTACCACGGTGGCTCAACAACAGGTTAGCGAGGATCCCGCCAACTGGCCTCCGATTCCACGCCAGGAAGCTGATGGGGCAAATCCGTCCGAGACGAGGTCTTACCTGGTATATTTTGTCACACATGAAGGTCTGGCCCCCCAGTATCAGCAGCGTGTGTCCTGCCTTGCGGGGTCGGGCGCAGGGACTCGTCACCACTCCGTCATTCTGAAGGATTTTCTTCTTACACTGCATTGCTTCTTCTACTATCGACCTGTAGACGAGTCACAATGTCTTTGTTTCATCCAACACTCAAATTTTCATGAAATCTTCTAAGAACAGGTAACAACTTCAGTCTCCACAAGTCTGCTGATGTCTCTCTCTCTGGCCCCCTTCCATGCGGAGACCAGGCCTCGACACCACCACTCCTCCTTCCTGCTACCATATTTTGCCTGAACGCATAAAATATTCCAGCCAACTTCACATCAGGTTCGTGACGGGACCCAGACTACCTGCTCCTCTTGTCAGCCACGACCAGCTCTTCACAGGCTACAGCCTCCAGCAGACACTCAGAGGGCATCAGCGCCAACCTGATGCCCTTCAGCAGCTCCGGTAAATGGTGGCGCCGACCCTCCAAGTCATATCGAACCCATCGCACCACTGAATTAAACACAACCTACCACAAGCCACACAGAGTCACATGTTAATGTTTCAGCTCACTACTCCTTGAGAACATTTAGTGGAACCGGTCCAGTTTTGAAGGAGGAACCTGGATGCAATGGCATTAAACCTGGGAGAGCTTTCAACGACTGCTCAATATTCCTGACAACTAACCTGCTTTTAGCATTGAGAATCTACAGCTTTGGTGCTTAATGAAAGACAAAGAAAGTCCCAGAGGAAAGTAGACCCACTCACCTGCTCATCTTCTATCTCCAGCTCATCACTGAGGATCAGCTCAAGCAGCTTATCTTTAGTCAGACTGTAGAAATCCTCCGATTCTCGAACCTTCAAGACAGACCGAACACTGCGCATCAGACAGAGCGTTGCGATGTGGCCCAGACTAATGGCTGAAGGAATGGAGGGGGGTGGTCGTCGTGTCCATCCCTCCTCTGGGCTCGGAAGCTTTTCCTCCCTCATTGAGGGGTTGCTCCCCGATGTGACGACAATCAAGTCAATCTGATTTTGTAACTATGGGGTTTAAAAATGTACTGATGGACTGACAGACACTACATCTATAGATCCCACTTTCTGTTGATACTTGACATTCTGACCCTTTTGACCAGGTTACAGGTTGGCTACTGCCACATGAAGTTCACCAGCAGGGTTTTAGTTCTTTTATTGAAGAACATGAATTCAGACTTGGCTGAACACAACATGACAACTGTTGTCCTAAACTGTTGGCCACTGGCTCTGATGCAGCTGGACATCTACCAGAGGAGGGACACCAGGGAAGCTCCGGTCTTCAGGACCCTTGACACCCTCTTTGTCCTGAGAAGAAAGGCAGCATTTCATCCTCCTTACCGTCTCGTAGTGCAGCAGACACATCCTCCAGGACAGCTCGTACAGCCGCTTACACTGATGGGCGTCTGATAAAAGCATCATCCCCAGACAGTTGCTGGAGTGCAAGTTCTTTTCTAAAAATTCTGCTGCTGCATCCCGGATGTCATGAAATTGCAGCATGTCTCCCGCTTCTAACAACGACTCAGCATTTTCCTCATTTATGATGACTCGGGATGAATAGGCGAAGTCCAGCAGCAGCTCCAAGACCTGCAGAAGAGTTTGAGTTAACCACTCTTTGTTCTCGCTGCTCCTGTCTTGTACTCTACAAGCCCTGAGCTAAAATATGAATAAAAAATAAAAGTTAAAAAATGGCAAAAAATATCATAACTTAATATTTTCATGGCAGTATCGTGATCTTGGTTTCATTGTGATTCCTAAGTTTGTCATTTTGGTTATGAAAATTTTAGAAGCTGAAGAAAATTCAGAGCCACAGTTTTGCTTACAAACATAAAAGAGGCTGATATTTGATCCCTTGCTCCTCAAAATGACTCAATTTAGATTTATGAGTTATTAAACTTGAAGAATGACGTGGAGAATAAAAGTGAAAAGGAAACAAATTAAGATGACAACGTTTTTGATTTCTTCAGGTCAATTTGTATGACACCAACACCAACGCTACTGTGCCCTGGACAACCCCTGAATGATCCTCACTTTCATACATCAAACATGTCGCCAACCTTTCATTTTAAGCTGCTTCCTCCATCTCTCTTCACCCACGGGACTGAACCTTCATAAAAATACATTTTAACACACTTGACTCCCCCACCAGTTCTGCTTCTCTCTCCTCTGCAGCTGCATCACTGTCCCTGGAAGTATGTTCATCCTGGCATGATCACGTGAGGATTTCTGACTACAGAGCAGTCGAGTGTGTGGACCCCTTTTTTAGTGGTTGCCACGGTGACTCCTAATATTGGGGCTCCATTAATGTTGGCTGAATGATGGCAAAAGTTGTGGTGCAGGAGAGTGAAGCTACTCGGAGTTGATGAACTCAAATCAAACTCAAATTGATACTGAAATTCAAGAGTTTCTTATCTGAGGTCAAATCAACTCCGTTCAGGGTTGAACCTCTTCGACGGAACGGGCTCCTGGCGTAGAGCAGCGAAATTGTTTAAGCCGACAGTACTTAACGACAGAAAATACCAAGCCCCTCCTCCCAACAAGCTATGGCTAGGCAGAGCTACGCTAAGGCTAGGCAGAGCTACGCTAAGGTTAGGCAGAGCTACAGTAAGGCTACGTAGAGCTACAGTAAGGCTAGGCAGAGCTACACTAAGGTTAGGCAGAGCTACGCTAAGGCTAGGCAGAGCTACGCTAAGGCTAGGCAGAGCTACGCTAAGGCTAGGCAGAGCTACACTAAGGCTAGGCAGAGCTACACTAAGGTTAGGCAGAGCTACACTAAGGCTAGGCAGAGCTACGCTAAGGTTAGGCAGAGCTACACTAAGGCTACGTAGAGCTACAGTAAGGCTACGTAGAGCTACGCTAAGGCTAGGCAGAGCTACGCTAAGGCTAGGCAGAGCTACACTAAGGCTAGGCAGAGCTACACTAAGGCTACATAGAGCTACAGTAAGGCTACGTAGAGCTACAGTAAGGCTAGGCAGAGCTACACTAACGTAAATGACTCAACTCCAACTCGCCCTTGATGCTTTACTTTAGTTTTACAAGACTATGTAGTGAAAGTGTGTGTGTTGGGGGGGGGGGGGGGCAGGTTTGCTGTGTTTAGTGTATGAACGTATATTTATGGAAGCATGGACCGGACAGCTAAGTGTGTGACTGGGTTAAGAAAAGCCAAATGTAGAGCTGCATCAGATAGAACATTGTGTTAATTTGGTGGTGTCTGAACCGTCTACAACCTCTCTGGTATCGTTGATATGGCTGCTACAGAACCATCTGAGCTGGTGGCTAACAGCAGTTGAACACAGGATACACCCCTACGGTCCAACAACAGCCCAACCCCCCAATCATTCTCAAGTTCCCTGCTGGACATGCCAGCTGACAGCAGTGGAAGCTAGCAGCTGGCATATGCGGGGGCAGAGATAACGGGGCAACGCCAGCTCTCTTCTGTGTGGCTTCTTCTATGAGGTGTAAGGGCAGTTGACCGGCTTGAGCTGCATTACTACATCTGGCAGGCGTGTGGTGGAAGAACAGAACCACATCTTGCGAGAGCAGCCAAGGTGCTACAGCGCGCTACCGGCCCAAAGTCTCACAAGAATCTGGAGAATTATGAGATTAGCATTTGGAATATTCTTTGACAGCCCTGGTGAGGGCAAAGAAAGAAGTAGCAATACCTGAGGAGTACTCTGTTCTAGTACAGTGTAATTCTCTTCAGGGAGATTAGTGGTACCTCAGGGTGTATACTGTCTCTGAAATTGACGTCACTGTCCAGACTTTCCCGTAGTCCTCCGCTGAACATGGCCTCAAAATAGCGACTGCAGGCTGCTAAAACTGCCCTGGGAGAGAAAATGGTTTGTTAGCCACATCCAAAAACCTCCAAGGAATAAAACCACCAGAACAACAAAATAACTCATTCAGAAAATGTTTCATACTTTGACGTGTTTTCAACGTCAAACTTCCTGCAGTCTTCCTTAGAAGAGTCACATGGTGCTGCTGTGCTGTAGCCTGTCAGCTGATTTATACAAGTTTGGTCTGAATACTGCATCCCAGGAACAGAGGATGTACTGCACTGAAGCAGTTACACTGCGTTCCAAATTATTATGCAAATGATATTTTTCTCTGATTTTGCTAAATATTCACTACAAATGACAGTTGTCACATTTTTCAAGTCATCAACCTTTAGAGTACAATTCAAATGTTAGTGAACAAACCTCCCAATGATAACGGTATTTTGTTCAAAAATAAGATCTTAAAACGCACTGTTCCAAATTATTATGCACAGAGTTTCAAACCATGGTATTGCTGGAAAGTACTGAACATGGTCATTTGTTAAAGTAGAAGCAGTGGCAGCTCATATGTAGAGAAAATCAGGAGCAATTTTAATCAAAACATCTCAACAGGTCAGGTTACATGTTAACATAGGAGCCCTCATTTGATAGGAGCTTCACAATTCTTGCATCCACTGAACTTGAGTTTGTGGAGAGTCTCTGCTGGAAGCTCTTTGCAGGGAGTCAGCATCGCCTCCCAGAGCTGCTGTCTGGATGTGAACTGCCTCCCACCCTCATAGATCTTTAGCTTGAGGATGCTCATAGGGTTGAGGTCGGGGGGGGGGGCACACCATCAGTTTGTCTTCTTTTATGCCCATGGCAGCCAGTGATGCAGAGGTATTCCCTGCAGCCTGAGATGGTGCATTGTCATGCATGAAGATGATTTTGTCACGGAAAGCACGGTTCTTCTTTTTGTACCATGGAAGAAAGTGGTCGGTCAGAAACTCCACCTATTTTACAGAGGTCATTTCACACCTTCAGGAACCCTGAAGGGGCCGACCAGCTCTCCCCCCATGATTGCAGCCCAAAACACGACTCCGCCACCTCCTTGCTGACGTCACAGCCTTGTTGGGACGTGGTGGCCGTCCACCAGCCATCCACCACTCCATCCATCTGGACCATCCAGGGTTGCACGGCACTCATCAGTAAACAAGACTGTTGAAAATTGGTCCTCATGTATTTCTTGGGCCCACTGGAGCCGTTTCTGCTTGTGGGAGCTGTTCAAGGGTGGCCGAGAAGAGGGTTTGTGCATCACTGTCTCTGAAGGATCCCACACCTTGATGGGACTCCAGAGGCACCAGCAGCTTCAAATATCTGTCGGCGGTTTTGTAATGGCATTTTAACAGCAGCTCTTAATCCGATGCATTTGTCTGGCAGCAACTTTCCTCACTTTGCCTTCATCAGCACGAATCCGTGTGTGCTCTGAATCAGCGACAAAGCTCTTTGTGATCATGCTTCAGTTTTCGCGAAATATCTCAAGTTCTCATACCTTGTCCCAGGCATTCCACTATTTTTTGCTCTTCGGCACTAGAAAGATCCTCCTTCTTCCCCGTTTTGCTTGAAAATGGTGGTCTGCTTAATAATGTGGAACGTCCTTCTTACGTCGTTTTTTGCTTAATTGGACTCACCTGGCAGTCTCATTGACACAGGTGTCAGATTGATTTCACTGACCCAAAGAGCCCTGAGACACAATAGCATCCATGAGTTTCACTGGGTAACCAAAAAATTACCTTTCTGACACTTGAACACACTTTGCATAATAATTTGGAACGCCGTGTATTTGAGGTGACTGACTTAAATTGTTATTGATATTAACATCTATTTTAAGAACTCAAACCAGAAAAACAACAGAGTTGCAGTACTTCACGGTACACATGACGTACTAAATTCTGAAATAAAGTGCAAAAAGAATAACAAATGAAACTGAAAGTGCAGATATGACGTTACAGTGGATTTGAAGACCAACACACCTGCCAGTCATCCAGGTGTCCATCATTTCCTGCCGTGATCGTTCACGTTATCAACATGATTGACAGGAGGACGGTGAGCAAGGACTCCCAACACTACATCATTTTCTTTCATGTTTGTGATTGACAGCTTCTATTTCAAGCGCTATTTTCCCGCAAATAGGTGAAGAATCTAAGATGGCCCTTCTGTAGTCCATATACAGAAAACTGTAGTTCCCTGAGGCAGAAAGACACCAGTTACATTCACCGTTGCTTTTTGACATTGTTCGGATAAAGTGTGGTCGGAGTCTCTCGCCGCCGCCTCCTGTCTACTTATGAACTCTTCTCGCCATCTTACGTTGACCCCATGACCTTCTCCTTGGGAACCACAGAAGAGTGGGCAGGAACAAGAGATGGAAGGGACTTTTAACCATGTACCCGACAGCATGTGTCCGCTGAGAGTTTGGGGCCGGGTCCTGCCACCTCGGGGAGAGTGACCTAACCCACCTGCATCAGCTGACAGGAAACCTAACAACAGCGTCACGGGAGTCTGAGGAACAGCGCAGAACACGTCAGGGTACAAAACAAAGTTCTGAATTACTGTTTCTGCTCTGTGAGCCGAACGCTAATCTCATTATTCTCCTGATTCCACATTTACAATGCTAATGTGGAACTGTTCAGTGGGTACGAGTGATGTCACAGCTACCCGTTGATGTTGTCTATTTTAGCTGAAGTGGATTTCCCTTCATGAGGGTTCGCGGTTCACGTAGTTACTGTCTCTATTTGAGGGGAGCTGATTTATTTAGATGCTGTAGCCTGTGTTGTTGTTGCTTGGTGACACGCCAGGAAGTCTCGGCACCACCAGGGTTCGTTCTGCAGGCAGCGGGGATGTCTACTGAATTTCATGCTCATCTTGATAGAGATATTTCAGTCGTGTCATCTACAGAGCGACTGAGGCAAGTGCTTGTTGTCTTCATCAGTGGGAACAGAAGGACGTCACTGTGTCTTTACCTGTGGCAAGGGAAGGAGCGGTCCCCTGCCCACAAAGTGACATCCGTGAACATGCACTGTTTCCTCATCGTGTTCAGGTGGGTCAGGACACTGTCAGGGTGTGAGGGCTTGTGGAACAGCGAGATGTTCATGGAGCCGGTACTGGTGCGGGATTTACGGTTCTCGTGGACAGTCACCGACATCGTTGCTTCGTCTGGCACCTCTCAAGAGTCGCTGGGAGCAAATTCTCCAACTGGCTAAGACAAGAAGAGAGCAATAGTCGTACTGTGTGTATGAAAATATACATTTACTTCACCCATATATTAGCTTTTACTCACTCTTAGAAGTCTGGAATTCATAAAAAGAAAACAAACGAAAAAAACAAGAACAAAAATGTCCCTGCTTGATTTACTGGTGATTCCAAAACACACCAAGCCCTTCTTTATGTCTGGAAGTGAATGGAAACCAAAGATAAACAGCAAAACCACACAAAATGTCCATTCACAACCCTCACACGCAGCATGCAGTGCGACTGGTCTCCTCTATCCAGGTGAACCCTCAGCACTTCACACACTGAGAAAAATCCATGTAACCAGTGTGACTACGCCCAGCCGTTAGGAGCCCAGCTCCCAGCGTGCTGACGAGTTATGCTGCGCGCCACATGAACATCACTCAGGGAGCGCAGAAGCTCATGAAGTGAAAAATCAAATAGCACATAAAGAACTCAGTCGGTTTTATTTGTGTGGCGCCAAACCCCAACCAAAGTTCCCTCCTGGCAACTAGCAGAGCAGGTCCAGCACCTCCCTCCTTCAATGAACCTCCAATTTACAAGAATCGCAAAAGGATAAAAACTGTTTTCCTGATTAATAAGGAACATGAAGAGATGTTGACAAGCAAGTCTACAGTGCTATGAACATAAGAACAGGTCTGAATGGCGGCCGCTCGTCCTTCCAAAACACAAAGATGCGTTCCCCGGCTTAGTGAACTCAGGTTCTATTGATTCCATCATTTTCTCTTGGGCTGTGTTTCTACTGCGTGAACGTCCAGCAGGTGGTCGGTCCTTTTCTGTCTGTGTTTGTGATCACCTGTTTTACACGTGGTTTTACATTGAAAATGGACGGATTCACCAAGTGAGTCCCGAGGACTTCCTGTCTAACTGCGTCTGCCCCATGTAGCTGCAGGTCTTAGGTCATTTCATGTTTTCCTCACAGTGGCCCTCCTTTATCAAACGAGCGTGCGACCTAAAGCGAGTGTAAAACGTCTGTACGTGCATTTCTACACAAGCTGTTATCAATTCAAGCATGAACGTATTCTTACGACAGGTCAGAGTTTGTGTACGCACATTTAGACTTGACGTGAGGGGACTTGTGGTTGATGGACAAACCCTTGTGGTAAATGTGTAGCCTACCAATTAAAAAATAATTTTTAGATGTATAATTGTGTACCTGAGTACCCTTTCAATCAGAACTGGTGCATGGAACGCTGCTATAAGCAGGCACAGGTGGACACACAGTCCCGTACTTGAAAGCGTTTGATATATCAACAGATCCGTGATGTGACAGTGGAACTTTAGTCAGTCGCCTATTTAAATCAGAGCTTTGGCTGTGAGGCGTTCAGGCTCAGCGATGGCAGATCTGGCTCTGCTAGAGGACCTGAACGCGTGCATCGGGTCAAAGAGGGTTTTTCAGGACCGCTAAGATTTATTCCAGGAGAGCGATGAGTGGCTCATGAGTCGTTTCGTCTCCCTAGGCATCTCCTGGAGTGATGCCACAACCTAGAACCCCAATTAAGGAGAGAATCCCGGCGTTCTAACGCCATACCTGTTCCAGTGCAGGAATGGCACTGGCACAGGTATGGCCCCTTTCAGCGGGAGGTCGGTGATCGGTCTGGAATCACCCAGCCGTCACTCAGCCCAACCATGCCAGCAGTTCTGAGGGCGATCAGTTCCCTCTCTGCTGAGTGAATTCAATTCCTGTTTCATGATGCTCAGAAAACTGGGATTAAAAGGGAATTTTTTGAGGTTTCCAAACGTGATTGGAGCGATTGGTTGTCCCCGTGTGCGTCCGACGCCACCATCCGTGAATGGTGGTGACGACAGCAATGACGACGGCAGCGTAGGTCCTCGGTGACAGGAGGGCGAGCAGCAGGGTGGGAGTCATCTCGTCGGTGAGTTACACACTATTATTATTTTAACTGCTGGACAGCTCTAACAGTTCCATGTGATCCATTCAGGTCAGACCGTTTCTTCAGGAACATCTTTCAAATAAAACAGTTTTAATCCTAAGTGGGAAAAACTCAGTCATATCAAATGTTTTATTCACCATCTCAGATGTAGAAATTTAAACATTCCATAGTCCGACTGACTGAGGGACGCTGTTGACCGTCGCTGTCATTTCTCTCCACGCTGCATTGTTTTGCTTGCCTTTTATACCTGATTGATTTCAGGCCACCAAACAAAACTACACGGTTTGTGGCTTCCAGAGTCCCGAGTGTCTCCACTTCAGCCTCTGAATTTATTGTTTTTCTTTGCCAGCTTGCGTCTGTCCATGTCGTAAACTCAAGGAGTCCAGCTTCTAAACCGTGCGTTTGTACAGACGTGACCGTATGAGGTCAGGGAGGGAGTGAACACACAGGAGCAGCCATCAAACCGTGATCAGACAGAGACCACACCAGGTCACCTGTGGTTGGGAGGCGGTTGAAGGACTCACCACCGCGGTGCAGTGAGCCGCCGTCTCCTCACCTGTCTCTCATCTGGGTGCTTGTATGTGGAGCTGAAACAGCCAAGCAGACACAGAAGCATCGTCACACAGAGAGAACACATCAGAGTGGAGACAGACCCCCCTCAGGGTGGACTGGAAATTAAATGAGAGCACAAACATCATTGTTGTTTTCCTTGGGGGGGGGGGGGGGGAACTCATGTGACCATCAGACTCAACATTTGCCTCGTGACTGAATTATTAAATGATTCTTTCACACTGACGCTAGCAGAGGGCTAACAAGGAGCCGCCAGCGCCAGCAGCAGCATGGGAACGTCCCCACGTACACAAACTCACGGGGGTGAACGGACAGATCACCCTGGCAGCGGTGAGCTTCACCAGCACTGCCACCTCACCGGCACCAGGCCTTCATTTATATGAAAATATGACGCACTACAGCTTTAAACAACACACCAGACACTAAAAAGGCTGTTTCAGCAACTCCAACGCCGCTTTTGTTGAGTGTGTGCTGACTTGCAGTTGCAGGCTGCAGCCCACAGACCCGCCGCCAGCTGTTACGCGTCACAACGCAGCCGTGACCAGAACCTCTGAGTACATGGACGTGCTGGGAAAAGAGGCTGGTATGTGCACAGGAACTATCGAGCACGTTCCCATTCCCAGTCCAGTCACTCTCATACACACGATCAAAACAGGGCGGACCAGTAACTCCATTAACTACATTAAATACGAGGAAGTGAAAACTGTCAAACTGATGCGCTCTTTAAAACACTGTTTTAAATCTACTGACCAGTTTCAACTCGTTCAGTTTCCAAGGCGCTAGAAAAGTGTTTTCTACAGAAGTTTGATAGTTTGAGAAAACACTTCAGTTGGTGAGAAGCAGTTTTGATGTGGAACAAACAGCTCAGACCTTCTAACTGATGAAGTCACAGTGGCAGAGAGCAGGAAATACAACTGATCGGAAAATGCTTCTCACACATTTGTTAATGTCTAAATTAATAGATCATGGAATATTGGACAGTGGTCCTCCCTGTGGCCCCCAGCAAGAAGGTTGTGGGTGGAGCCCCGGCTGCAGCTCGGGGTCTTTCTGGGTGAGTCTCCATGTTCTCCCTGTTCCTGCTGGGTTCTCTCTGGTACTCCAGCTTCCTCCACAGTCCAAAGACATCAAGAGGGACCAGGTTAATCCAGACTCTAAATTGACCGTAGGCGTGGCTGGGAGAGCCAATGGTTGTCTGTCTCTATGTGTTGGCCCTGCCATGGACTGGTGACCTGTCCAGGGGGAAGGCTGCTGGGATAGGCTCCACTTATTTTCCAATTATTTGAAAAACAGAATTTGCTGGCACTGCTGGATCTCTTCAAGTGATCTTCCATATCTCAGTTATTGCACAGACGTGTGAGGCAGCACATATGTGACCAGTGCTGAACCCGTGTTTGAGTGACAGAGATACAGGACTGATCGCCAAGGCAGGTGCAAGAGAACACACTCATCAACTCTCATTGATTAGGAGACCAGTCAGTCTGGATCACTGGCCATTGGTCTGAGGGTTCTTCAGGTGGACTTCAACTTCCATCCTGCAGCTTTCTAAAAGTTTTGTGGATGCATTACTGTTTATTAGTTTGACCCTTGAACCTTTGAGGCAGAAGTACATTTCAAAAAGGGAGTAAAACTGGAATACACAGTTTCAAAATCCTGCTCTGATATAATTCTACTCAAAACAATTTTAAACAGAAAATAACGGGACACAGTGACGATATCGAGTATTAATGCTGACAGAGCAGCAACTGTGTGTGTGGGCCGGTCCGCGACCCCCGGTCCTCGCCGGTCCGCGACCTCAGATCTGCGACCCCCGGTCCTCCCCGGTAGTGGAGCTGCACGCATGAACGTGGCGCCATCACGGACACATCCCGCCTGTAATTTTTCTCCCCCAGGAAACTTTCCACACCTCGGAGTGAACCCAGCTAGCAGTGCTCAGCCTTCAGGCTGCAAAGTCCAGAACTCCAGAACCCCATCCTACCGGCCTTATGAAGAACCCGCCGTTGGTTCCTTCGACTCGGAGGTTCCGGGACTTGACGAGCTCACGTCGTTCCCGCTGACTCACGGCAGCTTCGGCAGGTGACTTGGACCAGGACTGCTCATGTTTTCACCTGGTGAACAGCCCAGCTAGCCGTGTTGCTAATGCTAGCACACCTACACACCAGCGCGCTTCCACGACCGAATCTCCTCAACGTTTGAATCCGCAACAAAAACGGGATTCTGGCGGAACCCCCACGCCGAGGAGGAACAATGCAAGCGACGTTCAGCCAAATTCCTCAACTGACAAAGACGACGCTGAGGCGGTGGAGGGTTGGTGTCGCTGGCGGCGGAGCTGCAACGCCTCCGCGGGCCGTGAACGTGTCACGCCGGGGGAATACGGCGGTGTTTGGCACTCACGTCTCAGAGGTCTGCGAATGGGACTGATACCCACGACGTCCAGGACCAGCCGCTCTGGGGGAAACTTCCTACTTCTCCGGGCTGCTGCCCTTCTTCTTCTGCTGGTGATTTTCCGGCAGGCAGTCCTCCACTGCAGAGCGCTGCTCCTCTTCTTCTGCTTGTAGTTTAATGGCGGGTTGCTGCGTGACTTTAAGATGTGTTCGCCACCTACTGGACCGGAAGGTCAGCATGACATGACTTCAAAGTTAACTTAACCCTTCCTCTGCGTGCAATGATGAATGGTTCTCATCCAGTTGCCTCGAGACCTTGAGGTACCGGAGAGAGACTGCAGTAGAAAGTACACACTGAAGTACTAGCTTGCTTGTATCAAATCAATACATCCCATACCTCACGGGGGCGGGAAGAATCTCAGCTGCAGCACCAACTGAAGCGTTTCCATCTCCAGTGTACACACAGCCTACATGCCAATCACTTCGATAATATGCAGTTCGTACAGTAAAAACTGACTTTGAATTTACTGCAAAATTGTGGCATGAAATTCACCCGGTGTCATTCTGGCCGCCGCCCCTGGGTTCTACTTGCTTCGACTGTTCCAACGAGATGTCACCCATCAGTACTGGATAAGAGGTTCCAGGGATATCCCCCTCCACAACGCACTGGCCAGTTTTGACTGAATGGGGAGGGACGGCCGAGCGCAGGAGGAAGGCTGAATTCTGGTGTTTTAGAACCAGTCAAGCAGCAGGTGGGAAATGGAACATGTCAACATGGCACCAGGCAAAAGGAACCAAAGGAACGTTCCACCACAGCTGCATTTTTAAACTGTCTCCACATTCTTAAGGGAGATCCCTTTGCCACCTCTCCAGACCCTTGACTCCACCTGTGGGGGGGGGCAGGAATCGGCCCCTGCACCAAGGGGGAAACACACACGCTGATAAGTTGGAGGAAATCAAGTTTGTGTGTGTCTGCCTGCTCTTTTAAGGCCTGACACCATCCCAGGGGGCCCAGGAGGAACCTGCAGAAACGCTGCTCACGTTCCTCTGTCACGGCAAGAAAGCGGCTGCAGAATCTGAACCGATGAGGGTCCTCTGAGGTTTAACTGCTCCCTCCACCGTACGCCGGGAAGCTGCCAGAGCTCAGATGTGGAAACAGACGAATGATCAGAAGCTTTCTTCGATCTGGAGCTGAACCTCCTGAGCCCGGTTCTCCCAGAAACCGGATCCACCATCCATCAGTGAAAACCTCCATACATTCAGCCTGCAGCGGATTGTCTACAAATGTGACGACCAGCTTTACTTGTCCTGCAGATCTGAGCAGGCAGGCAGGAACTCATTCAGGTTCAGGGAGGGGTCGGACAGGAACAGGAGACCAGACGGACCTGAACACGTTGTCCTGCTCGAGCCCAGTGATACCAGCAAGGTTCTAGAGCAGGGGTCTCAAACTGGTCCAGTCCAGCGCCGTGGGGCTCCTGGTTTTGATTCCAACCCAGCAAAGGCAACACCTGATTCTACTTAAATCAATCAAGCTGTGTCCTCACAGCTCATTGGTTGGATCAGGGGTTGCCTTTGCTGGGTTGGAATCAAAACCAGGAGCCCCACGGCGCTGGACTGGACCAGTTTGAGACCCCTGGTCTAGTGGGATAGAAGCTCTTGTCTTGAGCTGTGAAGACATTCACTCCACTGAAGGGGCCAGCGTTTGCTCTCTCTGAAGGGAGCCCTCCCATGTTGGACCTGATCCAGTTCATAGTGAAGAAACTCAGCTCTGAGGAATCTGTTGGGCCTTCACGAGTGGCGTCCTCTCGTTCGCGGGGGACGTTTTCTGTGACATCACCAAGTCAGCATCGATCATTTCATACACTGCAATGAGGATAAAAATTCTTAACTGAGTTTTAGCAGCAGAAATTCGGAAGCCACCTGTCTACCCCCTGAACCACCTGGTCCCAGTCCCCCTGCGCATCAAAGAAAAAATGCGCAATGTTTCTTCTTGTCCTCCAGATGGCGCCACAGTCTGTAAACAATCACCTGACAAACCTGAGGTGAACATTGTGAATGAAGTGTGCTGGAGGGACTGGGCTGATAGCAGAGACCTGGACGGTCCGTACCAACAGTTCTGGACAAGTTCTCCCAGACCGGGATCCAATGAACCGTGAAATCAAAGACACCAGTCTGTCAGTCAGCTTTCAGACACAGGTGCTCCTGCTCCTGGGCGACAGCGCCGAGACCAGGATGTTGGTACAGAGATGTAAAGCTCGTGTGTGTTCTGCAGAACCGCTCCTGGACCGCATACGGCACAAATCAAAACACAAACGCAGGCACGCCGCTGCTAATGATGACATCATCACTATTGGCCCTCTGTTGCCCTCCTCTCATCGTTGCCATGGCGACATGAAGTTTAACATCACATCTCTTTTTTAATCACATTACAAGACAAAAGGCTGAGGAGGGTTCAGCCGTGCTTCCCTCCAGCAGATTTGGATGATCGGTTTTGAAGAAACAACCACATTTTTATGAACAATAATTTTCTTTATGAACTAACGTTATAAACGTTTCTCTGTTTGAACTTGAAATAGTGACGGTCCATGTATACCTACATACATAAACACACACACGTATCTATCCACGTGTGTGTGTGCGTGTTTTCTGAACACCTGGGTGTGGGTCCGGCAGCTGTGATCTCCTTCATTCTGGCTCTCATCTTCGCCTTCTCACTCTGATGTTGTTCCATCTCACAGAGCGATCAGAGTCTGGCGGGGCCCGGCCCGTCAGCCGGCTCTGCTGGGCCGCGCTCTCCTCTCACGCCTGCTGCTCCTTTAAACCATGAAAGTGACTTGGCAGAAGATCTTGAAAAGTGCTCTGTGGTCCTCCACCCTCTTAATGGCTGACCAGCCAACAGAAGCAGTAAATTTCACTAATGACTTTTCAATGGTCTTTAATTCTCCATCTAGGAGGAGAGGAAATGTCAGGGCCGATGGAAAGGTTAATGTGACTTTCACCCACTAATAAACATGCCTTGATCAGAGAACAATGCAATTAAGAGCATTATTTGATTCACAGGACACGCACACACACACACATGTAGATGAATGCATACACATGCACACACACATGTAGATGAATGCATACACACACACACACACACACACACACACACACACACACAGAGTTACCACAATGACTTCCCAATTAGATGTTGAGTTTTGAATTAAAATGATGAGATTTATGGGATTGTTTCAGAAACAGAGGTGCTGGAAGCGAATCATCCAGTTTCATCTAAAATCTAAGAAGTGCAACACATTAATTACAACATATTAAAGATTCGCCAGTAGAGTGAACGATGACAGCGTCTGCTGGTTGATGAAGGGGCGGATCTCCATCATGAATTCTGCTTCTGCTGCATTCAGGGGCTCAACGTAAAACGTGGCGTTGACGCCTGAGCTGAAACACTGCTTGTGTTGTTGTTGAGTGAACATCAGCACAGGAGCTGTGTTTATGTCATGTGATCTGAAATAACCTGGGCGTGACCCCACCTGGGCGTGACCCCACCTGGGCGTGACCCCACCTGGCACCGGTGTCATCGCTAGTTACAGGTAGGCACAAATGACCTTTTCACGCCAGGTGCCCTCGACCTTCAACTCACGGATGATGGTGCTTTGCAATGTGGTTCTGCTGTTGCCTCAAAAACCTGGGAACATTTGCTTCAAAACCCCACCCGCTCCCAGACCTGCTCCACCTGCTCCCAGACCTGCACCACCCGCTCCCAGACCTGCTCCACCTGCTCCCAGACCTGCTCCATCCGCTCCCAGACCTGCTCCACCCGCTCCCAGACCTGCTCCACCTGCTCCCAGACCTTCTCCACCTGCTCCACCTCCCCCAGACCTTCTCCACCTCCCCCCAGACCTGCTACACCTCCTCACAGCTCCAGGCCTGCTCCATCTCCTCCCAGACCTCCTCCCAGACCTGCTCCACCTCCTCCCAGACTTGCTCCACCTCCTCCCACACCTGCTCCATCTCCTTCTCCCAGACCTGCTCCACCCCCTCCCACACCTGCTCCATCCCCTCTTCCCAGACCTGCTCCACCTGCTCCAAGACCTGCTCCACCTGCTCCCAGATCTGCTCAACCTCAGCCAGACC